>NC_046172.1:3619992-3648793 GCF_011064425.1 Rattus rattus | reverse complement strand
GTTAATCTCTCCCCATAAAGAACCCGGCTTATGGGTAAAGGCCACGCCATCTTGACTGACCTGGCCTTCCACGTGGGGCGCAGTGGAAGCCAGCGCCATCTAGTGGTGGCGAATGTTATTGCGGCCCTCTACAGACTACCAGTCTTCAACCACATCAGAAATCTTTGAATGACCAAAGAACTATACACATAGCAAGCCTAACACAGCTTCCAGAACTGAGAGGTTGTAGAGAAAAATCTCTACTAACACAGTTCCCTGTTAGCAACATGTGAACGCAAGTCTTCAGTCTTCTGTCTCAAAAATCAATTTACAGAGTGTTGAAATGCAGATTTTTGAAGGGCTGACCACCCTGTCTTGGCAGAGCTTATCAGTCCACTATTCTGCATAATTTGTCCTTTTCTGGACAGTATCAGTCTGCAGATGAAACAGGCAGTTTTGTCCAGTGGCTGCCTAGCCACAAAGTATTGACTCACCTGCAGGTAGAGATGTTCAAATTCTTCATTAACTATGCCAAAGGGAAACTATTAGAAGCAGATCTGTCTCAACAAAAGATAAATAACTTTAAACCTCAAATTTTGTGGATTTCTGACGTTTTTTTTTGAAAACCTTCTATCTATAGAAGTCAATCTAGACTGTTGTCTTTATATCTTAATATTTTCTTAAAAGTGCTCTCACCAAGAGCCATGATTTTGCTATTTGGTCCTTAACTCACATGTGTAATCAACTTAGAAGTTCACAATGACATCAATAGAGGGACTGGCACTCAACCTTGTACTTTTAAACTTTAACAAATAAATTCTGTATCAAAGCAAAGGTATTTGGTGTGCTGACTATTATGTAACGGGAGGAGTTTCTTTTCTGGTCCAATCTATTTGGAGTTCTGTAGGCTTCTTTTATGTTTATGGACATCTTTTTCTTTAGGTTAGGGAATTTTATTCTATGATTTTGTTGAAGATATTTCCTGGTCCTTTGAGTTGGGAGTGTTCACTCTCTTCTATACCTAATATCCTTAGGTTTGATATTCTCATTGTGTCCTGGATTTCCTGCATGTTCTGGGCCAGTAACTTTTTCCATTTTCCATTAACTTTGACAGTTGTGTTGATGATTTCTATGGAATCTTCTCCTCCTGAGATTCTCTCATCTATCTCTTGTATTCTGTTGGTGATGCTTGTTATATACAGCTCCTTGTCTCTTCCTTTGGTTGTCTATATCCAGGGTTGTCTCCCTTTGTGCTTTCTTTATTGCTTCTATTTCCATTTTCAATTCCTTCTCCTGTTTGATTGTGTTTTCCTGAAATTCTTTCAGGGATTTTGTGTTTCATCTCTATAGGCTTCTACTTATTTATTTGTGTTTTCCTGTATTTATCTAAGGGAGTTTTTTATGTCTTTGTTGAAGTCCTCCATCTTCATGATCAAATGTGATTTTAAATCTAGATCTTGCTTTTCTGGTGTATTTGGATATTCAGTGTTTGCTTCGGTGGGAGAATTGGGCTCCGATGATGCCATGTAGTCTTGGTTTCTGTTGCTTGGGTTCCTGCGCTTGCCTCTCACCATCAAGTTGTCACTGGTGTTACCTTGCTATTTCTGATAGTGGCTAGACCGTTCTATAGGCCTGTGTGTCAGGAGTGCTGTAGACCTGTTTTCCTATTTTCTTTCAGCCAGTTATGGGAACAGAGTGTTCTGCTTTCAGTATGTGTAGTCTTTCCTTTTCTACTGGTCTTCAGCTGTTCCTGTGGGTGTGTGTCCTGAGTCCACCAGGCAGGTCACTTGGAGCAGAAAAGTTGGTCTTACCTCTGGTCTTGGGCCTGAAGTCACTCCTCGGGGCTAGGTTTCAGCTCTCCATGAGGGCAGCAACCAGAAGGTCCTTCCCTGCCTTCTCCTGGGTCCCTGCGCACAGGGGGCCCAGATGGCTCTAGAGTCAGAAATGTGGGTAGTCAGTAGTCTCCTCTGGCTTCCCAGGCGTGTCTGCCCCTCTGAAAGTCTAGCTCTCCCTCCCACGGGATTTGGCTGCAGGCAGCTGTTTGACCAGGTCCCTTCAGATTCAGGTTCAGTCTGTACTGCAGGGTACCTGCAGCTTGAGTGCCCCTATCTTCCTGCTCCTAGAGGCCCTATACAGTTTCTTCTTGGTCCAGGAATGTGGGCAAGGGTGGGCAGTACTGGAGGTCTCTCCTGCCCTGCAGTCTCAGGAGTGCCCACCTGTCTGGGTGGTGAGCTCTCTCTCCCATGGGATTTGGGAGCAGGGAGCTGTGAAGTTCAAGCTCCAGCTAGAAACTGGAAGTCTAAATTATTTTCTTAATGAGTCTAAAAACCCCATGAGGGGACCCCAATTTCCTCACCATTATCTGTGTAAATCCATATCTAAAACTGTTTATCTAAACAAGAATGACAATTATTTTTTCTATATTGTTGCAATTATTGTGTTTTTTATTTTCTTCTTTGTAGTTTGGGGTTTTTTTTAAAGCTATAATAAGCACAGGTAATTTTTATACTAAATAAAAAATAAACTATTAAAATATTTTCCTTGATAATACCATAACTAGAACTATTTGTCTCTTTTCGTTTTAACTTCTCTACTATGCTTAATATGAACTCATCTTTCAAATGATAACTCTCTGTTTTCCATACCACCAGAATTAAAACAAAACTTTATCTCTACAATATTCAGTTTTCATTTCTTTGTATAGATAGTCTTTCAGTACTCAAGTTCATCTTAGCTATGAACATGTCTCTCTTGGTCTTTCACTCACCTGGTTCCCTCTAACACTCTGCCTGTGCATTATCTGTGACTTTGATTTGCCTATTTCTTGTCTTGTCTATGAACAGGGATCACCAGTTCAATTCTCTGCTCTTTGCTATATTTCTGTAACTGATTACATCTTGTGGAATGATTACCCAACTATCCAAAATCTTTTGTGCTTTGCAACCATACTGGTGCAATTGTCATTTCCACTGAGATAGCTTGACACCACCTTAAACCTAACATATCTTAAACTCCATCTATTGTTCCAAGACTGTTTTCTCACTAAAACTTCCTCTTTCTGCCCATAAAACTAGGTTACAGTTTCATTGTTTGATAATACCATACCCTTTGCTTGAATACAATATAAAGATCAAAAAAGAACAAATGGTAAGTCTGAATACAAGAACATGTACTTTTTCAGTGCTTATTTCCTAAAAACACCCAGACAATTATAGCATAATGTCAGTTTAAGTGCAGTTACAAAAGTAAATTTAGCTCCAATTTTGACATCAGTCTGTCCCCAGGGAGAATTGTGTTCATTAATATTAACACTCTACCGTGTAAGTCATTTGGATTAAGAAACAGAGGGAAGTATAATTCTGTTTGTCATCCCTCATAGTCACTCTCAACAGCTCCTGTCAAGTCTATCATTGTCTATTACTTTTTAATACTTAAACTCCTACAAGATTTCTAATTCAGGTTCTGTTTATACTCCAACAATTTTACAATGTTAAAGGATGTCACTGATGTACTTGGCCTCCATTGTCTTCCAGATTCGGTTCTGTTTTCACTAAGTTGAAGAGCTTTATAATCTTGACACATGTGACCAACCAGGGTCTAAATATCTGAGTTTAAGGCCTATAGTGTCTAAAAAAATAGCCTCTTGAATCTACTTCACCACTGTATTTCTTCATGAAGTACTTCTAGTCAGATTTTGATAATGCTATGTGTGAATGGAGGGAACAAAACAAAATCTAGACAGAGGTTTAGATTGAATATAGCAAATACAGAAAAGAAGAACAGAGAACATAGGATTAATCTTCAGTGTTTAAATAATGTAAAACTTAGTCGATGAGATTAGGTTAAGAAACAATGTTGTTAGAGAAGACAAGGAAAGATATTCAGAGAATAAATGGACAGATACTGATGAATGACCATTTAATTGAGGTGAAGGACATAGAATCATTGTGAAAACCTTATTGAAGATAGGAATCTGTATGAGGGACTAAAGTCTGGAGGGTCCGCATATACTTGCTGAGAGATATTCATTGCCATCCCATTCACAGTAGACCGGAAATGGAAACAACTTCAGTGTTCTTCGACAGATGAACAGCTAAAGGAAACAGAGTACATATGCACAATGGAATATCATTCAGTTGTATAGGGAAATGAAATTTGAAGGTAAATGGATAGATCTAAAAAAGATTATAGTGAGCAAAGAAACTCAGACTCAGGAGGACAAATGCCACATGTTCTTTCATCAATAGTTCCTAGTCCTCAGATGTGAGTGTAAGGCATGGAGTAACTGAAGAATCCAAGAAAGTATAAAAAGATCATAAGAGAGAGGGTTGAGAAGAGGAGAATAGCAGGGTTCCAATGATAAATACGGAAATAGAAAATAATTGTGAGGTGTTTCCAACTAGGGAGACATGAGGAATGTTCAATACATTAGTGGAAGGGCCAAGAGACAAATCCCATAAAGGTTTGATAAAACCTTAAGGAATCTTATTTTATATCTACCTAAAATATCACACACACACACACACACACACACACACACACACACACACACACATTGTTGTTATCTGTTGTCCAAGGCTTTGATGTCAGCTTCAACAGAATGTTCATAGGAATGATATGGCTCAGTTAGAGCTACATATCAGAGTTTCTGCTGGAAAAGTTCACAGAGGAGAGAAGGAGATCTCCAGCCGAGATACCCTTGGTTACCCATCAGAGGTTAGGGGTGGGACCCAATTGTTGAAGACCCAACACTCTTGAGGTATAAAACTCAGACGACTTGAACTAGATATGACCTAAATGTCTCAGGTCTAGCTTCCATGATGCCAGAAAAACTATGTAAGCTTCTAAGTATGGAACAATTTAATGGGTCCAACCCTTCTACAACATCAATGAACCACAAATAATTAATAACATGGCAAATATATAACAGTCTGATAAGTGGCATTCCCATGCAGTAGTGACCAGCATCATCAGACAGGAGATTCAAGAGAGTTATTCAGGCTGTATGAGAAACCTAGCTGCTTCCTGGTTTAGACAGGTCATGGACTACACACTTCACTGAACCATGATAATACATTGATACATTTTAAAACGTAGCCTATACCCACAGATAAGTGTAGCTACCACCAATCATCAAATAATCTTCTTTTTATAACAAATAGATACCATCACAGACAAACACAACTGGACATAATGCATCTATCAACATATCGTGTGGATCCCAGTCACTATTAGTACATGTTCACCACAACCTTGCATCTACAGATTAGGGAAACTCTTAAAAGAGGTGGGTGGGAAGATTGTAAGAACCAGAATACCAGGAAGACTGCTATAAAAAGTCTCTTCTACAATTGATTGCATAAGCAAGATCAGAACAATGATTATGTCTATGGAGCTGTTAACGTGGAAGGGAGAGATTTTGTGGAGTCCTACCCTTAGAAGAACTACTGCTGGGAAAAGGAAAATTAGTATCTTCTAGGGATGAGCTTTCTTATTGACTGTCCAATGCAAAACGGTCAGCTTTGAAACTACATACTTACAAACAACAAAAGCAGATTCAGATGGTTCTATTTAATGTATCTATATATTTATCTGCCTAACTATCTATATCCATCTCTGCTGTGGTGAATTAGTTAAACCCTTTGGCTCCCAGTGGATTCCTCACATTCCTGCACCTGCCCAAGAGCTCTCTGTATTTGGGAATCTAACACACACACACACACACACACACACACACACACACACACACACACACACACACACACACACACACATGCACGCACGCACGATTTCCACGCACACCAGCTAATTCTGATATGCCTTGACCAGCTCAATGGCTAGGCATTTCTAATCTTCCCCACGGCTAGCATATATTTTCCCCTCCAACTTTCTTGAGTAAATTTGCTAAATCAACATTTCATCTCTACTATCCCATACACAATGGGGACACGGCCTCTAGGGCCACTTTCCTGGGTATTTACATGCAGGTGGGCCTTTAAGTTTCATCTTTCTCCTTCCCAGTCATGACGATTCAATTCCTCTCCTTTCCCATCTGTCTCTGTCTTTTACCCACACTTTCTAAAAGTTCTGCCCTATCTCACTGCCCAGTCAATGGCTGTACAGCAATTCTTTATTTTCAGTCAAAGCCAGCTCAGGGCAGGGACCATAAGTTCTGGAAGCACGGCGTTTTGGGAGCTGAAATAAGACAAAGCATTATAACCAATTCCCAAGAGATCTCTCCATATAATATATACATATACATATATATGTATAAATTTGTATATATGAAATATAGACAATATTGTATGCAATGTATTGTCTATATGGTCTATATTATATTTCATATATAAAATATTATATGCACACTAATTATATATGCATAATAATACATGCACTTTATATAACATATTATATAATTTATATATTCTATTATATATACTTTTGTATATAGTATATACATGTATTATATATATTTGATATCAGTTATAGAGATAGAAACTAGAGGGTGAGGGAGAGAGATTTGTGCATGCACACACATACAAATCCAGAATACTCAAAGAAAAAGAGACCATCAACTTGAGAGTCAGGGCACATGAGAGGGATTTGAAGGAGGGTAGTTGGGAGGGACAGGACGGAGGAAAAGAATGGAGAAATTGATATAATTCAATTTTAATTAAAACATATTTTTAAAACTCTGGCATAGATGAAGACACAATAAGAATAGTGAGAAGCAGAAACTGATTGGTCACAAATCTTAGAATCTGCTTTGTGGTGAGGAAAAACAAATAAATGTGTCATAGATGGTGAAAAAGATGGTGTCTGAAACATTTTACCAGTAATGCTCTTTAAAACCTGAAGCATTGCACCATAGCTGTGTGCTGGGGGAAGTGATTCAAGGAGAAACACTGGAAGGACAGATGGTATAGCTTCTGAAAGCAAAGGACTGGACCTGATTAAAAGGCCAGTCTGATGGTTTGATTTTGAAACTGTGCCACAAAAGCATTGTTCAGAAGGTTTTGGAAGATTTCACAGACAAAAAGTCAGGTAAACTCCTTTCCTCCCTGGTTTCTCAGTGAGGTGTTGTGACTGGAAGTAAGGAGATAAGGTAGGTGGGTAGATAATTTTTTAAGAAAAGAAAGGGAAAAAGGAGGTCTCAGAGGGTATAAAAGTGAACTTGCTCTACAGAAGAGCTGAAATTCCATGGAGTACGGAGACCTAATTTGAATTAGTTGAAAGTAAATTCACTTTAATTTAAAGGGAAACTAGCGTGTCTGATGGTATAATTTTCTTCTTCTAAGAATAAGAGGTAATTAATGCACACAGGAAGAGAGTCCCTGACTAAGATTTCTGACCACAAAATCATTTTTCCCCACTAAGCTATTTTTGAATTGTATTTGCTATATTTTCTTCTGGAAAAGTCATAGATAAATTTTTAAATAAAATATTACTTCTGAAAGTGTGTGTGTGTGTGTGTGTGTGTGTGTGTGTGTGTGTGTGTGTGTGCGCAGTGTGTGTATACTTGTAGTAATACTTGTGGGAAGTAACAGAAAGACTTTCAACAGGAAATCACTGGAAGCGGCATATATTTCCTCCTGTAAATGTTGCAAAATGTCCATATGCTCATGCTGCACAAACCCTCACGGAGCCTTGTAATGAGGCCAGTGGACCATATTGTTACGCACAGTCTAACCTCTTTCATTTTTTGGCCTCCTTAAACAAAGGACAGCCGACTAGAGCTAATTAGCACCCTGTTCATCTTGCCGTATGCTTAGCATGCCTGAAGGAAGCATTTTTTTCTGGCTTATCACAGAGGACAGTATTTCTTTCTGCTCTCTGATTTCAATCATTTATCAATCATGACTTCAGCAGGCATACTTAGAAACAAGGAAAGTTACATATACATATGTATAATTGTATATACATATTTCTATGTTCACATACTATGCATATTTTTAATAGGTGTGTATTTAAGTAACCCTTAAAAGTTTGAAAGGTTTGAAGGTTCAGCTATTCTTAATGCCTCAATTCTTTGGGGTTATACAGAAATTCTCAAATTAACTTGGTAAATCGGGTTCTGACACATAACTTCTACAACCGGACAAGATGTAGCTAATTTGAAACAAACCTATGAATTGCAAAAATAAGAATAATGGTACTTAAATTTAAAAGCTTTGGGACAGGATTGAATTATATGTAACTCTAGTATGGGGGGGCATAATTTGATATCTTTAGATTCCATTGTCAGTAAAACCGCTGTGGCCTCTAGTTTGTTTGTTTCCCTCTCATAAGTTTGTACAATCCTAGTACATAGACAATAATATAAACTCCCATGTAACCACTGCCTAACAAACATTTTCAATGCCTTATCAGTCATCCTTATCTACCCTTTTGTATATGAGTGTTGGTCGTTATGTACGGCTGTGCAGCACTTGTTTGGCTGGTGATTGTGGGACTCAGAAGAGGGCTCTGCATCCCCTGGAACTGGAGTTACAGAGAGTTGTGGGCAAGCAGGAGTCTCAGTCTTCTGTAAGAGTAGCCAGTGTTCTTAACTGCTGAACCTTATGTCCAGCTACTTTTAATGTACATTTAAAACATGACTCCAACCATAAATTGTTTAGTATATACCAAAGAAAGACATTGATCTTAACTACCATGCCATTAGCATAACATAAAAACTAACATTCTTTGATTTCACTTAGTATCTGGCAAAAAATGAAAGAGAATAATTATGTAAAACCCTACTCAGTATTGTTTCTTCATTCATCTAAGGTGAAATCAGTTCCCATAACCCAAATCCTTTTGTGTAAGATATTAATTCCATATTATAGAGGAAGAATAATGTATATTTGTGTGTGAATCATTCTTGGGCAATATTAAAAAGACACCTAAAAAATCACTGCTTATATATAAAATCTCATAGATTACAACTCCTTGGCCAATAAAATATTGCTATTAGCTCACTAAATGATATTCCTGCCCCTGATAATTTACAAACACTCACAACACACACACACACACACACACACACACACATACACACACATACACTCATATTTTGCAATGAAAATTTCACTTCATCAATAATAAAAAGACATACTTAAAATGCTAGGGTAAAGGAAAACAACAAAAAATGCTATTAAGGCCCTGGGCCCTTTGTTCCATATGGTTACTGGGCTTACAACACAACAAATCTAAAAAGAACTTTTTTCCCTCTATTTTGTGATTTGTGCAGCCAGGCATGTTAGAGAGAATAAGAAACCAGAACAATGAGCTGACCAACAAACAGATAGCAATTTGTAATCAGTGAAATAAATACTTTCTCGGGTTCTAAGATTATTTTTATTTTCTTCCTTTTAAATTTCTTACTGCAGGGGTAAAGCAAACAAAATAGCTATAATTGCCAATTACAGCTGAAGTGAAACCACCATGAAAATAAGACTGAATTTTTTGGATGAAAAAAAAAAAAAAAAAAAAAGGTCAGCAGGCAGGAAAAGAAAGAACAAAAAAGAAAGAGAGAAAAAAAAGGAAGGAAGAAAAAAGCAAGCAAGCAAGGGTAACTTGAGAATAATTTACATACAAAAGTTTGACAAATAATTTTCAGTTCATTTCTATAGAATAACTACACTTTTATACCCAGGTACCATTAAATGTTTAAATTGTATGGAATACCCTATAGAGTTAACAACTGGAAAGTGGGAACTACCAAAACTCATTTACTAGATTGATTCATATTAGAAAGAAACACAGAAGCCAAATGGAGATGGCAAGCTAGCAGTTATAAATCCACAAGTCTGCTTAATCTAAAGTAAGGCAATTCCCCTTCTCTGTTTTTTTTTTTCCGTTCTTCTTGGATAAAATTGGGGTAATGAAAAGGTATATTTACTGGGTTCATTCCTTTCCATCTCTGACATTGTTTTTTATTGGTTAATTTGTTTATTTACATTTCAAATGTTCTCCCCCTTCCTGGTTTCCTCTCTGAAACCCCCATCACACTTCACCTCCCCCACACAGACATTGCTTTTTAAAAGCCTTTCATACTAAATGGGATGCTATAGTTTACCAAAAACTCTGTGCATATTTATCACTTGATGCTTAGAATAACCGCATAAAGTAAGAGTTTGCATCTTCCTTTAGAAGAAGCTGAAACTTTAAGAGATTAACAATTTTCCTTAAAATGAAACATTAAAACATTGCAAATTTAGACCTTATCATATCAAACTTAATAGTCTTTCATTTATAGCTTACAGAATCCCAATGCTTACTCTTCAACCCAGTGAACAGTGTACTCCCACAACAGTTACATTATTTTATGACCTACACATAGTGAAGCAGTTATGCAGGACAGCATTTAATTGGAATAGAAATGACCTGTTCTGAGAAAAAGGACTCATCAAAGAAATAAAATTTTATGTATACCCAAATAACAAATTCAAGTGATGTCATTTTACACCCTGAAAACTATAAATCAAATTATGTATTTGAAATTGCTAAGAGTGTATCTCACATGTTGTTAGGATTATTAAACAGGAATATGAATATCATATACATTAAGTAACTCATTTTAATATATACAATGTATACATATTAGAAAAGCAGCATGTTCTATGCAATACGTTACTTATGGATAAAAGAACTAAATGAGTAAAAATGAAATAAGACTATAAACCACAGTAGTTTTTATATCACCTTCAGAAACACCTGAAGCTAGCAACCTCCAGAAACATGTTATCATTGAGCAAGTTGGGTTTGTTCCTCATCATAGTAAAAAAGCATGGCACTGTGGAATATCTGAATATGGAGAAAATTAAAATAAAATTTTCATAGTATTTTGGTTTGTGTGAGATAACTTGGTGGAAGTTTTTTTGAAGGTAGAGTTTTGTCCATATATAATGCTGTCAGTGACTGAAAGTGATAGTGTGACTGAGTAACAAATCCACTGTACTCATTTTGAGAGCATCAAAGTCATTGCCAAAGAAGCAGATGTCACATATAAGCCAGGATGAGGAATATTTTGGCCATTTTGTAACTTGTGTCATGTCATATGTTCTACCTGTGCTAAGACATGGTTAAGGAGATTTCTTTTCTTTCTTTCTTTCTTTTTTTTTTTGTTTTTGTTTTTGTTTTGTTTGTTTTGTTTTTGTTTTTGATCCATGGTCCTTCATTAACCCACTTGAATGTTATTTGAAACCTTAAAACTGTTATCAATGTGAAGAATAAGCCTATCTGTGAAAATTAAAAAGTACCTTGTAACAGCAGGCATTTCCTTTGAAGATTCAGGTATGTGTTTTCCTTTTTCAAAATCAGTTGACCATTTGGGTATAACTAGTAGTTGAGTTAAGAGAAAGGATAAAAGACTATTAGATATTCTTTCTCAAAAAGGTCTTATACTGGGAATGATGGCAGCGCCACACCCTTAACCATAACCTCCAGGCTTGGGACTGGTGGCATACCCTAAAATGTGTTTGCAGAGGATTCATAAATGAAACTCTATTTACAATTCAAAACTAAACCACAACAACAAGTCTTCTTCAAGCATTACTTCTCTATAACAAATGACTCCTTATACCAAGTTAACATATATAAAAGATACTGTAAAAAATGTGCACTCTAATCAAAATAGTACATAAAACTTCAACAAATTGCAAAGACAAACCAAGCAATTCAGTGTAAGAAAAGGCAGTGGAGGGAGAAAAGAAATTCACAAAATAAAAACTATAAATGGATAAAATGGTTACCTAATTACAGTATTCAGAAGTAAACATAAATTAAAACAAAGGAACATTTTTTCCATCAAGATTATCTCAAAATAGTAAAAGGGGGTGAAAATGTTTCTACGATGGCTTGAACACCATTGTGAATACCAACTTTTGATACTTCAGCTATCCTATCAGACATTAAGCAATATCTTACAATTTTAGAACTCCATTCTATACTTCACGTGCAATCAAGCAAGAGCCTCAGAGGATATTTCCACGAGAGTGGACAAATTTATCTCTAGATTAACAATCTGATCCTGTCTAATAAAGTTTTAAAACAAGCTTCCAAAGAAACAACTCTTTTCAAGTAAATTAAAAGTTTCTCAATCAATTGACAAGTTTAAAAATACAACTGATGGCTCCCTGAAAGAAAATTTGCCCTTAATTTATACTGAACAATCTGAACCTGATCTTCTTAATGCCTTTCCCTGTGCTTTTGAAATTTATCTAGAGTCCTGAATCTATTTTCTTGAAATAAACTGTTTAAAAAGGATCCACATATACAACGACAGTTAGATGGTACATGTAAATGATGGTCAGGGCAACAAAATATAAGAAAGATTACAAGTAGATAAAATGACACCTGGATGATAGAAGATAGAGATGATAGATAGATAGATAGATAGATAGATAGATAGATAATAGATAGATGAACAGACCAGACACATGGATAGATAAATGAACCCCAGACACATGGATAGATACAGAGATAGATACATAGATACATGGTACATGAGATGAGATGCATGAATGAGATACATATGGATACATGGGTACATAGATGATGTGGATGGAATGGATAAATGAATGAATGAATGGATGAATGGATGGATCATAGATGATAGATAGACAGACAGACAGACAGATCGCACTGTTCCTTTTCTGACAGAACAATGATTAACATATTTGAAAAATAGAGTTAATAAATAAATATACACTTTAAAATAAATACATAGTGTTCAGTTGAAATATATTATAATTACTATTTTTTAAATTCCTAGCATGCATAAAAGCAGATTTGAACCATTTAAATATCAACTGATTACATATACAAAATAAAACGTGAAAAAATTTTAATAAGAAAAAAGATTAAATGAGTAATGGAAAATCTGCTCACAAGAAAAAGTCCAACTAAATGTGGCTTCACTGACAAAGTGTTTGCAAAATTTTAAGTAAAATTAACAACTACCACTCACAGACTTTTCCAAAATATGTTAGAAGCAGAATAACCTTATTCTAAAACCAAATATATCACAAAATGAAACTTAAACCTTAAGAATGTCTAAGAAGAAATCCTTAAGAAGATGTTTCCTAATACATCCAGCAAGATATGAAAATGAGCAAGCCTACACTTTTAAAGTTATGAAGTAACAATGAAAATAATTTTGTCTTTCAGGAGAGTAGGTTTCCACAACACAAAGAACTGTATTAAAGGGTAACAGCATTAGAAAGGTTGAGAAACTTTGTCAGATACAGAGAAGGTATTTAATGAAAGCTAATGAGTCTTCAAGACAAAGCAACCTACGTCAGGTACAAGGAGAGATTGTCTATCTATAAAGACTATGAACAGGATATATATAGTTATTAAATGGCAGAAGATTTTCAGTTCTCAGCATCCACATACAAAGCCAGCCACAGTGGCATCTATGTGATTCACAGTGCCAGGGAAATGGGAATAACTAACTAGATCTCTAGGGTTTGATTGCCATCCAGTCTTGTCTATTCAGCAAGCTTAAGGTCATTGAGAAAACCTGTCTCAAAAACATTAATGAGGATGGTTCCTGAAGAATGACATGGAAAGTTGATATCTGGCCCCATATGCACACATATAAACACATCCTCATACACATGAACATACATGTTGTATCATAATGAACTTTATAAGCACAACCTTAACCTAAGGAATCAAATTACAAAAGGCCAAATATTGCACAAGCCATTTTTAAAAAAGAAAAGTTAATAAACAAAATTATTCAACTTTATTTATTGAAATAATTAAAATAAATAAAAAATAGAATATTTAACTTTATAGATATATAAAGTTAATTACATGTTGCCAGGAGCTTGAACACAGAGGGTGACTCTTAAATAGGTGTGAGGTATAGTTGGGGATTATTATACTAATATACATACTATATCCAGGGATTATCAGACTATCTTATATGAAACAATCTTGTGTTTTCCTAATAATGGGCTTTTCTATTTTTGTAGGAGAATTCATATATGCAATTACAGTTGCAAAATTATATGATAAAATCAAAAGTATTTAATTTTACGTTTTAACCTCTTAACATTCTGTTCTTTTATTGATATCTAAATGAATGTCTTTTTAAAATGATCTATCCATAAGGAATTTGTAAGCAATCTAGCTACATTCCTACAATAATATTCATCAAGGAAAAATAAGAATAGTTTATAATAAAGCTATTGCTTGTCTAATTTGAAAATTAATAAATTTAAGAAAATAATATTATCAATAACAAGTAAATGTACATTTATATATTTATATCGAAGTAAAAATTAAGACAATCAATACACATAGTAATTTCATTTTTATAAAACTCTACAAAACACAAAATGAGCTAAAGTGACAACAGATGTGTTAAGGCAAGGATGTGCAGAGAGAAGTTATAGCAACAGCTTTATGAAAATTTCAGGGGTTTGTGGACATGCTCACTCTATTGATTGTGATAAATTGTTCAAAGCTGGATGCAATGCCAATGGCATAAAATTGTGTATTTAAAATGTGTTCAATTTATTGTGTGTCAGTTATACTTTAATTTAGGTATAAAAATAATGACTACATAGAAACCTGTGTCTTTTGCAGGGTAAGCAATAATCTAAACATTGTCATGGCCTTACTCAGCACTGCTTGATTTATTCCCTTTACCTTAAGAAACAAATCCAATTTTCTGCTCTGACCCACTATGGAAACATTATCTCAACCTTTCTAACTCTCTGAATATTCCTATTTTCCTACCTTACTCTGACCCACGGCATTGCTTTTCTTTGCACATTTTGAAGTCTTTCCTATATCAAGGCTGCTGCACTTTGTATCACCTCTATTCAGAATAATTTTATCTAGGCATTCATTTGCCTCACTCCTTCTGTAATTTACATTTCATTTTTTAAGTAAGCATTCCTACTCATACATTCTTGCAATACTCTATTTGCTCCCTTTATTTTATTCACGGAACTGTATGAATTTTATTTTTAATTATTCACCATTGGTAATATCTTTGGGGTGGAATATTGATTCATTTTATTTATCATAGAAGGGCAAAACCTGGAAGAATACAACACAAATAAAAATCTCTAATGGAATATTTGTTGAATGATTTCAAGAATAAATGTTGACATAGTATGCTAAAATAAAATCAAATGTAACTAGTTATTAAGAGAAAGTGTAATTGTATTACTCATCCAAGCAACACGTACAAGGAATCTGACTACACGTACTTTAGAAACCAGGCGGCTTGGAATGCACAGAGTGGAATAATTCAGAGAAGAATTTTGAAAATGAGAAACAAACTCATTGTATTACGGGTATATGTGAATGTTTTCCTTAAGAATAGAAAGTGAAAAAAGTGCAAATATATCACAAATATAAAAATTATAAAATGTAATATAAAAACACTTGGAAAATTCTCTCAGTGAGGCATATTCTTAGTAGCAATAAAACAATCAAACACAATCACTGATTCCCCCACTGCCAAATATTCTCCAGGAAGGTAGTAGTAAAAAAAGAAATCCCATGTAAAATTTTGTTACTAACATCTTTATTTATATCGTGTCATAATCAAATTTAAAAAACTACGAGAAAGAAAAGCAAAATAGAGCAATACAGGAGGTAAATATGATCAAATACCTTAGCTCCTATAATCAACATATTCTTATCTAATCTTTAAACATAGTCAAAATATCACTATTTGCAGATGATATGATAGTATATTTAAGTGATCCCAAAAGTTCCACGAGAGAACTACTAAAACAGATAAACAACTTCAACAAAGTGGCTGGGTATAAAATTAACTCAAATAAATCAGTAGCCTTCCTCTACACAAAAGAAAAACAAGCCGAGAAAGAAATTAGGGAAACAACACCCTTTATAATAGTCCCAAATAATATAAAATACTTCAGTGTGACTTTAACCAAGCAAGTAAAAGATCTGTATGATAAGAACTTCAAGCCTCTGAAGAAAGAAATTGAAGAAGACCTCAGAAGGTGGAAAGGTCTCCCATGCTCATGGATTGGCAGGATTAATATAGTAAAAATGGCCATTTTACCAAAAGCGATCTACAGATACAATGAAATCTCCATCAAAATACCAATCCAATTCTTCAAAGAGTTAGACAGAAACATTTGCAAATTCATCTGGAATAACAAAAGACCCAGGATAGCTAAAACTATCCTCAACAATAAAAGGATTTCTGGGTGAATCACTGTCCCTGAACTCAAGCAGTATTACAGAGCAATAGTGATAAAAAGTGCATGGTATTGGTACAAAGACAGACAGATAGACCAATGGAACAGAATTGAAGACCCAGAAATGAACCCACACACCTATGGGCACTTGATTTTTGACAAAGGAGCCAAAACCATCCAATGGAAAAAAGATAGCATTTTCAGCAAATGGTGCTGGTTCAACTGGAGGTCAACATGTAGAAGAATGCAGATAGATCCATGCTTATCACCCTGTATGAAGCTTAAGTCCAAGTGGATCAAGGACCTCCACATCAAACCAGATACACTCAAACTAATAGAAGAAAAAGTGGGGAAGCATCTGGAACACATGGGCACTGGAGAAAATTTCCTGAACAAAACACCAATGGCTTATGCTCTAAGATCAAGAATCGACAAATGGGATCTCATAATACTGCAAAGCTTCTGTAAGGCAAAGGACACTGTTGTTAGGACAAAAAGGCAACCAACAGATTGGGAAAAGATCTTTACCAATCCTTCAACAGATAGAGGGCTTATATCCAAAATATACAAAGAGCTCAAGAAGTTAGACCGCAGGGAGACAAATAACCCTATTAAAAAATGGGGTTCAGAGCTAAACAAAGAATTCACAGCTGAGGAATGCCGAATGGCTGAGAAACAACTAAAGAAATGTTCAACATCTTTAGTCTTAAGGGAAATGCAAATCAAAAACAACCCTGAGAT
Source organism: Rattus rattus (assembly GCF_011064425.1). Classification (NCBI taxonomy): domain Eukaryota; kingdom Metazoa; phylum Chordata; class Mammalia; order Rodentia; family Muridae; genus Rattus; species Rattus rattus. Next base: position 3,631,892 of record NC_046172.1, on the reverse strand, counting down.
TTCCTCACACCAGTGAGAATGGCTAAGATCAAAAACTCAGGTGACAGCAGATGCTGGCAGGATGTAGAAAGAGAAACACTCCTCCATTGTTGGTGGGATTGCAGACTGGTACAACCATTCTGGAAATCAGTCTGGAGGTTCCTCAGAAAATTGGACATTGAACTACCTGAGGACCCAGCTATACCTCTCTTGGGCATATACCCAAAAAATGCCCCAACATATAACAAAGACACGTGCTCCACTATGTTCATAGCAGCCTTATTTATAATAGCCAGAAGCTGTAAAGAACCCAGATGCCCTTCAACAGAGGAATGGATACAGAAAATGTGGTACATCTACACAATGGAATATTACTCAGCTATCAAAAACAAGGACTTTATGAAATTCATAGGCATATAGATGGAACTGGAAAATATCATCCTGAGTGAGGTAACCCAATCACAGAGAAACACACATGGTATGCAATCATTGATAAGTGGCTATTAGCCCAAATGCTTGAATTACCCTAGATGCCTAGAACACATGAAACTCAAGACGGATGATCAAAATGTGAATGCTTCACTCCTTTAAAAGGGGAACAAGAATACCCTTGGCAGGGAATAGGGAGGCAAAGATTAAAACAGACACAGAAGGAACACCCATTCAGAGCCTGCCCCACATGTAGCCCATACATATACAGCCACCCAATTAGATAAGATGAATGAAGCAAAGAAGTGCAGGCCGACAGGAACTGGATGTAGATCTCTCCTGAGAGACACAGCCAGAATACAGCATATACATAGGCGAATGCCACCAGCAAACCACTGAACTGAGAACCGGACCCCCGTTGAAGGAATCAGAGAAAGGACTGGAAGAGCTTGAAGGGGCTTGAGACCCCATATGAACAACAATGCCAACCAACCAGAGCTTCCAGGGACTAAGCCACTACCCCAAGACTATACATGGACTGACCCTGGGCTCCAACCTCATAGGTAGCAATGAATAGCCTAATAAGAGCACCAGTGGAAGGGGAAGCCCTTGGTCCTGCCAAGACTGAACCCCAAGTGAACGTGATTGTTGGGGGGAGGGCGATAATGGGGGGAGGATGGGGGAACACCCATCATAGGGGGGGGAAGGGGTTAGAAGGGATGTTGGCCCTGAAAGGCAAGGGAATAACAATGGAATGTAAATAAGAAATGCTCAAGTTAATAATAATAAAAAAATGCAAAAAAAAAAAAACAAAACCAAAAAAATATTAATCTTTGCTTTTAGACACCACCTCTAATTTTGGAAATAGTTTTAGAAGATTCTCATCAGATGCTTTTAATGTGATTTTTTTTCAGTTTGAGAAACTGATCTTTCATCAAGAATAATACAATTCTACAGAACAATGAATTTATTTTTTGTCTGAATGCATATTTGGCCTATATGTATGTCTGTGCACCACAAACCTGCCTCAGTCCCAGGGAGGTCAGATGAGGGTATAGGTTCTCCTGGATCTGGAATTACAAACAGTTGTGAGCTGTCAGGTAGGTTCTAGGTATCAAACCGGTTGTTCTCTGGAAGAGAAGCCAATGTTCTAAAGCACTGAATCATCTTTCCACAGCCCCTAAACCTGTTTCTTATAAGTTAGTGGCTATGAAAATATCTGAGGTGTTTCAATGAGGTCTTATAACTCCTGGGGCTCAATTGTGAGTTATATACCCTAAGCTAGAGTCTGTGATTCTCTTTCCAATACTAAAACTGTAAAGCATTTCTCTGATTTGCCTATGCTACCACAAACTATGTATTGTTAAATAAAATCTCAATCCAGGAAAAGAAAAAGGACAGAGCCTACATAAAATAAAAAAAACATAATCCAAGTGTAATTGCTAATTTTATATGACCTATCACTAAGTAATGTCCATAGTATCTCGTCCTCTAAATTTTAATAGGCAATGATTTTTTTATTCAGAAAGATTTTCTTTTCATGATGCTTAAGGGAAAATTTAAAAGCACCCAGACAAAATCAGTTCAATATTTTGCCAGTGGACATTCTAACATAACATTACATTTAATCCAATGTTATATTTGAGTTGGATAACGTTTTTCTTCATTTCACTTCAGCTTTCTCTTTTTACTTATTTTATAGAAAAGGCAAGGGGAATGACTGCTAGTAACCACAGAATAAATGAGAAAACTGCCAGTAGAAAGAAAGTCTCATGCCCACACCTCATCAATTTTTATAACTTCATGTCACTACTACAACATTCAAGCTCATTCTGATTTTATAGCAGAAAAGTGTAGCCCAAGTTAATTAAGGAAAGATTCAGGAGTTTTTAAGTCATCTGGACCATTTAATTTTGAGAATAAAAATGTTCTATTTTATTTTATAACTAACTGGCAAAAAACATTGACTGGGTGTGTGTGTGTGTGTGTGTGTGTGTGTGTGTGTGTGTGAGAGAGAGAGAGACTGTCAGGTTTTTGACTGTGGGATAATGGCAACCTCATCCCTACACTTGATGTCCTGTCTTTCTCCTGTATGTGGACCCTAAAATTTCCCTCTCCTAACCGTACAGCATTTTCATCTAAGTTTCCTCCCCTTTGAGTCCAGAAAGCCTTTCACCTCTCTAGGTCTCTAGTACACAGAGGACCCCACCCCACCTCTAACTCCCAAAAGGTTGCCTGATTCCATTCCTTCTGCTGGCCTTCAGTGCTTTAGTCCTGTTTTAACCCGCCCAATACTTCTTCATGTTCCTCTTTTCCCTTCCCTGTCCCCTTACCACCCAGATCCCTCCCTCCCTCTGCCCTCTATGATTGCTTTCATCTCCCTCCCAAGTGGGATTGAGGTGTTCTCACTTGGGCCCTTCAACTTGTTGACCTTTTTGAGTTCTGTGAATGATATCCTAGGTATTCTATACTTTTTTGACTAATATCCAATTATTAGTAAGTATATAAGATACATGTCCTTTTGGGTCTGAGTTACCCAAAAGGATAATATTTTACTCAGGATGATATTTTCTAGTCCCATACATTTGCCGGAAAAACTCATGATTTCCTTGTTCTAAATAGGTGAATGGTATTCCATCGTTGAATTGATCCAAATTTTCTGTATCCATTCTTCTAATTGTGGGACATCTTGGTTGTTTCTAGCTTCTGGCTATCACAAATAAGGCCGAAACGAACATAGTAGAACATGTGCCCCTGTAGCATGTGGGGCATCTTTTGGTTATATTCCCAAGAGTGGTATAGCTGGTCTTCAGGTAGAACTATTTCCAATTTTCTGAGGAACCTCCAGTTTGAGTTCCCGAGTGGTTGTAACAGGTCTCAATCACACCAGCAAAGGAGAAGGGTTCCTCTTCCTCCACATTCTCACCAACATATGCTGTAACCTGAGTTTTTGGTCTTAATCATTCTGATTGGTATAAGGTAAAATCTCAGAGTTGTTCCGATTTGCATTTCCCTGATTACTAAGGACTTTGAACATTTCTTTAAGTGCTTCTCATCCATTCGAGATTACTCTGTCATGAATTTTATGTTTAGTTCTATACCTCATTTTTTGATTTTTTTTTTGGTGGTTAGCTCCTTGAGTTCTTTATGTATTTTGCATATTAGTCCTCTATCATATGTGGGGTTAGTGAAGATTTTTTCCCAATCTGTAGGTTGCAGATTTGTCTTATTGACTATGCTCTTTGCCTTACAGAAGCTTTCTAATTTCATGAGGTCCCATTTATCAATATTTGATCTTAAGAACATGAGTTATTGGAGTTTTGTTTAGGAACTATTCCCCTGTGCCAACAAGTTCAAGGCTCTTTTCCACTTCCTTTTCTATTAGATTGAGTGTATCTGGTTTTATGTTGAGGTTCTTGATCCACATGGACTTGATATTTTTGCAAGGTGACAAATATGAACCTAGTTTTATTTTTCTACATTAAGAGAGCCAGTTAGACTAGTACCCTTTATTGAAGATGCTATATTTTTCCATTGTATATATTTGCTTTCTTTGTCAAAGATTTAGTGTGCATAAGTGTGTGGTTTTATTTCTGGGTCTTCGATTCTATTCCACTGGTCAAACTGTCTGTCTCTGCACCAATACTATGCAGTTTTTTTATCACTATTGCTCTGTGGTAGAGCTTGAGGTCAGAGATGGTGATTCCCCCAGAAGCTCTTTTATTGTTAATAATTTTTTTGGCTTCTCTGGGCTCTTTGATTTTCCAGATGAATTTGAGAATTGTTCTTTTAATTTCTTTGAAGAATTGTGTTGGAATTTTAATGGGTACTGCATTGAACCTGTAGATTGCTTATAGTAGAATGGCCACTTTTACTATATTAATCCTACCAATTATGAAGATTAGAAGGTGTCTCATTTTCTGAGGTCTTCTTAGATTTCTTTGAGAGACTTGAAGTTCTTGTCATACAGATCTTTCACTTGCTTGTTTAGTCACACCAAGGTATTTCATATTATTTGTGACCATTGTGAGGAGTTTTGTTTCCCTATTTTTTTCTCAGCCTGTTTACCACTGCTATAAATGGAGGCTACTGATGTGTTTGAATTAATTTTACATCTGGCAACTTTGCTGAAGTTGTCTATCAGCTGTAGAATTTTTCTGGTAGAATTTTTGGGGTTGCATATGTATATTATTTGCAAATAGTAAAACTTCAACTTCTTCCTTTCCAATTTGTATCCTCTTGATCTCCTTTTGTTGTCTTATTGCTCCAGGTAGAACTTAGAGTACTATATTGAAGATATGGGGAGAGGGGCGTTCTTACTTTGTCCCTGATTTCAGTGAGACTGCTTGAAGTATCTCTCCATTTACTTTGATACTTGTTGTTGGTTGCTTTATCTTGCTTTTATTATCTTTAGGTATTGGCCTTGAATTTCTGGTCTCTCCAATACTTTTTTTTTTTTTTTACTAACTTGAGTATTTCTTATTTACATTTCAAATGTTATTCCCTTTCCCGGTTTCCAGGCCAATATCTTCCTAACCCCTCTCCCTCCCCTTCTACATGGGTGTTCCCCTCCCCATCCTCCCCCCATTACCGCCCTCCCCCAACAATCATGTTCACTGGGGGTTCAGTGTTAGCATGACCAAGGGCTTCCCCTTCCACTGGTGCTCTTACTAGGCTATTCATTGCTACCTATGAGGTTAGAGTCCAATACTTTTAACATGTAAACGTGTTGTATTTTTTCAAATGCTTTTTCAGCATCTAATGAGAAGATCATGTAATTTTTTCTTTGAGTTTGTTTATATAGTGGATTACATTGAAGAATTTTCATATATTTAATCAACATTGCATCCTTGGGAGGAAGCCTACTTGATCATGGTCAATGATGGTTTTAATGTATTCTTGGATTCTGTTTGTTAGAAGTTTGTTGAGTATTTTTGCATTGATAGTCATATGTGAAATTAGTCTGAAATTCTTTCTTTGTTGGGTCTTTGTGTGGTTTAGGTATCAGAGTAATTGTGACTTCATAGAATGGATTAGGTAATGTTCCTTCAGTTTCTATTTTATAGAAAAGTTTGAGGAGTGTTGGTATTAGCTCTTCTTTGAGGGTCTGGTAAAATGCTGCATTATTAAGGCCATGCTGGCCTTGGGCTTTTTTTTTTTTTTTTTGGTTGGGAAGTTTTTAATTATCTCTGTTGCTTTAGGGAATATGGGCCTTTGTAGATAGTTAAATGCTCTTGTCTTAAATTTTGTATGTGAAATCTGTCTAGAAAATCAACCATTTCATCTAGATTTTCCACTTTTGTTGAGTATTGGGCTTCTGTAGTAGGGTCTGATGTTTTTTTGATTTTTCTCAGTTTCTGTTGTTGTCTCCCTTTTCATTTTTTATTTGTTAATTTGTTACCTTACTCAGGAAGATATTTTCTAGTTACATCCATTTACCTCCCAAATTCATGGTCGTTGTCGTTTTTAATAGCTGAGTAAGTATTCCATTGTATAAATGTACCACATTTTCTGTATCCATTTTCCCTTGAGGAACATCTGGACTTTTTCCAGCTTCTGTTATAGAGAAGTCTGCTATGAACATAGTGGAGCATGAGCTATTATTATATGTTGGAGGATCTTTTGGGTATATGCCTGGTTAGTGGCATAGCTGGGTCTTCAAATAGAACTTTTTCCAATTTTCTCACTAACAACAAAATTGTTTTCCAACATGGCTATACCAGCTTGTAAGCCCACTAGTAAAGGAGAACTGTTCCTATTTCTCCATATCCTCGCTAGCATTTGTTGTTGCCTGAGGTTTTTGGTTCATTTGTTTGTCTGTTTAGTTTTTTGTTTTTTGTTTTTTGTTTTTTAGTTTTATCTTAGCCACTCTGACTGGTTTAATGTGAAATCTCAGGTTCATTTTGATTTGCATTTCCTTGATGATTTCTTTAGGTGCTTCTTAGTCACTCAGGATTTCTCAGTTGAGAACCGATTGTTTAGCTCTCTGCCCCATTTTAATAGCATAATTTGGTTTCCTGGAATCTAACTTCTTGAGTTCTTTGTACATTTTGGATATAAACCCTCTATCAGACAGGTTTATAAAACTTTTTTGCTATCTTGAAAATGCTATAGCTATGATACAAGAGTATTACTTCTACTTCACTCAGTGCTGTGTTAGGCAAATTACTGAATTTTCATACCTTCTCACTGAGTAAATGAGGATATAATTAGACAACTGTAGTAACGTGGGTGATTAAAATTAATTCCATAAAGTACTTGACACACAGTACCTGATACTCTGTACAGGCTACCTTGTATTATGAGAAGAATCATTATTTTAATTATTCAAATTACCATGTAGCTCACACTAAGACATTAAACTCAATGACACACGTTTAAAGGCATGAATAAACTAAGAATGTTCAGTAGAATGTCGCTATGAAGGTTAAAGTACAACCTTGAAATCACATCAAATAAAGATTACTTATGTAGACTAAAATATTTAACAGGTAGAAAAGATAACATGCAGTATTGTTAGTACTGTCATTACATATCAGAAAGGTTGTCATGTAGAAGAGGCAGATTTGTAGTCTGAGGCTCAAGTCAGGGACTAGAAACTACAAGGAAATAAACCTAGAAATTGTTAAAATCAACAGAACTATGCACAGATGGAGTGGACTTCCTTAGGTACCTGAGTTTAGACATTATTTGGATGTTTGCTTTGGAAGGATTTTGAATTTGGGGTTTATAAATCAGATGGTTCAGTAAGACTAAATGACAGCTAACAGTAAGTTCTTTCTAAGCACATTTAGGTAGTCAAGTTAGCTCCATATCACACAACCTAAAAATTGTCTGATGCAGATATATTACCATTATCACAATATTAGCACTCTACCAGGTTAATCAAAAGTTTAATACTTAAGGCTGCACAACAATGCACAGGAGAAATAACAGATCATAAATATATGCACATTGGTTCTTCCTCCCCAAGGATCAGTGCATTAAAAAATTCCTTAAGGATAGTGAACAAGAGATTACTTCAACAAAGGACGTTGTAATGTAATATTTGTAATGCCTGGAGTTTTCAAAGACCTGTTTATACACTTTTCACACATATTTATACATTTTTGCATTTTATATATTTAATTTTATACATTTTCTTAAAGGTAAATATTTAAACTCAACCATAAGTGATAACTTTGGCTCATATTGTATGCTAACAATTATTGATAGAGCTACATTTTATAAAATATATCTTTTATAAAGAAGGAAAGTAGGGCTTAGAATTTGCTACTAACCACATTGTTAAGACTATAGAGCTACTCATAACAACAGAACAGTTGCACAGGAAGAAAATGTATAGGATTAGGGTAAAGATGGCTGGATCAGGTTTCAACTATAAACACTGAAGTTGTATATACAATTGCTGTGTCTCAGCTTCCTATTCTGAAACAATTAGTCGTGTATATTCTTGATTCAAGCCATTGGAATGGACAAAAACCAATATTCACTGAGACTTGAGAATAATAAATTGTCTGAGAAAACAAATACACCAGAGGAGTTCTCCAACACAATTATATTCAGGTATGCAAGAGTAATTAATATCTTTAAGACTATTTGAATTTATTCTCTAAACATTGCCATTCATGAGTTTACAATGTTCCACTAAAGAACATGTTGCTCTTTGTAAAAATTTTAATCGCAGTACCCTACAACCCTTATCAAATTCCAAAGTAAGCCTCCATTGCAAAAGGTTTCTACAACAAAAGAATAGATGAAGATATTTAGCAGTGTAAAAATATACAAACATAAACCCACTGATTTAGTCATCAATCATCAATAAGAGATGCAAACTATAAAAACTTGCTTGAAGGGATGAGAAATTTGTATAGTGAAAAAATACTATGTATCTCCCAGGAGAATTTATTACTGCACGGATTTCAACTGGCGCTCTGAAATGTCTACAGTGTATGTTGTAACTCTTCATTCCTTCTGACTCTTTCCCTGTCTTTCCTGTCTATCCTGTTCCTTATTTTGTCAATGTCCCCTGGTAGCCACTGTAGTCAAATGAAAGTAGTTATAAAACATACACTCCAAAATGTTCTTCCAATCTTTTGAATTAAACTCAAGTATACCAGGCAAATTTGGTGGATATTAGCAACAGCATTTAGAGTATTTGACAGACTGTAAATTTCTCAAATAACAGAACTGAGAAAAATATTCTTAAATTATACCTCATACCCTTCAATGCTCCTGATGTTACAAAGGCCAAAATTTTTATGGGACCACATCCAGTGTCTCTAGAGCTTTATATTATATGAGGTGGGCAACAATGTCATGAGCAATTGTTAACAGAGCAATTGTTAATTGCTAAAAATTGTTAAAAGCTAGTAAAATGGCTGAATCTTCTACAAGAAAAAAGCTCATGAAATCAGGACTCTTTATTTGCCTCTCTCCATGTGTTCAATAAACATTAGCTGAAGTTCTGAATCACTAAGCTATATTCTCCAAGTCATTTACTTCTTGCATTATTTCTAGCTCACTGTAGTTTGAAGGAGCCCAAGGACAAGAGACAAAGCCCTCAGCTAATGTCTCTCTATAGTACTTATACTTTTAAACATCGACAATCACATTCTACCATCTGAAACTTTTTTTTAGTATCAGCCATTATTGAAAATATGATCCCAAATTGACAACTAAAAAGGAAGCAAATGCAGTTAGAGGTGGTTTAAAGATAAAAACTTAGCTCTAGTTTCTCCAATTCATTTTCAACTTTCTGTTACTGCCTGTCAAGATGTTATCCATCCAAACTGGCCATAAAACAAATAAAGCATTTGCATTGTCTAGAACTTTAAGAAAGTACTTACAATTCCACAGCTTACAGAGCTTCATAGCAAGATTCAATGAGTCAATGAAGCAAACATTATTGTTCCTATTTAAGACAGGAAAATAAGGCTAATATAGGTGAGTGAACTTTATTCTTCTAGGGGTAGCAAACAAAAGAGTCACATCTTGGTTCTAACTCAAATGTTTTGTGCTTGGGTATTATCATATTACTAAATAAGTCCTTAGGTATGCAGACATACAGAACATTGAGAAGAATAAATGATATAGAACATATTGGATTTTATACCTGTGCCTCAAATTCTGAGAGGACATATTCTAAGAAGAATAAAATCCTGAAATATTATTCATTAGGGCCTACGTCTAGTGCCTACACCTGCCTGAAAGAAAATAAATGTTCAATACATGTTTATAAAATATATAAATAGCATAATTAATAAAAGATTAAAATGATTGCAACAGTGTCATTCTTCATGATATTCTTAAAAGTACTAGGCAGTAATGCCTTAAGAATAGCCTTGGGTCTCTGAGAGCCAGCAGAAAGATTGGAAACATGCGATCTCAGAAGGAAAGAGATTGGGAGGACGCTCTAGAATGTATCATAGACGTGGGAAGTGAGAAATCCTCAGCAATCAAAGGGGAGAACCCTAGATGAAAGGCCCTTCAGTGGGGAGAGGTAACTTATTGAACCCACCTCCAGCAGAAAGACAGGGCAGCGAGTAAGGGATGGGGTTGCTATCCCACAGTCAAAGCTCTGACCCATAATTCTTCCTGTCTGAAAGAAATGCAGGGATGGAAATGGAAAAGAGTCTGAGAAAAAGGAGGTCCAGCGACAAGCCCAAAGTGGGATCCAGCTCAAGGGGAGACCCCAAGACCTGACACCATTACTGAGGCTATGGGGCATTCCCAAAAGGGAACTATCATGACTGCCTCTAAAAGACCCAACAAGCAGCTGAAAGAATCAAATGCAAATATATGCACACAACCACTGGACAGAAGTTGCTGACCCCTGTGGTTGAATTGGGGGCAAGCTGGAAGCAGCCGAGGAGGAGGGCAACCCTGTAGGAGAGCCAGCAGTCTCAATTATCCTGAGACCCCCAAGAGCTCTCAGACACTGTATCGCATCAACCAGGCAGTATACATCAGCTGATATGAGGCCCTCAGCACATATATAGTATCAGGGACTGCTGCGTTGGGTTTAGTCAGAGAAGATGCACCTAACCCTTAAGAGACTGAAGGTCCCAGGAAGTTTAGAGGTCTTATGGGGTGGGTGGGGTGGGGGACATCCTGTGGAGAAGTGGGGAAGGTGTATGGGATGTGGAACAGTCGCAGAGTAGACCAGGAGGTGAATAAAATCTGGAATGTAAAAATTAATTGATGAATTAAATTAATTAATTAAAAATAAAGAATAGCCTTGGATGGGTGGCCCCATCTCAAAAATATTAACCCACAATTGTTTTGTCCAAAGGAAATGCGGGGGTAAAACATGGAACAGAGACTGAAGCAAAAGCCATCCAGAGACCACCCCACCTATGGATTTATTCCATCTTCAGACACCAAACCCAGACACTATTGCCGATGCTAGAAGCACTTGATCACAGAGCCTGGTATGGCTCTTTTGCTGAGAGGTTCTACCGCTTTGGCCAACACAGATGCAGATACTACAGCCATTCATTATACTGAGCCTGGAGATTCCAATGGAAGAGCTAGGGGAAGGACTGAAGGAGCTGAAGGGGATTGCAACTCCACAGAAAGAACAATATCAAAGAACTGAACCACCCAGGGACGAAACCACCAACCAAAAAGTATACATGGAAGGTTCCATGGATCCAGATACACGTGTAGAAGAAGATGGCCTTATCTGACTTCAATAGGAGGGAGGCCCTTGGTCCAGGGGAGCCAGGATGTCAGCCATAGTGGGATGCTAGAGAGATGAGGTTGGAGTGGGTAGTGGATGGAGGAGCATCCTCATAGAGGAAAAGGGGAGAGGAGAGGTGAGATGCGATGGGAGAATTTGTGGAGGGTTACAGGAAGGGGGATATCATTTGAAAAGGTAAACAACAAATGATTAAAAAAGAATAAAAGAATAACCTTGGGATCCAAGGGAATACTATACCTGTAGGACACAGGGAATATTGTTTCATCTCTTGACTGTTCATTCAAATTTTTATTACCCACATATTTTTTGAGAGTCTGATATAGCACACACAGCCACTGAATAGTAAGTATGTGATGCCAGAGGTCCTATAACAATAAAGTGACACAAGGCATGTAAAATCATCAAAGACCCATTACATACTAAATGTATGGCAGCTTTTATTTTTATTAATAAGTTTATCAAAATTAACTTTCTTGATACATTCTAAACAAGTAAAAAACTAAGGTGACAGAATGAGCAAAATTGAACAAATATGAAATCATCAAAAATATGGTCATTTGAACTTGAATTCAAGGAATCAGTTATACTCCCGTGGAACAAGTTTTTTTTTTTTTATTATTAACTTGAGTATTTTTATATACAATTTCAATGTTATTCCCTTCCGGTTTCCGGCAAACATCCCCCTCCCCTCCCCCCTTCTATGGGTGTGTTCCTCCCAACCTCCCCCCTTGCTGCCCTCTCCCCAACAGTCTAGTTCACTAGGGGTTCAGTCTTAGCAGGACCCAGG
>NC_046172.1:3554023-3619892 GCF_011064425.1 Rattus rattus | reverse complement strand
TTAGTTTCTTGCTTTTTCTAGGGTGTAGCTTGCCTCCTTATGTTGGGCTTTACCATTTATTATCCTTTGTAGTGCTGGATTTGTAGAAAGGTATTGTGTAAATTTGGTTTTGTCATGGAATATCTTGGTTTCTCCATCTATGTTAATTGAGAGTTTTGCAGGATACAGTAACCTGGGCTGGCATTTGTGTTCTCTTAGGCTCTGTATGACATCTGTCTAGGATCTTCTGGCTTTCATAGTCTCTGGCAAGAAGTCTGATGTGATTCTGATAGGTCTGCCTTTATATGTCACTTGACCTTTTTCCCTTACTGCTTTTAAAATTCTTTCTTTCATATGTGCAGTTGGTGTTTTGACTATTATTTGACAGGAGGAGTTTCTTTTCTGTCCAATCTATTTGGTGTTCTGTAGTTTTTATGCTTATTGGCATCTCTTTTTCTTTAGGTTAAGGAAGATTTCTTCTATGATTTTTGTTGAAGATATGTACTGTCCGAGCTGGGAGTCTTCCTCTTCTATACCACCATCCTTAGGTTTGATCTTTCTCATTGAGTCCTGGATTTCTGTATGTTTTGGATCAGTAACTTTTCCGCTTTTTATATTATCTTTGACTGTTTGAGTCGATGATTTCTTATGGAATCTTTGCTCCGAGATTCTCTCTTCCATCTCTTGTATTCTGTTGGTGAAGCTTGTATCTAGAGCTCCTTGTCTCTTCCTTTGGTTTTCTATATCCAAGGTTGTTTCCATGTGTTCTTTCTTGATTGCTTCTATTTTCATTTTTAATTCCTTCAATTGTTTGATTGTGTTTTCCTGTAATTCTTTCAGGATTTTTTGATTCTTCTCCTGTGGCTTCTACTTGGGCTATTTATGTTTCCTGCAGTTTCTCTAAGGGAGTTCTTCATCTTTCTTTGAAGTCCTCCAGCATCATGTTCAAATATGATTTTGAAACTAGATCTTGCTTTTCTGGTGTGTTTGGATATTCAGTGTTTGCTTTGGTGGGAGAATTGGGCTCTGATGATGCCATGTAGTCTTGGTTTCTGTTGCTTGGGTTCCTGTGCTTGCCTCTCGCCATCAGATTATCTCTACTGTTACTTTGTTCTGCTATTTCTGACAGTGGCTAGACTGTCCTATAAACCTGTGTGTCAGGAGTGCTGTAGACCTTTTTTCCTGTTTTCTTTCAGCCAGTTATGGGAGAAAAGTGCCTGCTTTCGGCTGTAGTTTTTCCTATCTGGTCTTCCTAGCTGTTCTTGTGGCCTGTGTCTTGAGTTCACCAGGCAGGTTAGTTTGCAGCAGTGTCAAGTTGGCCCACTCTCGTTCTGAGGCTCAAAGTTTGCTGGTAAGTGTTGCTTATATGAGCTCTCCGTGGTGGCAGCAACCAGGAAGATCTGAACCGCCCTTTCCAGGAGCTTCTGTGCACCAGGGTTCCAGATGGTGTTTGGTGTTTTCCTCTGGAGTCAGAGATGTGCGCCGAGTGTAGACTCTTCTGGTTTCCCAGGCGTGTCTGCCTCTCTGAAGTTTTAGCTCTCCCTCCCACGGGATTTGGGTGCAGAGAACTGTTACATTATGATTCTTAAGAATACAAATTAGACAACCAAAGTTGAAAAAAAATAAATTTTAATAATTCATGTGATGAGGAATTAGTTGAATAGCAGTAAATATGTCTAGCAAAGTAGATAATACACAGAGATACAATATTGATCCAAAAATGAAGTAAAAGTACCACGTAAGTTGTACCACTTTCATAATGCAGAAAAATAAAGGAAACTTAAGTTTTATATAAAAACATGACCTTTGGAGAAACACATACATGACACTGGAAAAAATATCCCTTTGAGTTTTACTTAACAATCTCAGTTCAAATAGTGTATTTTAATAGCATTTTAAATTATTATCACTCCTACCTTGTATTTAGGGATAGATAAAGGCCAAAGAAGCTATTTTTCATTTTATTCAGTCATAGGGAAGGGTCTCATAAATGTCAATGATCATGACAAAGAAGAAGTTTGAACTTCTAGGAATAAGAAAGAACTATTGAAACTGTGTATGTGAGATGGGGTGAAGGGATAAACTTATGAGTATATGTGAAAGAACTACCATTCACAGAAACAGAAAAGAAAAGCCTCTTACTCTTAGTGGGAAACAATGCGCTACAAATACTGCTTTTAGCCAAAGTGACTTAGCCTCTTAAACTAAGCGATTTGTTCTTTGAAAAATACAAGGAACTACAGGGGAAATGCTTCAGTATCACTTAGGCCTAATTCACTAAGTCTAGTTTTATTGCCAGATGTAAAAGCCAAAGTTGTTCTTTGATTTCACATGTAGACTCACTTAAGCATTGAAGTTCCCTAACCACTATCTACCATGTCAATCCTTTAAGGACTCTTTCTATCTTTGTTTGCCTTAGCCCCTTGTTCTATAAATAACAGAGTTGGACAAATTCTACGGACCTTCACTGAGACTAGCCAAAAAAACCCTTCTTTTCCAATTTGGATTTTAGAAAATGGTATTGAGTTAGCTAATCACCTGCTTTACTTACTACAAATGCCTACACCCTTAGCTTTCCACACACATTTTATAACATTTACATTTAATATCTATAAAAATTCATTCAAAAACAAAAATTCTCATAGAGATATTCATGACATATCCAAAATTCTTGGACATATCCAAGTATACAGGGCAATAATTCTTTCCATAGTGAATTTGTTTATCTCTGAAGAAAAACAAGTTACAAGTAAGTAAATATTTAGCCATTTCCACAGAGACAACATTTGTGGTTAAAAGAACATGAAAATAAAGTGGCTTTTATTTTGAAACAGAGTCTCTTTGCATAGCCCTTATTGCCCTGGAACTCACTATATAGATTAGCCTTTCCTAAAACATACAGAGCTCCACCTGCCTCTTCTTCCATGGTGCTGGGATTAAAGGTATACAGCCCCACTGCCCAACAGAAAATCAGTTTTGAAGCAAAAGCTTCATCATGTTTTCTCTCTCTCTCTCACTCTCTCTCTCTCTCTCTCTCTCTCTCTCTCTCCTCTTTCTCTTTCTCTCTTCTCTCTCTCATCTCTACCTCTACCTCTATCTTTATCGCTATAAAGTTTTCTAGCAGTGCTGCTGCTGGAAAAGGATACTATAGAGCAAAGAGTACCACAGTCAAGGGCAAAGTATAGGGCCTCAGAGACAACACAAGAATTTTCACATTCTAAGTGCGGAAAGTTTATCAGACAAAGGTAATCAAAAGCTGATTAGAAGCCACATGGCATGTTTTCTAATTTATAACAAAGAAATTTTGTTTAAAGTGAATACTATCCAAATAATGAAGTTTAGGTACCTAGTATGAAGACAGAGACAGCATTAACAATTATAGTCTCCCAGCTTCCTCCCTGTTTTTCGTCTCCTTAGTCAGCAGCTTACCTTTCTTTCTATAGTTATCCATTTTTACACTATTCTATTACTCTATTTCCTACCTCTTTTAGGTTTTTCTTTATTCCTTTCATGATTCCCATTACAGTGTCATGACTGCTCAGCCCCTCAGACTTAGATTTTTCATACAAGTGAAAACAAGCAATATTTGTCCCTTTGAACATGGTTTGTTTTACTTAACATAATGATTTTTAGCTACAACTATATTGCTGCAGATGTTAAATGTTCACACTTCTTTCCAGGGATAAAATATTCTGTTGCATAGGTATGCTGCATTTTCTTTATTCTTTTATCTGTTGGTGTATTTGTACATATTGTTCATCCTGGCCACTAAAAATTATATATGGTAGAGCACACATATTCTGTTACATTAAGTGGTCAACAAGCTTCAGGGTTCCTCCTGTCTTCACCTTCCCAGAGCTGGTATTGCAGAACATATTTTTGTTTGTTTTACATGAATTCTGAGCTTTCAAAATTACATCTACATTCTTAGGTGGCAAGTACTTTCCCAATTGAGCGATCTCCTTAGCTTCTAATTTTTACTCTTTCATAAATTATATATTTATGTATACATTTAATAATAAACAAGGTTTCATTCTTGAAATGAATCTCTTTTTTTTCTTTTTCCTTTATTCTTTACCCTTTTATATAAACCTCCAATTTTATTTTATTTTCTTATTTGGATATTTTCTTTATTTACATTCGAAATGTCATCCCCTTTGCCAGTTTTCCCTTCCAAAACTCCCATCTCATTCCCCTCCCCATGTTTCTATGAAAGTGCTCCCTCACCTATCCACCCTCTTCCTCCCTCCTCCCCATCCTGGCATTCCCCTATGTGGGGCATCCAGTCTTCACAGGTACAAAGGCCTCTCCTCCCATTGATGCCTTACAAAGCCATCCTCTGTTACACATGAGGCTGGAGTAATCAGTTGCTTCATGTGTACTCTTTTGTTGGTGGTTTAGTCACTGGGAGCTCTGGAGTGTCTGGTTGGTTCGTATTGTTCTTCACATGGGGTTGCAAACCCCTTTAATTCCTTCACTCCTTCCCCTGACTCCTTCTTTAGGGACCTTGTTCTCAATCCAATGGTTGGCTCTGAGCATCCACCTCTGTATTTGTCATGCTCTGGTAGAGCCTCTCAGGAGACAGCTATATCAGGCTTCTATCAACATGCACTCTGGCATCCGTAATAGTCACTGGGTTTGGTGACTATATGGAATGGATCTCCAGTGGGGCAGGCTCTACTTGGCCTTTCCTTCAGTCTCTACTCCATGCTTAATTTCTGTACTTCTTCCTGTGAGTAATTTTTTTTTATTTTTTCTTGGTTATTTTATGTATTTACACTCCAAATGTTATCTCCTTTTCCCCCTCTCATATATGCACTCCCCCTCCGCCTGTCTCTATGAGGATGCTCCCACTCCCAACCACCCACTCCCACCTGAACACCCTGCCATTCCCCTACACTGGGAAGCGAGGTCCAGCCTTGGCAGGACCAAGGGCATCTCCTCCCATTGATGCCTGACAATGCCATCCTCTGCTATATATGTGGTTGGAGCCATGGGTCCATCCATGTGTACTCATTGGTTGGAGGTTTAGTCTCTGGGAGTTCTGGTAGGGTCTGGTTGGTTGATATTGTTTTTTCTATGGGGTTGCAAAACCCTTCAGCTCCTTCAGTCCTTTGTTTAACTCTTCCATTGGGGTCCCCATGATCAGTCTAATGGTTAGCTGCAAGCCTGCTCATCTGTATCAGTATGGCTCTAGCAGTCTCTCAGGAGACATCCATATCTTGTTCCTATCAGCAAGCAATTCTTGGCATCAACAATAGTCACTGGGCGTGGTGACTACATATGGAATGAATCCCTGGTGGGGCAGTCTCTGGATGGCCTTTCCTTCAGTCTCTGCTCCACCCTTTGTCTCTGTACTTCCTCCCATGAGTATTTTGTTCTCCCTTCTAAGAAGGACTGAAGCATCTTCCTTCCTTTGGTCTTCCTTCTTGAGCTTCATGTCATCTGTAAATTATATCTTGGGTATTTCGAGCTTTTGGGCTAATATCCACTTATCAGTGAGTGCATACCATGTGTGTTCTTTTGTGTTTGGGTATCACCCTCCTGGTCCACACTCTGATTGTTCCACATCTCATACCTTCTTCCTCCTGTCTCCAAGAGGACGTCCCCATCCCCTCCCCCACCTGACCAGACCTCCACCACTCCCTGGGGCCTCCAGTCTCTTGAGGGTTAGGTGCATCTACTCTGACTGTGTCCAGACCTAGCAGTGCTGTGCTATGTATGTGTTGGGGGCCTCATATCAGCTGGTGTTCGCTGCCTGGTTTGTGGCTCAGGAGTCCAGGTTAGTTGAGACTGCTAGTCTTATTATAGGGTCATCCTTATCCTCAGGTTCTTCCAGCTTTTCCCTAATTCAACCACGGGGGTCAGCAGCTTCTGTCCATTGGTTGGGTGTAAATATCCACATCTGACTCTTTCAGCTGCTCGTTGGGCATTTTGGAGGGTGGTCATGCTAGGCCCTGTTTGCAAGCACATCATAGCATCAGTAATAGTGTCAGACCTTGGGGCTTCTCCTTGAGCTAGATACCAAGTTGAGCTTGTCACTGGACCTCCTTTTCCTCAGTCTCTTCTCTATTTTTGACCCTTCAGTTCCTTCAGACAGAAATAATTCTTGGTCAGAGTTTTTTGACTGTAGGACCTTATCCCTCCACTTAGTGCCCTGTCTTTCTACTGGAGGTGGACTCTACGAGTTCTCTCTCCCCATTATAGAGAACTTTATCCATGGTCCATCCTTTTGAGTCCTGGGCATCTCTCACATCCCAGGATTCTGGTACATTCTAGAGGGTTACCCCACCTACTACCTCTCAAGGTTTCCTATTTCCATTCTTTCTTTTGGCTCTCAGGGCTTGAGTCCTGTTCTTCCCACCAAAACCTGATCATGTTCCCCTCTTCCACTCCCTTTTCCCTCCTTGTCCCCTTTCCCACTCAGGTTCCTCCCTCTCTTCCTCTCTTCTCTCTCCCCAAATAGGTTTTGAGGGTTTGAGTCATTTAACTGTAAATTTTCTTTTTTTTTTTTTTTTTTTTTTTTTTTTTCGGAGCTGAGGCGGGAACTAGGCTTTGCACTTGCAGCAAGTGCTAGCTTGTAATTTTCTTGAGTTCTGTCGATTGTGCTGGATATTCTGTATGTTTTAGCTAATATCCAGTTATTAGTGAATGCATACTGTGTATGTCCTTTTGGCTCTGAGTTACCTCACTCAGGATGATATTTTCTAGTTCCTTCCATTTGCCTGCAAAACTCAGGATGCCTTCATTCTTAACAGCTGAGTAGTATTCTACTGTGTAAATGAACCACATTTTCTATATCCATTCTTCTGTTGTGGGACATCTGAGTTGTTTTCAGCTTCCAGTTATCACAAATAAGGTGGCTATGAACATAGTGGAACACATGCCCCTGTAGCATTGGAGCATCTTTTGGGTATATGCCAAGGGTTGTACAGCTGGGTCTTCCGGTAGATCTATTTCCAATTTTCTGAGATTGATTTCCAGAGTGGTTGTACCCACCAGAAATGAACAAATATTCCTCTTTCTACACATCTGCACCAACCTGTACTACATCACCTGAGGTTTTGATCTTGGCCATTCTGAGATACCACAGCTTGAAACCATCCCAGGAGTCCTGCTCCATTCAAGGCAACTGGGCAATGGATACTACAGTCTGAAGACCTCCCAGGGGCTCTATTGCATGAAGGGCAACTGACCCAATAATAGTCTGAAAGCCTCCAAGGAGTTCTGCTGCACAAACTGCAATAGACCCTGCAATCTGAAGGCCTCCCAGGAGAACAGCTACACACGGGACAATAAATTGACTGCTCCTCTGAAGACTCAAAAGTATGAAGGCCTCTCAGGAGTTTTTCTGCAGCCAGGGTAACAGACCAGAACTTCTTTGCTCCTCTGAACACTCCACAGTCCTGAGTCTCCCTGAAGAGCTTCTGCAGCAGGGCAACAAGTCACCAACATACATGTCCCTCTTAAAGGCCCCCAACAGTTGGAAGGCCCCCCAGGAGGCCTGTTACCAGGTCACTACAGGTCTACCTGGAGACCTGAAACAAACCAGGGACATAAGAGGCAGACTCCAGAGTCACCCAGACAAGCCAACACTGAGGATAACCAGACAGGGAGAGGCAAGCACAAGACCATGAGCAACAGAAGCCAATGTACTTTGGCATCATCAGAACCCAGTTCCCTCACCACAGCAAGCCCTGCATTCACCAACTCACCTGATTATCAGAAAGATGACTTAAAATCCTATCTCATGAAGATAATAAAGCCCTTTAAGGAGAATATAAATAACTCACTGAAAGAATACAGGAAAACACAGGTAAACAGTTAGAAGTGCTTAAAGAGGAAACAAACAAATCCCTTAAAGAAATATAGGAAGACACAGTCAAACCACATGGTTCAAGACCTAAAAGTGGAAGTAGAAACAATAAAGAAAATACAACTGGAGGCTACCATTGAAATGGAAAACCTAGAAATGAATTGCTGTTTATGATGAATAGATCTCTTAATAGAGTTTTAATTCTATTCCCAACATTTTGTTAAAGATGTTTATCTATACTAGTAAGGGATGTCAGTTTGTAATTTAAAGGGTTTTTGTTGTGGATTTGGGTCTGGTTTTGGTGTCAGCAAAACCATTTTATAAATATAAATAAAACAAATAAAAATGTTCCCTTCTTTGAAAATTTCAGAACATGGCAAGATAATATTGCTATTAGTAATTCTTTGATTATCGGAATTCTCCATAGACAACATCTTTTTCTGACATTTTTATTGTGATAAGCTGCATTCTTACTATCTTACTTTCCATTTGACTTATACAATGCTAGTCAACTTACCAATTTCACATTGGGTGAATTATATAGTCAGTGGTTTTTGAAGATGAGTGGGGTCTTTTTCAAGTAATTTGTCAAGTTTATACTTGAATACTTATCTTCAGTGCCTTTTCATTACACATTTGATGTCTACAGAATGCCACCCACTGTCATTCCCGATATGTATAATTAAAATTGCCCAATTTTTCTTCTTTATTTTTACTTATGGTGCCAATTCAATTTATCTCTATAACAAAGAGATTTTGGTTTTACTTATTTTCTTTATTATTCTCCTCTTTTCAACTACATTGTTTTTTGGTTTTACTTATTTTCTTTATTATTCTCCTCTTTTCAACTACATTGTTTTCTTGTTTTCTATGCTTTTCACTTTTGAGAACTCCCGTGCTTGCATGAAGCCTGACCTTAACATCCAGAATAATTTCCCAATTTCAATCCTCTATCATATTGTTCTTAGTCAACTCCCTGTTAACCTATTACTAGTAACAGGTACTGCACGTTAGAAAATGAACCTTTTTGAGAACTCACTATTATGTCTAGCATATTCTACCCACTGACTGCCATAGCTACATGCCCATATTAATTTTAAAATACATCCATTTTATTCCAAGACACCTA
Organism: Rattus rattus; assembly: GCF_011064425.1. Taxonomy (NCBI): domain Eukaryota; kingdom Metazoa; phylum Chordata; class Mammalia; order Rodentia; family Muridae; genus Rattus; species Rattus rattus. The sequence goes on along the minus strand of NC_046172.1, from coordinate 3,610,968 downwards.
AAAGTGTGAACCCATTATAACAAACCTCAAGTCAAAGGTTGTTTTAATGTTTGTCTGCTTACAAGCTCTAAATTTCATCATCTAAATAAGTTATGAGTGAGGATTTAAGAATAATCCGTCCTGGTATTTTTATCTACATGCTTTTGGGTTGCTAGCTTCCTCAGCTCAAATTTTCTTTTTTCTTTTTTTTTTCTTTTTCTTTTTTTCAGAGCTGGGGACCGAACCCAGGGCCTTGCGCTTGCTAGGCAAGCGCTTTACCACTGAGCCAAATCCCCAACCCAGCTCAAATTTTGATATGTATGAGAAAAGAGGAATACTAGAAGAGAACCTCATCAGGATGCTGTTCCTGAGATTCCCAGCACATCATCTTTGTTTATTCATTTAGAGTCTTTTCCCATTTGTTTCAAATACAATGCCTACGGAATTTAGCCACTTTTAGTGAGAGGAAAACAGAAAAGCAGATCAACTCCACATTCCAGGAATTTAAGTCCCAGAAATCCTATTGATGAAAACTAGTAAAGATGATTTTTAAATGAGTATCTGTTCTTTTAATTCTGCTGTCCAATTTTATGAAGGAAAAGTTTTCCCAACAAAGGTTCAGCTTGTTTTTCTAGTAACTAGTATTTAACCATGTCTTAAAATTTTGACTGTTAAGATAAAAACATACCCCATCTTACTGTAAATGCACTTTGGGCACTTGAAAAATGCTTCTGTAAATGGTATAAAAATCAGATTTAATTCATCTAGGTCTTTAATTTAAAGTAACATGGTAAATGGAGAGCAAATTAATCCTTCAGAAAGCCATGGTGCCTTTAACATTTATCTGGAATGTAATGTGTAAATCACTTTTAAAACAATTATGGCAAATGCTAACTAGCACTTTCTTTTTTAAATATGTTTTTATCAATTAAGGAAACGATAAGTGTAAAATCATTGCTGCCTCAGGTTTTACTGAATTGTACTTTTAAACTTAAGTTGTGTATATAGGTTTGATAAATAACTCTCAATTGGGCTTATATTCCAAGAACACATGTACAGGTCACAAAATTTAACCAGTTAGAATATACAATGCATGAATCGTTTTCTTATTCTTTAAAAATACTATGTGTAAATAATTTGAGAGTATATTAAGATGCCGGCATTTTTCTGTTGTCGAATAATAAGGAGATTTTAACACAGAACTTTACATATTCAATTCTATATAAATATCTGTTAAGTGTTCTATTTTAATTTTAAAAAATTGAGACTACTTTTAAATTACATAGTCAAAGAGTAAGGTAATAAATCTCTAAATATGCATTACCAGATTATAATTTTTCTCCCATTCTTTCTCTATTATTCTCTCTATATTCATTTAAAATGTAAGTAAATATATTTTGCAAAATTATTAGCAATCTTTATGTGCTATTCTTAGATTAGATATTATATTTACAAATTATAGAATATAAACATATATATTATATTTATACTATGACTCATAATTATATATCACTTAGCATTATTTTTTGCTGTTTATTGGCACTAATAATTTTCCAGAAAGAAGATACTTCATATTTTATATTCTAAAAAATTATCCACTTAATAGAGCTGTCATCAAATTCTGAACCTTAATCACTAATGAACTATTGATGATATATTGTTGATGCAGTAAGTTTTTCAAACTCTATTGTTTGCATTCTTCATGTGTCTTTCCATACCTAACACCTAACCCCTGCCTAGAGAGGTGTGATTAGATACCAGATTGAAGAGCCCACATGAGGACCTGTACAGAAATAGCTCAGTAACCTCTTTTAAGAGATAACTGACCCCCTAAAACAATGTGTTCTTGTCACTGTCAAAGGTTTTAGAAGTATGGGAGTCGAAAGTCTACATAATGGCACTGACATTTATGACCCTTCATTAGGTAAATCATATTAATATTTGCGACTCATCTGTAGTTGTTCACACACACACACACACAAACATATATATATATATATATTATGCAGTATTGTTTTCTATCTTACAACAGTATGAGAGAATGGCTTGTGTACAGATAGTAAGCATATTATTTAGGACATAACCTTAGGAATCAGGTGTGAGAGAATGATAATGACACAACAAATATAGCAATATCAACAATGTGTTGTTAAATTGTTAAATTAATAATTATTAATCTTGAAAACTTTATGAGGTTCCTGAAACTCATGAGCCTCTCTTTTCTCTCCAGGAAGGAATGCTTCAATTGAGAAGAAATTGCTATTTGATACCACCAGAACTAGAAAGTTTCTCAAAGCTAGTTGTAAGGTATTCTCATATTTAAAATTTATATTCTTCTAGTTTCATTGGCTTTTTGAGCGCATAACATCAGGATAAGATATTTAAACCATATTGGTTATTTCTCGGCAATATTATTTGGAAGAAAAAGAAGACTAAGAACAATGTCCTTTCAGTAGTCATTTGTATGCCTATATGGGAAATAATGCATCTTGATTCCAGCCTCCTACCAGTTTCTTGTTTGCTGAATTGGCTCATCAAGTAAAAGTTCTACCAAACCTGATAACCTGAGCCCAGTCCTTTGGACTCATTTGGCAGAAGGAGAGAGTAGTATGTAAGAGACCTCAAATGACACTGTTATAAAAGAAAGCATTTAATTGTTAAATGGAGCTCTTCAATGACAAAGATTTTTTGAATCTTTCATGTTGCTGTGTGCTCGTAGGTGATACAGTTTTTTTTTTTTCAGGTTATGGGTAGCTAAGCTATTTAATAAATATTTAATCAACACTGAAATGTGAGTGAGCATCTAGATCCTAACATTTATAGCAACATAGACTTTGCTTCTCATTTTTTCAGGTTTTATATGAAGTTCAGAGGAAGCCTGCCGCATTGCAAGAAACCTATAAGACAGTGCAGAAAGTAGTACTTACAACTAGTGGTTTATTTCATATACATTTGATGCCACATCATAAATGGTACTTAGACACAAGCACCTTTGCCTGGTGTACCATCTACCTATCTTGTAAAACAACTGCACAATGGGCTAACAGATGATCACTGAATCAGGAAGCCAGTCAATAATGACCATGAACACATTCTGGGTCACAGACTTTTAAAGTTTTACTTCTTTTATCAGCATTCCTGATTTTATAAACAATGAAGGTCATAAATTCCCTTCTTTCCCATATTTCCTGGTAAATCTGGATATAGTATTCCATAGTGACCCAGACCTTTAGAAGGCTTTTAAGTAGTTCATTAGGGCCAAGACCTCAGGCTGCCTATACTCTGCAAACATTTTACATAGCTGGCTTTGAGTTAACTATACCATTGTAACTCCATCTATATTCTTGTAAGCAATACCAATAAACTTACGGATTCTCCAATCTATACTTGGAAGGACATAGGTCCATTGTTGGACACTTTGTGGAGTAAAGCAAGGCTTGTTCATATCCCTCAACAGAAGTCACATGAAAAAAAGAAAGGTATATAGGAAAATAACTGTCTTTCAGTGGAACCAAGCCACAAGAGTATTTCAAAGTATATAACAGCATATACCATGAATTAGGGATTATATATGCAATCAATATATGTAGAAGGAAAGGAAGCAATGAGTAGAAAGAAGTGGGATTCAAAAACAGCCTCATCGGGAGCTTTAGCTGACCTCACTAGGAATTGTGAATGAAGAAATAATCTTACAGAATTTTTACAAGTAAAACAGGGGGCTAGGTTTCATATTGCATTATCGTCCATTGGATGCAGGCTACCAGGAAAGTACAAAGTGCTTCAGAAGAAGCTGATTAAATCATTGTGGTAGTTACAGCTTTTCTGAAGCTAGCACTCACAGGAATTGAAAAATTCTATTTTTAAAAATTTAATTTTATGAGAATTTTATGTATTAGTACTATATTTACTGCCAGGAGCCTCCCGGCCTGGAGAGGGTAGTGGTGGAAGCACAGAGTAGGACCCTGGTGATGACTTTAAAGTCTGAGGGCCTCCGGAAATGCATTGAAATGCAGATGATAACCTCTAAAAAGTCCTAAACACCTTCCTGCTCTTTCTGAGGGTAAAAAGCTGCTGGCTTAGGTGATTGACACCTGTGGCCTAACAGTGGGGGATTAAGTAATGTGGCTTTGTTCTATCTCAGCAGGAACTGCACAACTCTTACTTTCAGCCTACTAGTCAGAAGTCACAGGAAGAAAAAGAGACACTTTGAAAAGTGATTGTAGACTTTATTACTAGGTTGTAAAAAACGTTTCCTATGAAAGCTATTTAAGGGGAAAGGTGGAAAGATCCAAGGCAGGGAAAAGGAAAAGTTCTTCTAAGTGGGAAAAGGGAACAAAATTCTATTCTAAGCAGAGAAAGGCAAAAAATTTTCCCCTCCTTTTGTCAACTCTCTGTCCTCAGAACTTACACATCTTTCAGAATACATGATCACATGTTAAAGAGTTCATCACGAGTTCACACAAAAATCAAATCATAAAATGAAATAGCAGTTACCAACAGAGAATGTTTAATGCATATCCATTAGAGATGAATTATCTGGCTAAACATCTGTTACCAATCTCTACACAGGTTCATCTGAAAGGTTTAAAAAACCATAAGTTAGTGACATTTTGTATAGGTAAACACACGGTCAATAATTTATCTTCTGTCCAGCACCTATAAAAAATCGTTAGTTCCCTTTTTATGACCTTCAGTTCATTGTTTTACAACCTTTTGGAATGTGCTTTGAGTAGGGGATATCTGATTACTATCTAAGCAGCAATTAACCAGTGACACATGGGAGACTGACAGAGTTCTCATTGCAGTTTTGGCTATCAGAAAAGGACCTAATACAAGTCCCACTATAAAAGAGCTTAATAATGGCTGATGTAATTTTAGGAATTTTTATAGGATCATCATTAAAACTTAAGAAGTCATCTATTTGGCTATATAGGATCACTACAAGGCAGTACATCTTCATAGATCTGTAGAGATCTTCTCTTAAGAGGTGGGCTAAAGCCTAGCTATTATTATATATGTTTAATAATAACAGGAAAAGCAAATCAATAGAAGGAATCTTTCCTAAAATGAATTATTGTATGGCCTTGCCCAATAAAAGTGAATCTGTTGCAGGTTATATTTTAATCTGAGGCAGACCATCTTGGGAAGATCACCTGCTAGTTATTAGCTTGTCCTATCACGGCTCCAGAAAATTTAAATTATTTCCACCTCCTTCTCCTCTTTCAACTCCTCTGATGTCCTCTCAACTCTCTCTAAAATTCATGGCATCTTTTATTTAGTAGTCATTAATTTACTTCATCTGGGATGGAGATTTAAGAGGTACCTTTATATCTAATGGCATGTGTCATCAATGATTTTTACATATAATGAAATATTATTTAAGGAACAAATGGTAAATGCATGGGAAAACTTTTTTTTTCTTTGTAAGAGCTCCCCAGGTAGATTTTTGGCCCAATAAACGAGGGTTGTGAAAAAAGACTCATACTATGATGAAGTGAATTATATATCAGTGAAAAGACAGTTGGTTAATAGGAAAAATATAGGAGAAAGTCCTATTCTTCAATTTGCCAAGAGAACAAATGGTAAAATGCGCAATTCATATGTCTACATATGTATACATCTACATATAAAATTTTAAATCAAAAAATGAAAGTAAGAAAGAAAAACATGAATAGGGGTGGAAAGATCATGAGGCCTCAACCATACACAATGCACTACATGCACAAGGTATGCTGGGAGTAGGAGAAACGATATTTTACAGGGAAGAACACACCAATTCTTTTCTATAACACAAAAATGAAAAATATGAAGACATATATATATATATGAAATACATATATATATATATATACATATATACATATATATATGTGTGTGTGTGTGTGTGGAAACAATTAATGAAAAGTCATGTGAATTTGAAAGAGGCAAGAAAACATAAAGGAGTCTGTCTAGTTCATCAGTTCAGTCTTAGCAGGACCCAGGGCTTCCCCTTCCACTGGTGCTCTTACTAGGATATTCATTGCTACCTATGAGGTCAGAGTCCAGGGTCAGTCCATGTATAGTCTTTAGGTAGTGGCTTAGTCCCTGGAAGCTCTGGTTGCTTGGCATTGTTGTATATGGGGTCTCGAGCCCTTCAAGCTCTTCCAGTTCTTTTCTCTGATTCCTTCAACGGGGGTCCTATTCTCAGTTCAGTGGTTTGCTGCTGACATTCGCCTCTGTATTTGCTGTATTCTGCTGTGTCTCTCAGAGCGATCTACACTTCTGCACTTCTTTGCTTCATCCATCTTATCTAATTGGGTGGCTGTATATATATGGGCCACATGTGGGGCAGGCTCTGAATGGGTGTCCTTCAGTCTCTGTTTTAATCTTTTGCCTCTCTTCCCTGCCAAGGGTATTCTTGTTCCCTTTTAAAGAAGGAGTGAAGCATTCACATTTTGATCATCCGCCTTGAGTTTCATTTGTTCTAGGCATCTAGGGTAATTCAGGCATTTGGGCTAATAGCCACTTATCAATGAGTGCATACCATGTATGTCTTTTCTGTGATTGGGTTAGCTCACCAGGATGATATTTTCCAGTTCCAACCATTTGCCTACGAATTTCATAAAAGTCGTTGTTTTTTATAGCTGAGTAATATTCCATTGTGTAGATGTACCACATTTTCTGTATCCATTCCTCTGTTGAAGGGCATCTGGGTTCTTTCCAGCTTCTGGCTATTATAAATAAGGCTGCATGAACATAGTGGAGCACGGTCTTTTTTTATATGTTGGGGCATCTTTTGGGTATATGCCCAAGAGAGGTATAGCTGATCCTCAGGCAGTTCAATGTCCAATTTTCTGAGGAACCTCCAGACTGATTTCCAGAATGGTTGTACCAGTCTGCAATCCCACCAACAATGGAGGAGTGTTCTCTTTCTCCACATCCTCGCCAGCATTTGCTGTCACCTGAGTTTTTGATTTAGCCATTCTCACTGGTGTGAGGTGAAATCTCAGGGTTGTTTTGATTTGCATTTCCCTGATGACTAAAGATGTTGAACATTTTTTAGGTGTTTCTCAGCCATTCGGCATTCCTCAGCTGTGAATTCTTTGTTTAGCTCTGAACCCCATTTTTTAATAGGGTTATTTGTCTCCCCCGCGTCTAACTTTTTGAGTTCTTTGTATATTTTGGATATAAGGCCTCTATCTGTTGTAGGATTGGTAAAGATCTTTTCCCAATCTGTTGGTTGCCGCTTTTGTCCTAACCACAGTGTCCTTTGCCTTTACAGAAGCTTTGCAGTTTTATGAGATCCCATTTGTCGATTCTTGATCTTAGAGCATAAGCCATTGGTGTTTTGTTCAGGAAATTTTTTCCAGTGCCCATGTGTTCCAGATGCTTCCCTAGTTTTTTCTTCTATTAGTTTGAGTGTGTCTGGTTTGATGTGGAGGTCCTTGATCCACTTGGACTTAAGCTTTGTACAGGGTGATAAGCATGGATCGATCTGCATTCTTCTACATGTTGACCTCCAGTTGAACCAGCACCATTTGCTGAAAATGCTATCTTTTTTCCATTGGATGGATTTGGCCTTTGTCAAAAAAATCAAGGACCATAGGTGTGGGGTTCATTTCTGGGTCTTCAATTCTGTTCCATTGGTCTATCTGTCTGTCTCTGTACCAATACCATGCAGTTTTTATCACTATTGCTCTGTAATACTGCTTGAGTTCAGGGATAGTGATTCCCTGAAGTCCTTTTTTATTGTTGAGGATAGTTTTAGCTATCCTGGGTTTTTTGTTATTCCAGATGAATTTGCAAATTGTTCTGTCTAACTCTTTTGAAGAATTGGATTGGTATTTTGATGGGGATTGCATTGAATCTGTAGATCGCTTTTGGTAAAATGGCCATTTTTACTATATTAATCCTGCCAATCCATGAGCATGGGAGATCTTTTCCACCTTCTGAGGTCTTTTCAATTTCTTTTCTTCAGTGTCTTGAAGTTCTTATTGTACAGATCTTTTACTTGCTTGGTTAAAGTCACACCGAGGTATTTTATATTATTTGGGTCTATTATGAAGGGTGTCGCTTCCCTAATTTCTTTCTCGGCTTGTTTCTTTTTTGTGTAGAGGAAGGCTACTGATTTATTTGAGTTAATTTTATACCCAGCCACTTTGCTGAAGTTGTTTATCAGCTTTAGTAGTTCTCTGGTGGAACTTTTGGGATCACTTAAATATACTATCATATCATCTGCAAATAGTGATATTTTGACTTCTTTTTTTTCCATCTGTATCCCTTGACCTCCTTTTTGTTGTCTGATTGCTCTGGCTAGAACTTCAAGAACTATATTGAATAAGTAGGGAGAGAGGGGCAGCCTTGTCTAGTCCCTGATTTTAGTGGGATTGCTTCAAGTTTCTCCATTTAGTTTAATGTTAGCCACTGGTTTGCTGTATATGGCTTTTACTATGTTTAGGTATGGGCCTTGAATTCCTATTCTTTCCAGGACTTTTATCATGAAGGGGTGTTGAATTTTGTCAAATGCTTTCTCAGCATCTAATGAAATGATCATGTGGTTTTGTTCTTTCAGTTTGTTTATATAATGGATCACGTTGATGGTTTTCCTCAGATATTAAACCATCCCTGCATGCCTGGGATGAAGCCTACTTGATCATGGTGGATGATTGTTTTGATGTGCTCTTGGATTCGGTTTGCCAGAATTTTGTTGAGTATTTTTAAGGCGATGTTCATAAGGGAAATTGGTCTGAAGTTCTTCTTTGTTGGGTCTTTGTGTGGTTTAGGTATAAGAGTAATTGTGGCTTTGCTAGAAGGAATTCGTAGTGCTCCATCTGTTTCAATTTTGTGGAATAGTTTGATAATATTGGTATGAGGTCTTCTATGAAAGTCTGATAGAATTCTGCACTAAACCCGTCTGGACCTGGGCTCTTTTTGGTTGGGAGACCTTTAATGACTGCTTCTATTTCCTTAGGAGTTATGGGGTTGTTTAACTGGTTTATCTGTTCCTGATTTAACTTCGGTACCTGGTATCTGTCTAGGAAATTGTCCATTTCCTGTAGATTTTCGAGTTTTGTTGAATATAGGCTTTTATAGTAAGATCTGATGATTTTTTGAATTTCCTCTGAATCTGTAGTTATGTCTCCTTTTCATTTCTGATTTTGTTAATTTGGACACACTCTCTGTGTCCTCTCGTTAGTCTGGCTAGGGTTTATCTATCTTGTTGATTTTCTCAAAGAACCAACTTTTGGTTCTGTTGATTCTTTCTATGGTCCTTTTTGTTTCTACTTGGTTGATTTCAGCTCTGAGTTTGATTATTTCCTGCCTTCTACTCCTCCTGGGTGTATTTGCTTCTTTTTGTTCTAGAGCTTTTAGGTGTGCTGTCAAGCTGCTGACATATGCTCTTTCCTGTTTCTTTCTGCAGGCACTCAGCGCTATGAGTTTTCCTCTTAGCACAGCTTTCATTGTGTCCCATAAGTTTGGGTATGTTGTACCTTCATTTTCATTAAATTCTAAAAAGTTTTTAATTTCTTTCTTTTATTTCTTCCTTGACCAGGTTATCATTGAGTAGAGCATTGTTCAATTTCCACGTATATGTGGGCATTCTTCCCTTATTGTTATTGAAGACCAGCGTTAGGCCGTGGTGGTCCGATAGCACGCATGGGATTATTTCTATCTTTCTGTATCTGTTGAGGCCTGTTTTTTGACCAATTATATGGTCAATTTTGGAGAAAGTACCATGAGGAGCTGAGAAGAAGGTATATCCTTTTGCTTTTAGGGTAGAACGCTCTATAAATATCCGTTAAGTCCATTTGGCTCATGACTTCTCTTAGTCTGTCTACGCCTCTGTTTAATTTCTGTTTCCATGATCTGTCCATTGATGAGAGTGGGGTGTTGAAATCTCCTACTATTATTGTGTGAGGTGCAATGTGTGTTTTGAGCTTTAGTAAGGTTTCTTTTACGTATGTAGGTGCCCTTGTATTTGGGGGCATAGATATTTAGGATTGAGAGTTCATCTTGGTGGATTTTTCCTTTGATGAATATAAAGTGTCCTTCCTTATCTTTTTTTTGATGACTTTTAGTTGAAAATTGATTTTATTTGATATTAGAATGGCTACTCCAGCTTGCTTCTTCCGACCATTTGCTTGAAAGTTGTTTCAGCCTTTCACTCTGAGGTAGTGTCTGTCTTTGTCTCTGAGGTGTGTTTCCTGTAGGCAGCAGAATGCAGGGTCCTCGCTATGATCCAGTTTGTTAATCTATGTCTTTTTATTGGGGAGTTGAGGCCATTGATGTTGAGAGATATTATGAATAGTGATTATTGCTTCCTGTTATATTCATATTTGGATGTGAGGTTGTGTTTGTGTGCTTTTTCTTCTCTTTTGTTTTGTTGCCAAGACGATTAGTTTCTTGCCTCTTCTAGGGTATAGCTTGCCTCCTTATGTTGGGCTTTACCATTTATTATCCTTTGTAGTGCTGGATTTGTAGAAAGATATTGTGTAAATTTGGTTTTGTCATGGAATATCTTGGTTTCTCCATCTATGTTAATTGAGAGTTTTGCAGGATACAGTAGCCTGGGCTGGCATTTGTGTTCTCTTAGGGTCTGTATGACATCAGTCCAGGATCTTCTGGCCTTCATAGTTTCTGGCAGAAGTCTGGTGTGATTCTGATAGGTCTGCCTTTATATGTTACTTGACCTTTTTCCTTACTGCTTTTAATATTCTTTTTTTATTTTGTGCGTTTAGTGTTTTGACTATTATGTGACGGGAGGTGTTTCTTTTCTGGTCCAATCTATTTGGAGTTCTGTAGGCTTCTTGTATGCCTATGGGTATCTCTTTTTTTAGGTTAGGGAAGTTTTCTTCTATGGTTTTGTTGAAGATATTTACTGGTCCTTTGAGCTGGGAGTCTTCACTTTCTTCTATACCTATTATCCTTAGGTTTGATCTTCTCATTGAGTCCTGGATTTCCTGTATGTTTTGGACCAGTAGCTTTTTCCGCTTAACATTATCTTTGACAGTTGAGTCAATGATTTCTATGGAATCTTCTGCTCCTGAGATTCTCTCTTCCATCTCTTGTATTCTGTTGGTGAAGCTTGTATCTACAGCTCCTTGTCTCTTCTTTTGGTTTTCTATATCCAGGGTTATTTCCATGTGTTCTTTTCTTGATTGCTTCTATTTCCATTTTTAATTCCTTCAACTGTTTGATTGTGTTTTCCTGGAATTCTTTCAGGGATTTTTATGGATTTTTTTGTGTTCCTGTAGGCTTCTTTGTTTATTTGTTCTCTAAGGGAGTTCTTCACGTCCTTCTTGAAATCCTCCAGCATCATGATCAAATATGATTTTGAAACTAGATCTTGCTTTTCTGGTGTGTTTGGATATTCCATGTTTGTTTTGGTGGGAGAATTGGGCTCCGATGATGCCATGTAGTCTTGGTTTCTGTTGCTTGTGTTCCTGCGCTTGCCTCTCGCCATCAGATTATCTCTAGTGTTACTTTTGTTCTGCTATTTCTGACAGTGGCTAGACTGTCCTATAAGCCTGTGTGTCAGGAGTGCTGTAGACCTGTTTTCCTGTTTTCTTTCAGCCAGTTATGGGGACAGAGTGTTCTGCTTTTGTGTGTGTAGTTTTGCCCTCTACAGGTCTTCAGCTGTTCCTGTGGGCCTGTGTCTTGAGTTCACCAGGCAGGTCACTTGCAGCAGAAAAGTTGGTCTTACCTGTGGTCCCGAGGCTCAAGTTCGCTTTATGGGTGCTGCCCACGGGTTCTCTGCATGGCAGCAACCGGAGATCTGCGCCACCTCTTCCGGGAGCCTCCAGGCACCAGGGTTCCAGATGGCCTCCGTGTTTTCCTCTGAATCAGTAATGTGTGCAGAGAGCAGTCTCTTCTGGTTTCAGGGCGTGTCTGCCTCTCTGAAGGTTTAGCCTCCCTCCCACGGGATTTGGGTGCAGAGAACTGTTTATCCGGGTCTGTTTCCTTCAGGTTCCGGGGTGTCTCTCAGGCAGGGCTCCTGCCTCCCTGGGCCCTTCTCCCACGGGAGCCCAGAGGCCTTATACAGTTTCCTCTTGGGCCAGGGATGTGGGCAGGGGTGGGCAGTGTTGGGGTCTCTTCTGCTCTGCAGCCTCAGGAGTGCCCACCTGACCAGGCGGTGAGGTCTCTCCCCACGGGTTTTGGGAGCAGAGAGCTGCTGCGGGCCGATCCGCGGGTGTGGGACTTCCGTAAACACAGGACGTGCCCGGGTCCTAGAGGAATTCTGCCTCCGTGTGTCCCGAGATCACCAGGCCGCTTTCTTGCAGCAGGAAAGTTGGTCTTACCTGTGGTCCCGAGGCTCAAGTTCGCTCTCGGGGTGCTGCCCACGGGCTCTCTGCGGTGGCAGCAACCGGGAAGATCTGCACCGCCTCTTCCCGATTTCTTATAATATATTCTGATGACTTTGTTCCCTTCTCCCAATTTTTTGACAAAAACAAATTAATTTCTTTCATTTGCATGGACTGTGTTTTAATTTCTCTAACACAAACCATGATGTTTCTATTGTGTTTATTCTAATAATTTTATAGTTTATCACATTTCCAATTATTAGTCTTTTGTAACTTCAGCTACGTTATTATTATTATTATTGTTGTTGTTGTTGTTGCTATTGCTATTGTTATTATTATTATTATTATTAATTCATTTTCCAATTGTTGTTCCCCTTTCTGGTATCTGCTCTGAAAGCCCAGAACCCCTCTGCACTCCTGTTTTTCTTTAAAAAGTTGCTCTCCCAGCCACTCCTACCTAACCCCTCTAGTATCCCCTTCATTGGGACAACAGACCTCAACAGGACCAAGCACCTCACCTCCCTTTAATGGCAGATAAGGCACTCCTTTCATACATATGTAGTGGGAGCCATGGACCAACTCATGTATACATTTTGATTAGTGGTTTACTTCCTGGAAGCTCTGAGGTATCCTGAGAGTTGATATTGTTGTTTTTCCTATGGAGCTGCAATCCCATTCAGCTCCTTCAGTTCTTCCCCTAAGTCTTCCACTTGGGTCCCTGGGCTCAGTCCAATGGTTGGCTGTGAGTATCTGCATCTGTGTTAGTCAGCTGCTGGCAGAGACTCTCAGAGGACAGATATACCAGGCTCATATCTGGAAGCACTTCTTGGCATCAGCAATAGTGTCAGTGTTTGATATCTGCATACGAGCTGGATCCAAAGGGGGGTAGTCTCTGGATGGACTTTCCTTCAGTTTCTGTTCTATTATTTGTTCCTTTGTGTCCTTTAGATAGGCACAATTCTTTGTTAAAAATTTTGCAACCATTCTGGAAATAAGTCTGGAGGTTCCTCAAAAAAATTGGACATTGTACTACCTGAGGAACCAGCTATACCTCTCTTGGGTATATACCCAAAAGATGCCCCAACATATAATAAAGACACATGCTCCACTATGTTCATCGCAGCCTTATTTATAATAGCCAGAAGCTGGAAAGAACCCAGATGCCCTTCAACAGAGGAATGGATACAGAAATGTGGTACATCTACACAATGGAATATTACTCAGCTATCAAAAAAATGACTTTTATGAAATTGAGGCAAATGGTTGAACTGGAAAATATCATCCTGAGGAGGTAACCCAATCACAGAAAAACACACATGGTATGCACTCATTGATAAGTGGCTATTAGCCCAAAATGCTTGAATTACCCGAGATGCACAAAACACATGAAACTCAAGAAGGATGACCAAAATGCGAATGTTTCACTCCTTCTTTAAAAGGGAAACAAGAATACCCTTGTCAGGGAATAGGGAGGAACAATTTAGAACAGAGGCAGAAGGAACACCCATTCAGAGACTGCCCCACATGTGGCCCATACATATACAGCCACCCAATTAGATAAGATGGATGAAGCAAAGAAGTGCAGGGTGACAGGAACCGGATGTAGATCTCTCCTGAGAGACACAGCCAGAATACAGCAAATACATAGGCAAATGCCAGCAGCAAACCACTGAAGTGAGAACAGGACCCCCATTGAAGGAATCAGAGAAAGAACTGGAAGAGTTTGAAGGGGCTCGAGACCCCATATGAACAACAATGCCAACCAACCAGAGGTTCCAGGGACTAAGCCACTCCCAAAGACTATATACATGGACTCATCCTGGACTCCAACCTCATAGGTAGAAATGAATAGCCTGGTAAGAGCTCCAGTGGAAGGGGAAGCCCTTGGTCCTGCTAAGACTGAACCCCAGTGAACGTGATTGTTGGGGGAGGGCAGGTAAAAGGGGAGGATGGGAGGGGTAACACCCAAATAGAAGGGGAGGGGGAGGGGTTAGGGGGATGTTAGCCCGGAACCCGGGAAGGGGAATAACAATCGAAATGTAAATAAGAAATACTCAAGTTAATAAAGATAAAAAAATTTTGAGATGTGTGGATAGCCCTATCCCTCAATTGGGGGCCATGTCTATCTACTGGAGGTGTTCTATCAAACCACTGTTTGGCATTTTGGTTAATATCATCCCTATTGAGTCCTGGAGCCTCTTGCATCCCGGGTTTCTGAGACTATCTAGTACCTCTCCACCCATGTTACATATTACTATTTATTTTCCTGTTCCCCTGGACTTCTATCATTTCTCAAAACATACCCCTTTTCCCCCTCCGTCAAACTTCCCCCATGCAGGAACTGGCTCTCGCTGCCTCCCATGATTATTTTCCTCTCCCTTCTAAGTAGGATAGAAGCATCCACACTTTGGCCTTCCTTCTTGTTAAGCTTCATATGGTTTGTGAGTTTATCTTGGGAGTTCTAACCATTTGGGCTAATATCCACTTACCAATGAGTACGCACCACATATGTCCTTTGGGGTCTGGGTTACCTCACTCAGCATCTATCTAGTTCCATCCATTTAATTTTTTTTTTTCCGGAGCTGGAGACCGAACCCAGGGCCTTGCGCTTGCTAGGCAAGTGCTCTACCACTGAGCTAAATCCCCAACTAGTTCCATCCATTTGACAGCAAAATTAATGAAGTCATCGTGTTTTTGGCTTTTTTTTGTTTTTGTTTTTGTTTTGTTTTTAGCATAAGGAAAGGTTTATTTTCCATTTTATTATCCAATTTGTTTTTGAAATTTTTTTAGATTTTATTTTTCTTGGATATTTTATGTATTTATATTTCAAATGTAATCCCCTTTCCCTCCTCCCATACACCCTTCCCCTGCCTGTGTTTCTATGAGGATGCTCTAACTCCTACCAAACCATTCCAACCTCAATGCTCTGGCATTACCCTACATTGGGGAAACAAGCCTTCATAGGGCCAAGTTGATGTTTTTAATAGCTGAGTAGTATTCCAGTGTGTAAATGTACATTTTCTGTATCCATTCTTCCATTGAGGGATGCCTGTGTTGTTTCCACCTTCTGGTTATTTTAAATAATGAACACAGTAGAGCATTATCCTTCTTATATGTTGGAGGATCTTCTGGGTATATGCCCAAGAGTGGTATAGTTGGGTTTTCAGGTAAAAATACTTCCAATTTTCTGTGGATCCCCCAGATTGATTTCCACAGGGGTTGTACCAGTTTGCAATCCCACCAGCAATGGAGAAGTGTTCCTCTTTCTACACATCCTCACAAGCATGTGGTGTCACCTGAGTTTTTTGAACTTAGCCATTCTGATTGGTGTAAGGTAGAATCTCAGGGTCATTTTGATTTGCATTTCTCTGATGACTAATGATGTTGAACATTTCTCTAGGTGCTTCTTGATCATTCAAGATTCCTTAGTAGAGAATTCTCTGTTTAGTTCTGTACCTCATTTATAATTGGGACTCGGCACCTATGGCTATCCACAGAGATCTCTGGCCTGGCTAGTGGCTCAGATTTGGGTGAGGGGGATAGAATGCAGGCAGGGAGGGGAGACTGCTTCCACTGCCTCTACTGCTGGTTCTGTTCTTTTCTGACCGTGCTGCTTCTCTTGCTCAGGCCATGCTGAGCTATCAGGAGACTGACTAGCCAGCAAGGGATGCAGGGAAGCTTCTGGCAGCTAGTTCAGGAGAGCAGATCTCTTCCTCAAGCCACGGAACAGCTCTTATGACAGAAGCTCTCAGATGATGGAATAATTCCCACAGACTTTTAATCCTGAACAAGATTGTTAAATACAGTTTTTGAATAGGTCAGTGTCTCAGAGCAGGTACTTCTATTGGGTTGGCTTGAGAGCTTGGGAAGACCTCATCTACATATTTGGGGCGTGGCCGTGTTTCTAGACTGATCTGTCTTGAGCCTACATGACCTGTGGTCATGTCCTCACTTGTAGATGAGGGGCTTGGGGCATTGACCTAAGTGACTGGTCTGTCTCAAACCTCTCTACAGGGGTCTGTGGGGTGGAGGGCACAACTACATGAGGTCTTTATCTCTTAGGAGATTGGAAATGTGTCTGCAGTACCTTTTAGGATATGCGGGGATTCGACCTATCTCGACCAGGAATCAGCGTATTTTCACAGCCTGCAGTCTCACAGTTATTTGGTTTTCTAGAATCTACCTTCTTGATTTCTTTGTATATTTTGGATATTAGCCCTCTGTCAGATGTAGGTATGGTAAAGATCTTTTCCCAATCTGTATGTTGTCATTCTGTCCTATTGACAGAGTCCTTTGCCTTACATAAACTTTTCAGTTTCATGTGGTCCCATTTGCTAATTGTTGATCTTAAAGCCTGAGCCATTGGTGTTCTCTTCAGGAAATTTTCCCCTGGGCTGCTGTGATCAAGGTTCTTTCCCACGTTTTCTTCTATTAAGCTTATTTGGTGGCAGTCTTTGATCCAGTTGGAAATGAGCTTTGATATAAAATGAATCAATTTGTATTCTTCTAAATGCAGACCTCCAGTTAGATCAGCACACTTTGTTTAAAATGCTTTCTTTTCTCCACTATACAGGGTTTTGTTTGTTTGTTTGTTTGTTTGTTTGTTTGTTTGTTTTTTGCAGTCTTGTCAAAGATCAAGTGCCCATAGGTGTATGGGTTTACTTCTGGGTCTTCAATTATATTTCATTGATGTATCTTTCTGTCTCTAAACCAATACCATGTGGTTTATATCACTATTATTTTGTAGTGCACCTTGAGGTCAAGGATGGTGATTCCCCCAGCAGTTCCTTTATTGTTGAGAATTGTTTTTGCTATCGTGGGTTTTTTGTTATTCCAGAAGAAGTTGAGAATTGCTCTTTCTAACTCTGTGAAGAATTGAGTTGGAATTTTGGTGGGGATTGCATTGAACCAGTGGATTGCTTTTGGTAAGATGTCCATTTTTAATATGTTAATCCTACTGATCCATGAGAATAGAAGATCTGTCTGTCTTTTCTGAGGTTTTCTTCAATTTCTTTCTTCAGATACTTGAAATTCTTGTCATACACACTTTCACTTGTTTGGTTACAGTTACCCAAGGTATTTTATATTATTTCTGAGTATTGTGAGCGTGTTGTTCCTCTGATTTCTGTCTCAGCCCATTTATCCTTTGTGTGGAGGAGACTACTAATTTGTCTTCATTAATTTTATATCCAGCCACTTTGCTGTGCTTGGTTATCAGTTGTAGGACCGCCTCATAGAATTTTTGAGGTTGTTTATATATACTACCATGTCAACTGCAAATAATGATACCTGGAGTTCTTCTTTTACAATTTGCATTCCTTTGGCCTCCTTTTGTGGTCTTATTGCTTTAACTATAACTTTGAGTAATATATTGAATAAATAGAGAGACAGTGGTCAGCTTTGTCTTATCTCTAATTTTAGTGGGATTGCTTCAAGTATCTCTCCATTGAATTTAATATTGGCTGATGGTTGTATATTACTTTTATTATGTTTGAATATGTACATTGAATTCCTTATCTTTACAGGACTTTAGACATATCTGATAGAATTCTGTACTGAAACAAATTAACTCTGGGCTTTTTTGAGTTGGAGAGTTTTAATGATTAATTTTATTTCCTTAGGAATTATGGGAAATTTTATATAGTTTATCTGGCCCTAGTTTACTTTGGTACCTGGTATCTGTTTAGAAAATCATGCATTATATATAGATTTTCCATTGTTGTTGAGTATAGACTCTTGTAGTAGGACTTGATGACTTTCTGAATTTCTTCAGTTTCTCTTATGTTTTTTTTTTTCATTTCTGATTTTGTTAATTTGGATACTTACTTTTGTGCCCTTTCACTAGATTTGCTAAGGGTTAATCTATCTTGTTGATTTTCACAAAGAACCACCTCTTAGTTTTGTTGATTTTTGTATATTTCAGATTGATTTTGGTTATGTCCTGTCATTTACTCCTCTTGTGTGTTTGCCCGTTTCATTCTAGAGCTTTTAGATATTCTGTTAATTTGCTAATGTAGGATCTCTCCAATTTTTTTATGAAGGCAATCAGTGCTGTGAATTTTCCTCTTAGTACTGTTTTCATTATGTCCCATAAATTTGAGTGTGCTGTGACTTCCCTTTTATTAAAACTAGAAATTCCTTAAGTTCTTTCCTTATTTCTTTCCTGACCAAGAGAGTTATTGAGTAGAGAATTGTTTTATTTCCATGAGAATGTGTACTTTCTGTTGCTTTTGCTGTTATTGAAGATGAACCTTAGTCCTTGGTTGTCTAATAGAATGCATGTGGTTATTATTTCTATCTTCTTAGATCTGTTGAGGCTTGTTTTATGTACAATTATATGGTTGATTTTGGAGAAGGTACAATGAGATTTTCAGAAGAAGGTATATTCTTCTGTTTTAGGATAAAATGGTCTGCGGATATCTGCTAAATCAATTTGTTTCATATTTTCTATTAGATTCACTGTGTGTCTGTTTAATTTCTGTTTCCATGATCTGTCAATTGGTGAGAGTGGGATGTTCAACTCTCCCATTATTATTGTGTGAGGTTCGATGTGTATTTTGAACGTTAGTAATGTTTTTTTTTTTAAAGATTTATTTATTTTATGTATTTGAGTACACTGTCGATGTCTTCAGACACATCAGAAGAGGGCATCAGATCTCACTTCAGATGGTTGTGAGCCCCCATGTGGTTGCTGGGATTTGAACTCAGGTCCTCAGGAAGAACAGTTAGTGCTCTTAACCACTGAGCCATCTCTCCAGCTCTTAATGTTTCTTTTACAAATGTGGATGCCCTTGAATTTTCAGTACAGATGTTTAGAATTGAGAGATTATTTTTATGGATTTTTCTTTTGATGAGTATGGAAGTGTCTTTCCCCATCTCTTTTGATAACTTTTGGTTTAAAGTCTATTTTGTTGAACATTAGAATGGTTACTCCAGCTTATATCTTGGGACAATTTTCTTGGAAAAAATTCCCAGCCTTTTACTCTAACATAGTGACTGTCTTTGTCACTGAGGTGTGTTTGCTGTATGCAGCAACATGCTGGGTCATATTATATATACAGTCTGTTGGGGAATTGATTCCTTTGATGTTGAAAAATATTAAAGAACAATGATTGCTGGCTCCTGTTATTTGTGTTGTTAGAGGTGGTATAAATTTTGTGTGGTTCTCTTCTTTTGTTTTGGTGTGAGATAATAATTTCTTGAATTTTTCATGGGTGTACTTTCTTTTCTTGTGTTGAAGTTTTCCTATTAACTTCTGGAGAGCTGCATTTGTGAAAAGATATTTTTTAAATTTTTTATGGAATATATTGCTTCTTCACCTATGAGGATTGAGAGTTTTGCTGGGTACAGTTATCTGAGCTGACATTTGTGTTTCTTGGGATCTGCATTACATCTGTCCAAAATCTTTTGGCTTTCATGGCCTCTGGTGAGGAATCTGGTGTAATTCTGATAGGTTTGAATTTATATATTATTTGTCCTTTTTTCTTAATTGCTTTTAATATTCTTTGTTTGTTCCGTATATTTAGTGTTTTGATTATTATGTGATGGGAGAAATTTGTTTTATGGTCCAATTTATTTTGTGTTCTACAAGCTTCTTGTATGTTTATAGCTATCTCTTTCTTTAGGTTAGGGAAGTTTTCTTCTATGATTTTGTTGAACATATTTACTGGTCCTTTGAGCTGGGAGTCTTCACTCTCTTCTATACCTATACTTTGGTTTGACCTTCTCATTATGTCCTGAAATTCCTGGATGTTTTGGGTTAAGAACTTTTTGCACTGTGTATTTTCTTGGACTACTATTTCAATACCTTCAATGGTATCTTCTATACTTAATATTCTTTCTTCTATCTCTTATATTCTCTTGGTAATGCTTGCATCTGTAACTCCTGATCTCTTTCTTAGGTTTTCCATCTCTCAGGTTGCCTCATGTGTGATTTCTATTTTGTTTTTATTTCCAGATTTACATCCTGGATAATTTCGTTCAATTGTTTTATATGTTTGACTGTGTTTTCCTCTATTTGTTTAAGGGATTTATTTGTTTCTTCTTAAATGACTTTTACCTGTTTACCTGTGTTCTGTATTTCTTTAAGGTAGTTATTATGTCCTCCTTAAGGTCCTCTATCATTGTCATCATCTTCATGAGATCTATGTTAGGGTATCAGTGCTTGCTATGCTGGGAGAACTGGCTTCATTTGTTGCCATGTGGCATTGGTTTCTATTGGTTATATTCTTGTGCTTGCCTTTCTCCATCTGTACATCTCTGATGATTATTTTCCTTGCTATCTCTGACTGGTCTTGTCCCTC
Organism: Rattus rattus; assembly: GCF_011064425.1. NCBI lineage: Eukaryota > Metazoa > Chordata > Mammalia > Rodentia > Muridae > Rattus > Rattus rattus. Next base: position 3,590,405 of record NC_046172.1, on the reverse strand, counting down.
CTTTGAGGCTAATTATGATGGACCTCCTCAAGTCAGGCTCTTACTGGGTGTGAGTGAGGGTCTGGAGTGATGGTTATGCCCTGACCAGAATTGTAGACCCCAAAAGAATATATATTGTGGGCAGAGCAGATAAGTCCTGCATTTACTAGGCCCTGTGAGGTTTCCAGTAAGGCCAGGTATTGTGATGGGGGGTGTGTGTGTCAACTGTGAGTCTAAATTATGAGGAACTTCCTAAGAGACCAGCTCTCTCTGAGTGTGGGCAAAGAGGTAGGCTGGAGCACCCAAACTGCCCCAAGGTGCAGTTTTGGACTGGAAGGAAGATCAAGATCTTAATTTATCTTTATATACCATATAAAATTCAGGATGAGGTTCGTTTTAGATTCCATTGATATATAGTTGTTCAACATTATTAATTGGAAAGACCATACTTCATGTACTGTATTATTTCTTTACTCATGATGAATAATACTAAGATACATTTGCATGAATTGGACAATTTCTGAGTTCTCAATTCTATTCACTAGAACTTCATGATCCAGTAATTATATTTCCAGGAATTTATCTAAACAAATAAACTTACCATAATATATGGAGAAGTATGAAAGAAAGTATAAAAAAACATTTTTTCACAAAAGGATTTTTATTGTAGAATTTTTGTGAATTGAATATTTGGAAACAATGCAACCTCTAACAACAGTAAATTTCTTTTTTTTTTTCATCTTTTTTAACTTGGGTATTTCTTATTTACATTTCAATTGTTATTCCCTTCTCCAGTTTCCAGGCCAACATCCCCCTCTCCCTCCCCTTCTATATGGGTGTTCCCCTCCCCATCCTCCCCCCATTACTGCCCTTCCCCCAACAATAACGTTCACTGAGGGTTCAGTCTTGGCAGGATCAAGGGCTTTGCCTTCCACTGGTGCTCTTACTAGGCTATTCATTGCTACCTATGAGGTTGGAGCCCAGGGTCAGTCCATGTATAGTTGGGTAGTGGCTTAGTCCCTGGAAGCTCTGGTTGGTTGGCATTGCTGTTCATATGGGGTCTCAAGCCCCTTCAAACAGTAAATTTCTTAAAACCAAAACAACAACAACAAAAACCTTCACTTAACCAATGTAGAGTTCTATATAAAATTAACGAGGTCGCATTTCATCACATATTACCTCCAAAACTGTAACCTCTTTAAGAAATAGCACTGAAGATTTTGCCAATAGCCAAAATTCCAGAAATGCTAACTTTGTGTGTATTACCCTAGATAAGTTAATAGCAGGTTCTTGGTTTTAATTCACACAATTGAATGGGTGATGAAAGCTTTACACCCTCATGACTGATGATAGGAATTGAGATGTGGGAACAAAGCCAAGACCTTCAAAAGACTGTGATCTCAGTCACTGGGAAATAAAAATAACCCTTGTACCTACCCAGTGAGAGGACAATAAATCTTCAGAGAGAAATTCAATTTCAGGAGCTCAGTCCTACATAAATAGAATCTACTTACCTAAACTTAGGCTAGAGTCTACCAAGCTGATAAATCAACAAAAATATTTGTACTAGGGCTCTGGCAGTAAAAACAGTCTAGAGCCTAACAGGAGTAAATGTTACTTCTCTGGAGAAAAATACATGCAATAAGTTCACCTTAACTCAAGCTGTCAAAAAACATTAAAAATATAGATTAGAATCACAACCATGGCAAAGCCAGATGACCCTACAACCAATAAAATTAGCATAGATAATATAAAAGTCTTTAAATTTTTCTATATAAATCTATAAACACACTCTTGTATAGAAACATAAGGGTAAGTCATCTATGTAATTAAAATTCAATCAAACACCTACATAATAAAGTAAAATAAATAGAAAATATTATTTTAACAACCTAAACCTAATTTTTCTTTAGTTTACAAAATTTAATTGTATATTCATTTAGCATACATTCATGCTAAATTTGTAAAACTCTTATCTTGTACTTTCAGAAAGCCTTAGTGTATTTGACAAGTCATATTTTAAAGAAAAACTGTAAGTATATTTGTTTAGTGGCTATCATATTAAATAGGACAAATTATGATATAAATATGACTTCAATTTATAAGCATATTTGTATATTGTGAATATATATAAAACAAAATTATATGCATAAATGTATACAATATAAGTAACATAAATCATATAAATAATATGACTCAGTCATTCCTCCATAATTTATTGAGTGCTTGTTATGTAACATATAGTACCAAAACTGGAGTTTACTTATGTTGACATAACCACTGCCTTCATGGGCCTGAAGTAATATTTATATGTACATACATAAAATGTTGAGTTGTTGAGAAACAGGCAATGAACTAGAATACATATATATATATATGTTGTTATTTAGTTATATATTTATTTATTTATATAGTTATATATTTAGTTATATAGCGGTAGGTAGAATAAAATTAAGGTAAAATAAAAAAGGAATATTATGCTGTATGTGTAGTATAGGGCATTGTGAATGTGATTTTTTATATTAGGTAAAAAGTAAAGTTCCAAAAATAAGATAATATTTGAGAAAAATCTTATAAACCAATAACTATGTAATATAGAATATCCAGGAGAAAATATTCCCATTTTGTAAAGCTCAAATCATGGATTAAAAAGTTTGTACATACAAGAACAATGGATTAGGATTTATTTAATTCTGAAAATATTAGTTAATAAATATCTGAGAAGCTTTCCAGTTACAAGATAACTATGTTTTATACAAATAAAAATAGGGATTTTTTTTTTACATTTCTGATTCTATTTTTGAAAAAGAAAATCTACTTAGGCATGGTGTTACCAAGTCTAATCCCAGCATTTGGGAGGTAGAGGTAGTAGGATCAAAACTTCAAGATCAATTCCAGCTAGATAATAAATGCCAGGAGAACCTGGGCTACATAAACACTGATGAAGTAAGAAAAGTAAAGAAAATTCCATTCTGTCAAATCTAGATATAATAAGTCAAATAGACATGTATTCAGGGTCTGAGTGTACTGTTAAGTAGTAGCATAACCCTCTCAAGCAACCACCTCTTATTTTACTTACATATCACACTATCCAGAATATAGAATAGAATTTACTCCGGTGGTAGAAATTGTAGTTCAATATAAAAAAATAATAGTAAACAACTTAAATTTTATTTTATACATAGTTAACATGAGTCCATAATGATTTGTTTCAAATGATCCTTCTAAATCTTTTGTAGTCAGTCCACTATGAAGCAACTAGATAAAATACAAATTTTCTAGAAACAAAATAATGTCCGTTTTATCTGTACAAAAATGAAATACCAAGGCATCTATATATTCATAGTAGAAATTTTTTCCATGAATGTGAGATAACCCTGGGTTACACTCCGAATGGCAGGTTTACCTAAGCTATATAGATCATATGGCACCAAAACACAAATAAAATGAACTAATGTTTTTCCTTTTCAGTATATCAATATCTCCAATGGGAAAGACCTCAAGTCTGGACATGCTAGAATTGTAGAGAAGTATACTTCAACAATGTATAAATTCATAACTTTCTTAGAAGCACCAGTGATTGACTTAAGAATCTTATAAAAATTAAGATATATTTTTACTCACAATTTGCAACAATTCTGTTTCCCAGCACCATTTGCTTTGTTCATTTCTAATGTCACATTTTCAGAAGACACTTGCTACTAGCTCACATTGTTTAGTTGTTGTCCTCAGCTTCTTTCAAAGATTGATGGCTACTTGCCCAGGGAAAGATGTTGTTTGCCACCTTTCTGAGGCACAAACTGTAGGATGTACCCTTCATTTACATAACTTTGTTCTTGCAGCTGCTCAGTAGCAAATACAATGACATATATAATTTGGTGGCTCATTTCAATGTGTAAACTTCACAAAAGCCTCTGCCCAGAACCAGCAATCAGTAGGACCAGTACATCACTGCTAAAGATTCTACAAAGACAATTCAAACAGCCCTGTCATTTAATTTTATTTCTATTTAATAGTGTTTGTATACTATTTAAATAAGTATTGTGGATGTCATCGATTTTGTCAAGGCCTCATAGTGTTTCCTAAAACTGGTTTTCTGACTGCTCTCTGTAGCCTCTCATTTTCTCGAGTTACTGGCACTTTCCTGTGTCTAGTAAAACTAATTGGTGAGTCTTGAGATTTCAACAGGATCGTTCCACTCTGCAAAATACCATACTTGATGAGAACATTTGAAGGTTTTGAATTTATTTTTAATATTCTGAAACTCGGATTTGCTTTCAAACAAACATTACAATAATATAAAATGGTACTAGAAACATAATTTGGAAATATTGATAAGTAGTACAATATATATAGGGTTTTATATTAAGCAATTTTGAATTCTGTCTCTAAAAATATTCTGCATGATGTGTTACCAAGAATAGATAGATGTTTAAGACACATCACTGCCTTCTCTATTGACATTCCCTGGAGTCAACCATGAAAGAAAAATGAGTTTGGACTTTATTACAATTAGATAACACAAAAATATGATACAAGATGGGCTAAAGAGATGGTTAGTGGTTAAGAATGAGTACTGCTCTTACTGACAACCAACATTGGTTTGCCAAGAGCCATGTTGGATAGAACACAACCAATTATAAATCTAGCTTTGAGGGATCCAGTGTCCTCTCCTAGCTTCTTTTGACCATTGGGCTCCTGTGCACATAACCTCCATAAAAGACACAAATAAAACAAACAGATTTCTCTATGTGCCCCCTAGCTAGCCTGGAACTTACTATGTAGACCAGATCAGCCTTAAACTTAAAAATATCTCTCAGCTTCTGTCTCTGCCTCCTGACTGCTGAGATTGAATGTGTGCATCACCATGCCCAGCATATTCTGCTTTTATGAAGAACAGAGGATGATCACTGATGATTAAAGTATCACTAAACTGCCGAGATAAAACACCAGAAGCCTTGGTGATTAAACATTTTCAAGAGACCAATGGCGTTGGATATATGATTTCATGTAGATAATGTTGAATAGAGCAAGTAAAGTCTAGAATTTGTCATAATAGCCTGCTCTCTGGGGAAGTTAGCAGAAGTTAAATAATTGTTACAAGAGACAGGAGGGAAAGGGCTAAAGGGTGAAGAAGAGATCTTACGTGATGATGTTTTCTATGTTAGGTATTTTTACTTTAGTAATTTCATGACTGAATCAAAGTATTAACTCTGGAAGATGCTTACTAATCATCTGACCTTTTGGGTGATGTATAATAAAGTAACTAAAGAAATTAAATGGTAAGCTCAGGCAAGAGAAACCTTGGATAAACTAAGCCAACAAATTGCCACCTGGTTCAATGCACTTTGAGAGAATACTGCTTATGGTGCAGTATACTTTATCTAGCTCACACTTGTTAACATAAACTTTACCTGAAAGTCCTATAACTTCTACCTGTATCTACTTGTGGTCCAAATAAACTATAGATCTCTTCAACAATATAGAAGCAAGGAAGCGATCAAAGATGTATATTTCTGAAAATGCATAGGATGTAGTTTAAGACTCATAAAACTTTCTAACCTGAACCTCAATATTTAAAGAACATTTATTCACTCTGTTATTTATTACAGAATCACCATAATTTTAATGTAATCAATTGTTTCCCTTATAAGTCTATTTCACTTCTGGATTTAAAATTCTTGAAATGTAGAGGAATTCTACATGTTGTATTTTTATCATTAGTGGGTTTATGTTGGACAATTCATATTTATTAGTACACAAAAGTAGAAATACTTTGAATCAAACTTTCAAAAGGCAAGTTTTAAACATTTGTAATTCAAATGTCCCTAAAAATGTCGTGTGAAATCTAATTAGGTTCACTTTTAGGCACCTTATCCTTACTGAATGATTTGAATTTCTAATTCTAAATGTACTGAGACAGCATTAAAAGTAGAGCCAGATAAAACTCTTAAAATATTGTCAGTTACTTTATAAGTTTCTACTAATAAAAAATTCTTACACAAATGTGAACAATGCACAGCTAAAGCATTGAAAAACATTAAAATTCCTTGAAAAAATGTCTATTCAAAATACCTGTGGCTGATATGTTATTTCATTTTATTAGTTTTATGTTAATAAATACACATGTGGTATTATATGTTTTGTTTAATTAAATATATCACATAACATTGTCCCTTCTGTATTACTAAACAGCCAGCAACCACAGAAGTTTAGTGTATGCATAATTCATGGCAAAAGATATCATTTAAACTATCATGTAACAATTTAGAGTTAAGTTTAGATTTTTCCTGGTATGTTTTGAGAATGTATTTTCTGTGCAAGAAGATATGCTTTGTTTCTAAAATGCCTAGCCATTAACCTAGGTTAGATACTAAAATTTTGAATAATATGGTAAGTTAAGCTTAATTTTGTTTTCTCTCTTTATAAAAAAAAAATCCTGAAAATTGAGTTTACATGTGCAAAAACAGATGCAAAACTAATTTTTTATTTGGTACTTACCATATGAGGGACTGTTTTTCAGATCCTTTACTTTCTAATTGTTATGCAGTGATGATCATGGTAATTATCAAAATAACTAATTCCTTTTCTTTAAATTATCAGCAAATTATGTGAAACAAAGCAATATATGGGTAAATTTGAATTAATTCATTTTTTCTTTAAGATTCTGTAATAATAGAGGTAGGGTTTCTCTGTGAAATTGTCTTTCTACATATTTCTTACCAAATTCTATAAAGTTAACACACTGGCCTTCTTCTCAGCCATTCATAAAACTTACTAGTAACTATAGTGTTCCAATTCTGAAAATGGTGCTATTACATAAAACAGAAATGCTACCTATAAATAGGTCAATATCCAGTATATTTTGATACATGTCAAAGCCTATTTATTAGGAGACAGTTCATCTGCTTGAAAAAATATCCATTTTCAGGGGAAATCCTATTTGATAAACATAACCTTATTCCAGCTAAGTCTAGAAAGTAACTGCATCCAGAATCTGCAGTTTTTGTATTCAAAAGCATGCTTCATATTTGCAATCAAGTTTACATTGGTTAAACATATTTCCATTTTGTCCTAAGAGAAAGCATCATGAAATGCTATTGTGCCTAATTACTACATTTAGAATCCAACTTGCAATGACATACAAAAAACATCTAGATTTCTGGTTTGAAAACACTCAGAAGGGTTAATTTGCCTTAATACTTCATTTAATGTTTTTAATATCATTTATAGAAGAAACTTTAGAAAAGCTTTCATTAAGATTTTTTAAGTTACCTCTAATTCTATAACCTAGTGACAGGTATTAATTGTCTTTTGTAACATTTTGGTCACATTTTCTTCCATTACTGTGTGCATGTTTTTGAATGAGGTTATACATGCTTGTGTTTTTTAACAGCTCACTTATAGTAATTAGTGTATTAAAATTTTCTACATATATATCCATGCTATTAATTATTCATAATAATTATTTCATTTGGCTACATGGTAAATTATAAGAATATGTAGGACTAGGTTTCCTATCTGTGGGAGCAGTTGCTGTCCAGACTCTTTTGTATCTTGTTATGTTGTGTTTGATTAATGTCCCTAGGAGGCCTGCTATTTTCTGAGGAGAGGAGAGGCATGAAGAGGAGATGTGGGGGAGAAGGAAGTTGGGGGAAAGGCTGGGAGGAAGGTAGGGAGAGAAGCCATTGTTAGGAGGTAATAGATGAGGGAAGAATAAAAAAGAACCAAAAACATTTCACTTTGTTCTTTTTTAAATTATTTAAAGTTTAATTATTTGTCCATCGCATTTAGATACATTTTACATACAGATGGTTTCATTTCTTGGTAACAAATTTTATTCCTTTTTTTGTCCCACTTCTACCTTTTAGTATACTTTAAATAAGTATTATTTAAATACTAAGATGCCTAAGATGAGCCCTGCCAGGTGCCACACAACAAGGGTGGGGTCTTGAGGTCACTTCTGAGACAATTTCAGACACTCAGAGACCCTGTGTGCCACTAACATGAGCAGGTAAATGGTCAGAGATGAAAACAAAGGAGAAGCAGAAGGATGTGAGCACGATGTAAAGAAAGAGGCAGAACTAGAGACTTGAGGGTAGTGAGGAAAAGCCTAATGTGAATAGCTGATTATGCCACCTAAGACCATGATGAGGTCTTGGCCTGTGTTGCCACCGAAGACTATGTCTGGCCACTTGACCCTGCAGCATCAGGGATCTATTATCATCAAAGGCCAGGAAGACATCCCTGGTCTGAGCTGCTGCCTAGAGACATGTTGATGTCTGAGGGCTATGCAGAACTGGCTCTACCACTCATTCGGTCATTGGGAGAGCTTGCTCTACAGATGTGAAATCAGGAGAACTGAACCTTCCCCCTTCATACTGCAGCACTTGGGAGAGAAGACCCTATAATTCTCATGGATAGCATAGTAGGATTGCTCCTGGTATCTTTGATGCAGGTGAGCAGGGCCCTAAGGCAGACCTCTGATCCTTGAGAGCTGTGGCATTGGATGAACTAGTTTAGGCAGTGCTGGGGAGATCATCATAGTAGTGTGGGTACAGGACTGTTGACAAGGCTGACCAGTTCAGATAACACTCAAGCTCATATCCAGGGCTTTAGGTTTTCACACCCCAACATGTAACCCAAATATGATCTGGTGGAGCATGTGAAGGAATCAATTTTATGGGTCCAAACCTGCAGGATCTTCATGACACAGAGCTACAACAGGATAAATGACAGGAGTCCCAGTATTGACAGTATAGCAGAAGCCAGAGACCTTGAACCAGACCAATGGCTCATTGCAACAAACCTTTGCAAGCAATGATACATAGACAAAAGGATTATGGTCTCTTATTGGAATTAGATTATTTTCTATATCCCATAATTATAAATTATTTCACAGCATGTAATTTGCGTGCATCCATTTCTTTGAAATGGGTTACTAAAATATATATTTATAAGTTTAAATGTCCCTAGGCCTGCTATTTTCTGAGGAGAGGGAGAGGCATGAAGAGGAGATGGGGGAAAGGCTGGGAGGAAGGTAGGGAGAGAAGCCATGGTTGGGAAGTAAAATAATATAAGAGAAATATACATATTTCTCTATCTCAACAAAACCACAAAAATTAGTTTGCATTTTTGGTGCTTTGAATGAGAATGGACCCCATAGGCTTATATGTTTGAATATTTGGTCCTTAGCTTATGGAATTGTTTTGGGAAAGAATACAAGGTGTGGTCATGTTAGAAGAAGTGTGCCATTTATGGTGAGTATGTGTGGAGTGATGTTGAAGCTTCAAAAGCTTCTCACATGATCAAGATGTGATATCTGAACTGTTTATGACACCATGCCTTTTCTCCTACATCACGGATTCTACTGAATTTGATAACCCAATTAAATTATTATAGTAATAGAGAAAGAACAAAGACACCACTGAAACTATGTAGTACCTAGTTGAAACATATAGCATTGTTCATCTACCCACAAGCCTCTGTCTATACCAGATAGTTTTCTTTATAATTATTAATTTTTTACTAGATGTATTTCTTTACTTACATTTCAAATGTTATTCCCTTTCCTGATTTCCTGTCCATAAGCCCCCATCCCTCTTTTGGGTATTTTCCCCACCCATACCCCTTACTGCCCACCATCCTGAACATTCCATGCACTGGGGATTCCACCTTAACAGGACCAAGGGCTTCCCCTTCCACTGGTGCCCCAACAAGGCTATTCTCTGTTACATATGCAGTCGGTGCCCTGGGTTAGTCCATGTATATTCTTTTGGTAATGGTGTAGTCTCTGGAAGCTCTGGCTGGTTGGCACTGTTGTTCTTATGGTGTTGCAAGCTCCTTCAGCTCTTGCCATCCTTCCCCCAAGGGGGGTCATGTTCTCAGTTCAGTGGCTTGCTGCTAGCACTGACCTCTGTATTGGACATGCTCTGGATGTGTCTCTCAGGAGAGATCTATATCTGGTCCCCCCAGTTGTGTCATATATATATATATATATATATATATATATATATATATATACATATATATATATGTATATATATATATGTATATATATATGTATATATATATATATATATATATATGTGTGTGTGTGTGTGTGTGTGTGTGTGTGTGTGTGTGTGTGTGTGTGTTATTATATATGGGGACACAACTGGGGCCGGGCTCTGAATGGCTGTTCCTTGAGTCACGGCTCTAACCTTGGATTCCATATCCTCCCTATAGATATTTTTTCCCCTTTTTAAGAAGGAGGGGCATCCGATTTTAGTCACCCTTCTTCTTGAGCTTCCTGTGGTCTGTGTATCACATCTTGGGTAATTCTAGCTTTTAGGTGCATACTTATCAATGAGTGCATACAAAGTGTTTTTCTATGATTGGGTTACCACACACAGGGTGATATTTTCTAGTTCATTCCATTTGCCTATGAATTTCATGAAGTCATTGTTTTTGATAGCTGAGTAGTACTCCATTGTGTAGATGTAGATACATTTTCTGTATCCATTCCCCTGTTAAAGGGCATCTGGGTTCTTTCCAGTTTCTGGCTATTATAAATAAGACTGCTGTGAACATGGTAGACATGTGTCTTTGTTATATGTTGGAGCATCTTTTTGGTGCATATGCCAAGGAAGGTATAGCTGAGTCCTCAGGTAGTTCAATGTCCAATTTTCTGAGGAACCTCCAGACTGATTTCCAGAGTGGTTGTACCAGTTTGCAATCCCACCATCAATGGAGGACTATTCCTCTTTCTCCACATCCTCACCATCATCTGCTGTCGCCGGACTTTTTTATCTTAGCCATTCTGACTGGTGTGAGGTGGAATCTCAGGGTTGTTTTGATTTGCATCTCCCTGATGACTAAGGATGTTGAACATTTCTTTTGGAGCTTTTTGGCCATCAGATAATCATCAGCTGAGAATGCTTTTTTAGATCTGTACTCCATTTTTAATAGGGTTATTTGGCTCTCTGGAGTCTAACTTCTTGAATTCTACATTTTGGACATTAGCCCTCTATCAGTTTTAGGATTGGTAAAGATCTTTTCCCAATCTGTTGGCTGCCATTTTGTCCTAATGACAGTGTCTTTTGCCTTACAGAAGTTTTGTCGTTTTATGAGGTCCCATTTGTTGATTCTTGATCTTAGAGCATGAGCCATTGATGTTTTGTTCAGGAAATTTTCCCCAGTACCCATGTGTTCGAGACTGTTCCCCACTTTTTCTTCTATTACTTTGAGTGTATCTGGTTTGATGTGGAGGTCCTTGATCCACTTGGACTTAAGTTTTGTACATGGTGATAAGAATGGATCAACCTGCATTCTTCTACATGCTGACCTCCCGTTGAACCAGCACCATTTGTTGGAATTGCTATCTTTCTTCCATTGGAATGTTTTACTCCTTTGTCAAAGATCAAATGACCATAGGTGTGTGTGTTCATATCTGGGTCTTCAATTCTGTTCCACTGATCTATCTGCACGTCTCTGTACCAATACCATACACTTTTTATGACTATTGCTCTGTAATACTGCTTGAAGTCACAGATGGTGATTAGAAAATGAGTAACTCCTCAATGACTAATCAACTTTGAGTTGAAAGGGAGAACTTCAGAAGAGGAACAAAAGGACAAAAAAGGCTTCTTATTCATATCATGTTTTATGTAATGCCGCATAGGGAAAGGGATGTTTAATGCTAAGGAGAAAAGGTACATCATCAAATTCTGATCCAACAAGGTCTATGATCGGGGAAATGCTTTACATCTACACTAAATATGTGTACTATTATAACTACAGCTAATAAAGTACTATTTATGCTTAATGAATTTAAAGATAAATAGGCACATTTGGTTATCGAGGTACTTGCTCTCTTAGACACTGCAAACCTGGCTTAGAAAGACCAATAGGGTCAACTAACCTGGAACCCTGGGAGCTCTCAGAGACTGTAATAATACTGAAAGAATGGATAGTGAGGAAGGAAATTGGGTGTGAGAAGGGATGGGGAGGGGAATTGAGTGGTAGGATCTGGTGTAGGGAGAAACAGGATAAGAGACCCAGAGGGCCAAGAGAATGAATGGAAAGCTGCAGTTGCTGGGTGGGTCAGGGAAAAGGAAAATCTCTAGGAAGTCATAAAGACCAAAGATAAGGGAGGCTGCCAAGAGTCAATGCAGGTGGCCTAGGCCAAGATGGGGACATAGAACCTGAAGAAGCCACCTCCTGTAGCCAGACAGGGAAACCTAGGAGAGGAATAAGGATGTCCACCTACCTATAAAATTTTGAAATCAAAATTTATTCTGTCTAAAAGAAATGGAGAAATGGAGCAGAGACTGAAAGAAAGGCCAACCAATAACCAGCCCAATGTGAATCCCATCTCATGGACAAGCACCAATTTCTGATATTATTAATTATATTCAGTTGTGCTTGCAAACAGAAACCTAGCATAGCTGTACTCTGAGAGGCTTTTCCCAGCAGTGGACTGAAACAGATCCAGATATCCATAGCCAAACATTGGATGGAGGTCTGGGACACTTATGAAAGAGTTGGAAGAAGGATTGAAAGCCCTAAAGGGGAAGGGAACCCCACAAGAAGACCAATAGAGTCAACGAACCTAGACCTGGAAGCTCTCAGAGACAAAGCCAGCAACCAAAAAAACCAAAGAAGGACCACGGCAAATATGTAATAGATATGCAGCTCAGACACCATAGCTGCCATACCTGGCCTCAGTGGTAGAGGATGTGCCCAATCAGGTAGAAACTATATGTGTAAAAGGATATCCAGGGCACTCCATCATTTCAGAGGAGAAGGAGAAATATTTCGGGAGGAAATCTGAGTGAGTGACCTGTAGTGAGTGCCACTTTGGGGATATAAATAAATTAATTAACTAAGGAAAAAAAACCAGCCACATCACAATCATATATGTCACTACACTGTGCCATTTATTGTAAAGTTAGGTTTCTGTGGTTAAGGCTGATAATAGCATTTGTCTATGAATATGATTTATGGTGTTATGGCTGTGAATGGACACCATGACCAAGGCAACTCTCATAAAGGACAACATTTAGTTGGGACTGGCTTCTTGTTTAGAAGTTGAGTCCATTATCATCAAGACAGCAGCATGACTGTGTCCAGACAGACATGAGGTTGGAGGAGCTGAAAGTTGCACCTCTTGTTCTGAAGGCAGCTAGAGGAAGACAGGCTTTCCAGGCAGCTAGAACTAGGACATTAAAGCCTATGCTCACAGTGACATGTATACTTCAACAGGCCACACTTACTCCAACAAGGCCATACCTTAAATAGTGCCAATCCCTGAGCTAGGCATACTCAAACTACCTCTTTGAATATAAACATATTTAGATATAGCTTGATGAAAATTCTGTTTAGCTAAGCAGCAGCAGTAATTTGTCACTATTGTTTATGACTTTCTTCGTCTAGGTTTTAATCTGATGTACAATACCAGGCATGGATTCCATCCCCTGGAGCAGGCTTCAAATTGAATTGGAGAGCAGTTTCTTAGTACCTGAACAGTTGTGCTACTGTTGTACAGGTAGTCATATCTTCTCTGGTAGGGTGATTGAGCTTAAACATAGTCTGATCATTGTTGCATTTTCTTCCTTCAAGATCCCCTGGGGAGAGAAATGAACTCTCAGGAGTGGGGACAAACATGAAAGTTCAGAGGAGACTCTACTTCTGCTCACATTCCTTGCCCAAATATGAGAGTTCAGAGGAGACCTCTACTTCTGCTCACATTCCTGGCCCAAGAGGAACACACCCATAGCCCTCTAGATACAGGAACCTAGGATCTATCAGGGAACGGATCCTTTTGGTCATTGCCTGCACCCACAGATGAAAGCCAGTCACCAGAAAGGCTGACACAACTGAGAGCAGAGGGAAGACCATTGCTTTTGCTCTGAGGGAATCTCATGAAGCCCTCAGGAAAGAGGAACCTAGAAGTCATCTGGGACAGAAACCTTCCAGTTTCTGCGTGTGCCTAGAGCTAACCCGGTCCCATAGCTATCTGTACCCAGATCCCGGTGGGAGATAGCTGGTCTCCAGGTGTGATGACACACAGATGTACAAGACGGTCAAGTCACTGTCAGAGACAGCAAGACCAACTAACACCAGAGACAACCAGATTGGGAGAGGCAAGCACAGGAACTTAAGCAACAAAAACCAAGACTACTTGACAACATCAGAGCCCAGGTCTACCACTAAAGCAAATACTGGATGTCCTAACAAACAGGAAAAGTAACATTTGGATTTAAAATCACATCTCATGATGATGATACGGGACTTTAAGAAGGATATAAATAACTCCCAGAAAGAGATACAGGTGAACAAGTAGAAGCCATTAAAAAGGAAACACAAAAAAATCCTTAAAGAAATACAGGAAAACACAACCAAATAGATGAAGGTATTGAAAAAACCATTCAGAATCTAAACAGGGAAATAGGAACAATACAGAAATCACAAAGGGGGACAACCATGGAGATAGAAATTCTAGGAAAGTGATCAGAAGTCATAGACGCAGGCATCACCAACAGAATACAAAAGAGAGAAGAAAGAATCTCAGGGGCAGAAGATAGCATAGAAAACATTGACATAACTGTCAAAGAAAATGTAAAATGCAAAAACCTTCTAACCCACAACATCCTGGAAATGCAGGACACAATGAGAAGGATAATAACCCTAAGGATAATAGATATAGAGGAAAGTGAAGATTCTCAAATTAAAGGGTCATAAATATATCTTCAACAAAATTATAGAAGAAAACTTTCTGGACCTAAAGAAGGAGATGCCCATAAACATACAAGAAGCCAATAGAACTCCAAATAGATTGAACCAGAAAAGAAATTCCTCCCTTCACATAATAGTCAAAACATCAAATGTACAAAACAAAGAAAGAATATTAAAAGCAGTAAGGGAAAATGGTCAAGTAACATATAAAGGCAGACCTATCAGAATTATACCAGACTTCTTACCAGAGACTATGAAAGCCAGAAGATCCTGGACAGATGTCATACAGACCCTAAGAAAACACAAATGCCAGTCCAGGTTACTGTATCCAGCAAAACTCTCAATTAACATAGATGGAGAAACCAAGATATTCCATGGCAAAACCAAATTTAAACAATATATTTCCACAATATAGCATTACAAAGGATAATAGATGGAAAATTCCAACACAAGGAGGGAAACCACACCCTAGGAAAGGCAAGAAAGAAGTCTTCTTGCAGCAAACACAAAAGAAGAGAACCACACAGACATAATTCCACCTCTAGCAACAAAATAATAGGAAACAACAATCACTATTCCTTAGTATCTCTTAAAATAAATGGAGTCAATTCCTCAATAAAAAGACATAGATACATAGATACTGAATACATAAAGAGGACCCAGCAATGTGCTGCATACAGGAAACATACCTCAGTGACAAAGACAGACAGTACCTCAGTGTAAAAGGCTGGAAAACAAAGTTCCAAGCCAATGGTCTCCAGAAACCAGCTGGAGCAGCCATTCTGATATCGAATAAAATTGACATTCAACCAAAAGTTATCAAAAAATGAAGGACATTTCATATTCATCAAAGGAAATATCCACCAAAATGGACACTCAATCCTGAATATCTATGCTCCAAAAGAAAGAGCACTTACATTTATAAAAGAAACCTTACTAAAATTCAAAGAACACATTGTACTTCATACAATAATAGTGGGAGAGTTCAACACCCCACTCTCATCAATGGACAGATCATGGAAACAAAAATTAAATAGAGATATAGAGAAACTAACAGAAGTTATGAACCAAATGGATTTACCAGATATCTATAGGACATTTCATACTAAACCAGAATAGTATACCTTCTTCTCAGCATCTCATGGTACCTTCTCCAAATTTGACCATATTGGTCATAAAACAAGCCTGAACAGATACAAGAAGATTGAAACAATCCCATGCATCCTATAAGTTCACAACAAATTAAGGCAGGTCTTCAATAACAATGAAAATGACAGAAAGCCCACATACACATAGAAGTTGAACAACACTCTACTCAATGATAACTTGGTAAAGGAAGAAATAAAGAAAGAAATTAAAAACATTTAAGAATTTAATAAAAATGAAGGCACAACATATCCAAACTTATGGGACAAAATGAAAGCAGTGCTAAGAGGAAAACTCATAGCTCGGCATACTTCCAAAAAGAAACTGGAGAGAGCATACATTAGCAGCTTGACAGCATACCTGAAAGCTCTAGAAAAAAAAGAAGCAAATTCACACAAGAGTAGTAGGCAGCAGGAAATAATCAAATTCAGAGCTGAAATCAACCAACTAGAAACAAAAATAACCATAGAAAGATTCTACAGAACCAAAAGTTGGTTCTTTGAGAAAATCAGCAAGATAGATAAAGCCTTAGCCAGAAAAACCAGAGGACACAGAGAGTGTGACCAAATTAACAAAATCAGAAATGAAAAGGGAGACATAACAACAGATTCAGAGGAAATTCAAAAAATCATCAGATCCGTATACAAAAGCCTATATTCAACAAAACTTGAAAATCTGGAGGAAATGGACAATTTCCCAGATAGATACCAGGTACTGAAGTTAAATCAGGAACAGATAAACCAGTTAAATATCCCCATAACTCCTAAAGAAATAGAAGCAAACATTAAAAGTCTCCCAACCAAAACAAGCCCAGGTCCTGATGAGTTCAGTGCAGAATTTTATCAGACCTTCATAGAAGACCTCATACCAATACTATCCAAACTCTTCCACAAAATTATAACAGACAGAGCACTACCAAATTCCTTCTATGAAGCCACAATTACTCTTATACCTAAACCACACAAAGACCCAACAAAGAAAGAGAACTTCAGACTAATTTCCCTTATGAATATTGATATAAATATACTCAATAAAATTCTTGAAAACTGAATCCAAGAACTCATCAAAACAATCATCCATCATGATCAAGTAGACTATATCTCAGGTATGGAGGGATGGTTTAATATACGGAAAACCAATAACGTAATCCACTATATAAACAAACTGAAATATAAAAACCATGTGATCATTTCATTAGATGCTAAGAAATCAATTGAGAAAATTCAACACCCCTTCATGATAAAAGTCCTGGAAGGAACAGGAATTCCAGTCCCATACCTAAACATAGTAAAAGCCATATACAGCAAATCAGTAGCTAACATTAAACTAAATGGAGAGGAACTTGAAGCAATTTCACTAAAATCAGGGACTAGACAAGGCTGCCCCCTCTCTCCCTACTTATTCAATATAGTTCTTGAAGTTCTAGCCAGAGCAATCAGAGAACAAAAAGAGATCAAATGGATACAGATTGGAAAGGAAGAAGTCAAAATATCACTATTTGCAGATGACCTGATAGTATATTTAAGTGATCCCAAAAGTTCCACCAGAGAACTACTAAAGCTGATAAATACTTTCAGCAAAGTGGCTGGGTATAAAATTAACTCAAATAAATCAATAGCCTTCCTCTACAGAAAAGAGAAAGAAGCTGAGAAAGAAGTTAGGGAAATGACACCCTTCATAATAGTCCCAAATAATATAAAATACCTTGGTGTGAATTTAACCAAATGAAAGATCTGTATGATAAGAACTTCAAGCCTCTGAAGAAAGAAATTAAAGAAGATCTCAGAAGATGGAAAGATCTCCCATGCTCCTGGATTGGCAGAATTAATATAGTAAAAATGACCATTTTACCAAAAGCGATCTACAGATTCAATGCAATCCCCATCAAAATACCAATTCAGCTAATCAGAGAGTTAGACAGAACAATTTGCAAATTCATCTGCAATAACAAAAAACCCAGGATAGCAAAAACTATACTCAACAATAAAAGGACTTCCAGGGAAATCACTATCCCTGAACTCAAGCAGTATTTCAGAGAAATAGACATAAAAACTGTATGGTATTGGTACAGAGACAGGCAGATAGACCAGTGGAATAGAATTGAAGACCCAGAAATGAACCCACACACCCATGGTCACTTGATTTTTGACAAAGGTTCCAAAACCATCCAATGGAAAAAAGATAGCATTTTCAGCAAATGGTGCTGGTTCAACTGGAGGTCAACATGTAGAAGAATGCAGATCGATCCATGCTTATCACCCTGTACAAAGGTTAAGACCAAGTAGATCAAGGACCTCCACATCAAACCAGATACACGTAAACTAATAGAAGAAAAGGGATAGAATCTTGAACACATGGGCACTGGAGAAATTTTCCTGAAAAAAAAAAAAAAAAACATCAAAAGCTTATGCCCTAAGATCAAGAATCGACAAATGGGATGTCATGAAACTACAAAGCTTCTGTAACGCAAAGGACACTGTTGTTAGGGCAAAATGGCTACCAACAGATTGGGAAAAGATCTTTACCAATCCTACAAATGATAGAGGACTTATATTCAAAATATACCAAGAACTCATGAAGTTAGACTGCAGGGAGACAAATAACCCTATTACAAAATAGGGTTCAAAACTAAATTAACAATTCACAGCTGAAGAATGTCTTTCTTTCTTTCTTTTTTCTTTTTTTCAGAGCTGGGAACTGAACCCAGGGCCTTGCGCTTGCTAGGCAAGCACTCTACCACTGAGCTAAATCCCCAACCCCACAGCTGAAGAATGTCAAATGGCTAAGAAGCACCTAAAGAAATGTTCAACATCTTTCGTCACAAGGGAATGAAAATCAAAACAACCCTGAGATTCCACCTCACATAAGTCAGAATGGCTAAGATCAAAAAACTCTGGCAATAGGAGATACATTGTTGGTGGGATTGCAGACTCAGAATAACCATTCTGAAATCAGTCTGGAGGTTCTCAGAATTTGGACACTGCCCTTCCTGAGGGCCCAGCTATACCTCTCTTGTGCATATGCCCAGAAGATGCTCCAACATATAACAAAGACAGGTGCCCCACTATGTTCATAGCTGCCTTATTTATAATATCCAGAAGCTGGAAAAAACCCATATGCCCTTCAACAGAGGAATGGATACAGATAATGTGGTACATCTACACAATGGAATACTTCTCAGCTATCAAAAACAATGACTTTATGAAATTTATAGGCAAATGGATGGAACTGGAAAGTATCATCCTGAGTGAGGTAACCCAATCACAGAAAAACACACAATGGTATGCACTCATTGATAAGTGGCTATTAGCCCAAATGCTTGAATTGCCCTAGATGCACAGAACACATGAAACTCAAGACGGATGATCAAAATGCAAATGCTTCACTCCTTCTTTAAAAGGGGAACAAGAATACCCTTGTCAGGGAATAAGGAGGCAAAATTTAGAACAGAGGCAGAAGGAACACCCATTCAGAGCCTGCTCCACATGTGGCCCATACATATACAGCCACCAAACTAGATAAGATGGATGAAGCAAAGAAGTGCAGGCCGACAGGAACTGGATGTAGATCTCTTCTGAGAGACACAGCCCAAATACAGCAAATACATAGGCGAATGCCATCAGCAAACCACTGAACTGAGAACAGGACCCCCGTTGAAGGAATCAGTGAAAGGACTGAAAGAGCTTGAAGGGGCTTGAGACCCCATATGAACAACAATTCCAAGCAACCAGAGCTTCCAGGGACTAAGCCACTACCCAAAGATTATACATGGACTGACCCTAGACTCCAACTGCATAGGCAGCAATAAATAACCTAGTAAGGGCCCTAGTGGAAGGGGAACCCTTTGGTCCTGCAAAGGCTGGACCCCCAGTGAACGGGATTCTTGGGGGGAGGGTGGTAATGATGAGTGGATTGGGAGGGCAACACCCATATAGAATTGGAGGGGAAGGGTTAGGGGATGTTGGCACGTAAACCTGGAAAGGGAATAATATTTGAAATGTAAATAAGTACCCAATTTAATAAAGATGGAAAAAGAAAAGAACAACAATTCCAACCAACCAGAGCTCCCACAGACTAAACCACCACCCAATGTGTACACATGGGCAGATGAATAGCTCCAGCTGTGTCTGTAGCAGAGGATATACTTGTTGTGCACCAATGGGAGGAGAAGCCCCATTGGAAGAGATGTCCTGTCAAGGCTCTACCCCCCTCATTACAGGAATGTCAAGGTAGGGAGGCAGTAAGCCTTGGATAGTTGGGTAGGGGAACACCTTCATAAAGAAAGGGGAGAGGGAAGGGATAGGGGTTTTTTGGTTGTGAAACAGGGAAAGAGGATAACATTTGAAATGTAATTAAAACAACATCCATTAAAAAAATAAAAGAAAATGCTAGCCTAAAAGTACAGCTATTAAGCTGGGAGGAAGTACTATGAAACCCACAATAAGCTCATACACATGTGCAGGAAGTGCCACCTGGTAGTCAGCTCTGACTCACACCATTTTAAACATAATAGTTCATACTGATCTTTAATTTAAAGTATCTTAAGTAAAACTTGTTGAAATTTCTTAAGATTAACTAACCTCACACAGAACATGACAAGGTATGTGTTCAGCATGACCTTTCTCTGTGTCCAGTTACCTTTCTGTGTCAATTACTGGCAGGCATTGAAGAAAATGACTACAGTTATGCTGGAGGTGGGGAGGCACAGACGTCAACAAATTCCTTTAGGGAAAATAAGTATTTCAGTAAAGATTACTAATATTCGTAGACTTACTATGAAACAACAGCGTTACTCAAGTTTATAGGTCACTGAGTAACCCTAATTTTAAAGACCTGTCATTTATTCTCACCTTCTTTATTTAGGGTTATGTTATATAAGTAACTTCTTTGCAGAACTGCTAACTGTCATGAACAAGGACGGAGAAGGTGAATTATAGAAATTAGAAGAAGCTAATTTATTTATTAAGCCAAAAGAATAGTAAATTATTAAGAAAATGTATGATTAATAAAATGGGGAATAAAATGTTAAAAATATCAATATACTCAGATTAAGTTAGACTTACGTTATTATATGTCTGTCAGGAAGTAGGATAAAAGTAGGAAGACTACTCTCAGGTGGTAGTATGGAAGAGATTTTGTGCAAAGAGTAGGTAATGACTAAGAAGGGAAGATTTTTAAAAGCTATACTATTCTACTACAATCTTCAATATTTTCTTTTAATTTGGAAAGGCCATAACTTTTCCCAGATGAAAACAACAACAATAACAAAAAAAATAAAAAAACAAGAAAAGTAAACATCTTCCATTGACCCCAGAGAAAGTGGCAGTTAGATGAAACAAAACCAAAGTCTCAATCATTATTGTCAGTATCAACCAGAAACAAAAAGGAAAATACTATTAGGAAAATGCAATAAAAATATATGAAAACAAAGTTAGAATTTTATCACAGATAAAGATTTATTCTGAGACTCAAGCAAAATATTTATTTGGATTGAAAGTGTCCCTGACATTCATATACTTTCTTGGGACTGACCTTCACTTGGTTTCATCATGGGAGACCTTGTAGTTATCTAAGTAGGTGACATTCAAAACTTGAAAACAACTTTCCATAGGACCAAATCAAAACTCTTATTGATATATGAAATAAGCATGTCTCAGTTATCTGCATGGAATCCATTAATTAAGAAACCAATAAGAATATAGCATTCCAAAGAAGATTAAAAAACAATATATGGTATACTGTGAGATTTAAAAGTTAACTTTTAATTTAAAAGTTTAAACTAGACAATGATCTACATAGACACAAACTGAAACTTCACGAATAGACTTTCCAGGTAAAGTACAGAACAATGGGAAATGTAAATTTCAGGTAGGTCTTGAATACTATTTCAGGACAAGTGAGTATACCCAAATCCTCTGTTTACTTTGTATGTCTGAAAAACTTACATTGGGTTATCTTTACAATTGAACAAAAATAATTTTCATTATTTCCTGGACAAAATTGTAGAAATTAACTTTATCTGTCCAGGGAATGAAAGGTATTTTGAACAATACAAATTCAAGATCATAAATGAGCTGAAAAGATGAGTTAATAATTGCATTTACCTATTTCTAATGTTTTTGTAGATTTTTTTATTGAATCACAATTACAGAGTAAAAATATAATTTATTACAAAGTATCATTGAGAGTAAATTTATTAGCAACCGTATAGTGTCTTTCCCTATATATTCCTCATATTGACAAAGCATTAGTAATTTTTGGCCAGAGTATTACTTCCATTCAAAGGGTCTTCATATTTAAGGCTGTACATCATGGTTTTATTTTATAAAGACAAAAACTTGTAAAAATTATTTTTATCTTTGCCTTTTTTCAAATGCAGTACACTATTCTCTTGTAGAACTCAAAACAAAAGAAATATCTCAAATATGTAGCAAGGCAAACTTGTTCACAAATATGACTTGATCCAGGGCAATTACTGTATTCCCTCCCCTACTCCCTGTTCATTTCTCTAAATTCAACGAAGATACACTATGCTGCACTTCTCTTCTTTAAAAATCATTCTAGTCAGCATGGAATTATATAAGAACCATAAAATTTGGATTTTAAGTAAAGGCTAATGACCTTTTAAATACAAAACTTCAGCGTAAAATTCTACCCAATAGTTCCATATAATAACATTCACATGATAACTATATACAATGACTCTCCAGTGAAATTAGGCTATGTTTATATATTTATTAACTTTTTAGAGAGTTGTTGATATCTATATTTATGTTGGTCTCAAGAGATACCAAGACTAACAGCAAAGAACATCAATTCTAACCCTTTTGCACCAGCCAGCATTTGTATGAGGATAGAGAACAAACAAATTAAAAAAAAATCTATTTCAAAGCTGAGTAACTAGAATTTCATAAAACCTTTCTATAAAAGGACTTTAGAACACACAGTTAATTTTTTCTTTTTAAAAACTTGACAGTTTTAAAAGTGACTAATCTTATCTTTACAATAGCAAATGATTTTTGTTTGTTGGTTTAAACTTTTGCAATTCAGAAAGCAATGCCAGACAAAAAAGGCTTTTATTTAGCAGCAAACAATGTGGTCAGACTTTAAAGGGAAAGAAAAATCATTATATTAAAAAAAGACATCAGCATATATTTTATAATGGTAAAAGTATGATTAATACTGATAGTCATAAAATAGTGGGCCCAGTGGTAAAAACACAGGCATTCTCAGATATTATTATTTTAAGCAATAATTAAGATTCAACTTGGGAAAAATTTTCAAAATATACACAAATTTTTGGTGCAATGCGACAGTCTATAATCCCATGATTCAGGTGGTTCATGTAAGAGGTGTATGGATTTGAAACCAGGATGTTCTAATCTCAAGATAATCTAGGTTACATGGTGGGACACAATTTAAAAATAAACATACAGAGAAGTGGTAGGAAGAATGTAGAGACAGGGGCAGGAAGGGAAGGAGAGAAGGGACAGGAAGGGAAGGAGGTAGGGAGGAAGGGAGGGACAGAGGGAGTGAGGGAAAGACAAGGAAGGAGGGAGGGAGAGATAGACAGAAAGGAAGACTGGCAGCTTGTATATTATCTTGATTCAAGTATATTTCTGGTAGTTTTAAAAGCAAGTTCCCCATCTAAAATGTATTCTCCCTTATGAGAATACAGATTAGATCAAAAATGCATTGAGTCTATTAATTCTGAGTCTAGGTTTCTACAAGTTAAATCTGTGACCCAAACTAATTGGTGAAATGATAGTAGAAATATAATAAGACATCAAATACATTTATAGTTTCCTTCTAAAGTGAGAAAAATCAAGTTTCAGAAATCCATGTTTGCCCTTTATTATTCACTCCTTTATGTCTAAAAGCAGAGGACATCTCAATGTCAACCTCTTTCTACTACTACGAATAAGTCTTCCCAAATTAGAAGATCAAAGAACAAAAAAAGACATGTGTGATAATGATTTTCTTGAGCAGCTGTATTCTCTCTGATCTATCAATCTCTTAATGAAATACATAATGAGAAAAATTAGAGAAACTTCTATATGAGCAAGTCATCTAATTATGTAGCTCAATCAAAACCTAATAGTAGACATCGTAATAAAGAAGGGGAAAGAGGAACATTGATGTTTATATTTCTAAAAAAGTTATTTTGGGAATTCTAATGTAGATGTTTTATAGTCTATGAAGTGGGCACTGAGAAGTTTCCTTAATGAGCGTTGAAGACCATACTTATCTATGGAATGGAGTAGGGAATATAATGTCTTAGTAAAGTGGAAGTTATATGTACTTAGACAAGGTCCAAGATTCCATTATCCCTGATAATTTGTCTAGGTTTTCAGCACCAGGCATGATTCCAGTATTGTTGTGTGAGTCCTAAGTATAATTAGATATGTTGGTTACCACCAAAGTGTGCATGCTACTACTGGATCCTTAGGGTCACCATTACATGCTGGTCTTGCCGTGGCTCATAGGTGTCATAGGTGGGCAGGACTGCTGATTGTTTCTGTACTTTGGAACATTTTATGGTGTTTTCAGAAATGTTGAAGGTTTTTCTGGGGCTGCTATGTATTCATAAGCTAAATATTGGCCCCCAGAATCTGGTTGTAATCCATACTAGCACATTGTCACATAAACCAAATGATGTTATGCAAGCTTTGCTCAATATTATTCTCTGACTGCTTAAATAAAGGTGACAGACAGTCAATTATAGAAGAGCATAGAGATAAGAATGGCTTTGGTTCCTGGGCTTGGGGTTGCAGGTAAGGACCATGAGGCAGAGAGGAAAGGAGAGAGTGGGGAGGAAATAAGATGGAGAACCAGGAAATTTCCTGACGGAATGAATCCAGCACAGACAAGATGACTATTAGCAAGTAACTTGGAGGAAACAGTGGGAAAACAGCCAGTCTACCATAGAAAAAAATAGTTTAGTGGTAATAACCAAGTAATTATGCTAAAACTGATTAAATAAATTGATGAGACTCTATGTTGATTATTGTAGACCATCCAGTTAATAATAAGAAATAAGAGAGTTATAAAATATCCAACAACACTGGACAATGAAAGCTAGTCCTCAGGGAAAAGACATTCTTGAATGGAGCACTGGCAATTAAGGTAAGAAATTTTCATTTAAAAAGTGTATGTATATTTGTATATAGATGCTGCGGTGATGGAGTCTGTGGAGAAGGATGGTTCATATTGAAGTGAACTAGATTGATTTTATCTTGTCTAGGTGCGCGGTTTTTATCTTCGTCAATTGGCAGTGAATTGTGGATTGAGAGTTTGACATGTAAATCTTGTTGTTAAATTACAAATTTCCGGAACTTTGATTTTACTGGGCTAAAGAGGACAGTGTGTGAAAGAAATGTGGATCCAGTTCTGTTATCTCCACGGAGTGAGAATGCACAGGGCCCACAAAACAAGGGGTGTGTGTGTGTGTGTGTGTGTGTGTGTGTGTGTGTGTGTGTGTGTGTGTGTGTAGAGAGAAGAGAGAGAAGAGAGAGAGAGAGAGAGAGAGAGAGAGAGAGAGAGAGAGAGATTTGCACTTACTGTTTAGTGGACCCTCGTGGAGAGGACTGCTAAATGGAAGACAGCCAGGAATGGGCAGCTTGAAGATCCTGTGGCAGAGTAGCAGTGGGAGCGAGTGGAACTGATAGAAAACATTCCTTTTTAATTTTTAAAACAATATATAGACATATGTATAGTATCAGTGTTTTAATGTACAAAGTTAGAAGGATGATTCCTTATGAAATATTCAGACATCCTGACTGTTATTTTACTTTCTTCTCTCTGTATCTCTCTCCCTCCCCATCCCTAATTCAAGTAGCACTCATCAAAGAAATTTTTCTTTACAACTGATATCATTACATAAAACTACAACCAACCAAAGCACAGATTTGTGTAGCTCAACCACAATGTATATCCATAACATAACTACCTAAATCTCATGGATTATTGTGGAAGAAGATGCAAAAGGAATTTAAAACCCAGAGTATCAGAGAATAGGCTGTGAGGTTATTTTTCCTAAGACTATCAGAAACTACATCGGTAAAGCTTCACTAACATGATGGCGTAAATAAGAATTGAACAACTATAATAACAGATATGCAAAGTGGAAAGCCCATGATTATTCAACCCTATATACAGAACTATAGGCATCTAATGAATCCTGATATAAAGAAAAATGCTCTTACCCAAGGAAGAACACAGAAAATGTGTTATTCAACACCAAGTGGTTATTACTAAAAACATGTAAACAAATTATATTACATGGATTGAACAGATTACATTTATTTATTTATTTATTTATTTATTTAGGTAAATATGTATTTGTATACATACATGGAGAGACAAGAATTTGAAAGAGAGCAAAGAAGAAATATAATCGGGGGATTTAGAGGAGGACAGGAAAGTGGAAGATGACAATTATATAGTAACCTCAAAATTAAAAAAAAAGATTCACCAACTGTGCTGATCACCTAGATCAAGACTTTGCAGACGTCTATGAGTATAAATCAAACAAGTTTCCTATTACAATGCAGACTTGCATCTAATTGGCTTGGAATAAGACATGGGACTTCAGAATTTTAGCAAGTTTTTAAATGTGGCTGATAGCAGTCTTCCCAGCACAAGACAGAAACACTTAATAGGGCACCAAAGTGAAGAAATATCTTAACTGTCATTCTATAAAGTCTTCATTTTTTCAGGTGGTATTCTCTAAATTTCCCTAAAAAGACACTAATATATGATCCTACAATATAAAACACATTGAAACTTAATCACATGTTAACAATTATATACAGTATGTTAAACAATTAGTATTCTCTCTCTTTTTCTCCATACCCCATTATTAAATACAACTTTTAGAGGAAAAATTTATATTATAATCATAACATATTGGTAAAGGTTATATATGATACATATTTCATATATGTATAACACAAGTATAATAATGTACAATATAGCATAATTATAAATGGTTATATAATACCATTATATATCATAAAATATGATAAAGATATCAAAAATCTTTATTAATGAAAAATATTAAAAGTTTAAGATTGATTCAAAGAACACTAAAGGTAGCTACTAATTTGCAATTTGATAAATAATGTTAAGATAAGAAATGCTGGATTGAAGGTGGAAAATGACTTAGAGTAAAAGCAATGAATGTATAACTTCAAGAACTGTAGTTTGAATTTCCAGAATCCATGCAAATGCCAGCACATATGTGCACACGCACCTGTACATAGTTTTGTGCCAAACATATGTTTATATACATATATGCACATTCACTCACAGTGTGCACATACACACACACACACACACACACACACACACACACAGAGACACACAAACCCCAAACAATTTCTCCATTAAAAACAAAGTTGTAATGGGTAATGGAATACATTACTTACCCAAAAAAGTTACGATACAGTCTCCTCTTACTCCATGATATAATTTTTATGTTTTAATACTAGTAGTAGAAAGATAGTCACTATGCATGAATATAGAGTTATTTTTTGGAGACAGAATTTATTCATGCTTTTACTAGAACAAAAGCAACTTAATATGTAACTTGATAATTTGCAGGATCTCTAATAATCAGTGCTCTTGATAGATTGTCTATAAGCTATAAACACATGGAAGATATAAATATTGATGGTCTGTTTCAAAATCAAGTCTTTTATTAATTTACACAGTCAACAAAGTAAATATGAGACCTAAAAGTAATTTCCTTGGGAGCCCCAGGAGGTAAAGTCACTGTTAAAATAAAACATTGGTGTGGTAAAAATGGTACTAAGACCATTCCATACTTCTTGGCAGTCCTAAATACTTAAAGAAAACATGATGTCCTAACAGATTCTTATCATTTTTCTACTCTTTCTTTTGGTTGATCCTTTTCTATATCATATATTGCTTATAATTCATGATATTACTTAAGGAATAAAGTTTAGTCACTTCAAAGAAAGCCCCATTGCAATGACAGCTTTACTGTAAGCAACTGCTCAAATTGAAGGTTAAAGAAAGGAATCTAAATCTCTTATATTTAAGATACTTCTATATCTCAAGTGTGGATGTATACTCTGAAAAACACAATGATACTGTAGTTATATTTATTCTCAGCACTTGGTACAAAAAAGAGTCTTCTTTGTGTTTAGAGGAAGAAAAAACAATATTTTCTTGTGTTACACAAATTTACCTATTTTCATGCAATACCTACAGAAGAAAACTGAGTTTGGAATATGGCTGAGTGAGTCCTCTTCTTGCAGCGACTAATATATTCTCTGACCATGATGGTATTAAATCAGAAAGCATTAACAAAACTTGCCAAATATATATTTACTAAATGCCACATTTTAAACTAACTCATAAATGTTAGAGTTGAACAAAATGACATGAAGGTAAAAATAATATATATCAAAAGAAATATCAAATGGCAAATGCCTGCTAGAAAGGAAACAAAAAGGATTTAAGTCAATGGTTTCAACTTCTATCTTGAAAGTCGAAAATAAGAGGAGAAAATTAAATGCCACATGAAATAGAAGAAATCAAATAATAATGATCTGTATAGAAACTAGTGAAATAAAACAAAAGGGAAAATAAATGAAACTAAAAACTAATTTTTTGCAAAGATCAATAGAATTGATCAATTTACCTAATGTAATTAGGGAAAATGAACAAATATTAAAAATCAGGAATGAAAGGCTATTATCACATACATATTCTAGAAAATTTAAAAGCATAATTGATTTTGGCTAGTAAATTTTTTCAATAACTTAAACAATACTGAGAAAATTGACAATTTGATTAAGAACACTAAATACTAGAGGTCACTAAAGAACAGATAACCTGGATGGATACACACACACACACACACACACACACACACACACACACACACACACACACACATACACATGAGGCAGTGATAGAGACAGAGAGAGAGGGAGACCGAGAGAATGTAATTTAAAAATAAAAAGGGTTAAATGTTTCTATCCCTTATATTTGCAGTCATTCTGCATCATTTACTTATTCATTCTGCTTGACTAAATTACATTAAACTGCTAAGGCTTGACAACTTGTTTTACTACCCTCCTGGTACTTATCATTTGTTTATGTTATATACTTTGTCACTCTCTGCCTTATATTTTGGGCCGTAATCATTTGTGTGTTTGCTTGATATACAACATTAGCTTCTCAAACAGTGTTTGCTATCCTTAAGGGAAGAGAACTGGCATCCTTTCTGTGATCTTTTTCATAGACTCTGTACCATGCAGGATACAAAGCAGACATAAAAATATTGTTTTCTGTTTCCACTGAGAACAAATATACTGTAGTTTATAATGCCTGAATAACATGCATTTACTATTGATCAAAATTTAGATCGTCTGCGTTATAAAAGCCTCTTCATAAAAATGTCCCTGAAACCATAATGAATATTTCACTATTTCCCAAAGGTATATTAACACCCCAAATCCTATGTCATCTCTGGATAATTCAAAGGAAATCAGCATACATCAATCCATCATATTTCATCCAAGAGAGCTACATCAAGATAGCTTTTATATTTCTCCTTTGCTTTCTACTTAACTTTCTTTCCCATATTTTATCTTCAAAAAGGATAGTTTTTGTATATGAAATAATTTTATCACCATCAATAATAATTAGGGAAAATAGGAAAAAACAAATTAAGTCACAGTGAGATACAAAGACACAGAGAAATGTGTTTGAAGGGGATACTGATGGATATTTATATGCAGAGGACCTAAATGACAAAAGTATAAGTGTACATAAGTATATAGATAAGTATAACTGGTAAAAATAGAAGAAATATGTGTATAGGGAGTGTCATGTGTCTTTTTTATTCGTGTGGATCCATATACACATGTATATTCATACATATGAATATCAGAGGTCAAATTTGGGAGTCATTTCTGAAGACCCATTCACCTTGTGTTTTGAGAAATCATTTGTCACTGTCCCAGAACAATGTCCAGCAAGCCCTTGGAATACATCATGCACACTACCACTATTAGCTTTTCTGCCTTGCTTCTCTGAATCAAGCTGATATCCTCACTCTTCAATTGCAAGAACTCTACTATGTAAGATGTCTACCAAGTCTCAAAGATTTTTAAAACTTCAATTTAATATAATTATATGAAATATTTCTTTAATGTTCAATTAAAATCTATAACAAAGAAATACTCTGTTTAGCTTGATGCCATTTCTTCTTCCTTACCTTCAACATAGGAGAATTTTTAACTTTTAACAAGGTCTGACGTTTAGTTTAAAATAGAGTCTTGGTTGTGTTTTAAGTATATTATCAATTTTATCAATTCTGTTAAACTTATTGACAAAAATCATGAGCAGAAACTAATTATTCTTTCGTATTTCTCTAGAATATTTGTGTAGTTTCTTTTATTAAACAGAATAAATATCTACCAACTCTCTTACCCAGAATGGAAAAATAACCCCAATAATAAGTATTAAGACAACAGAAACCAGACATGCCATCAATGTAATTTGAGAATTTGAGAGCAATTTGTATTAAGACAGGGCTAAAAGAAAGAAACTAAAATCACTGTTGCTTATCCACCATGGCAAGCTCCCATTGAAAATAAGGTAGAAGAAACTTTGTTCTTTTGAAGCCTGTATTTAGGTACTTAGAGACAGACTATGTACCTATTTGAAAGCTAGGAAGAGTTGCTTCTCTTTGATGAGGCATCATTATTTTGTTCCCATCCCTCCAACAAACTGCTCTTTTTGTTGCTAAAACCAATTTGAGAAGAGAATTTTCAGAAAGCCCAGGACTGATAATGCACTGAAAAATCTTCTGCAGCACTTTGAATTTTAAAGAAAAGTCAAGAAGTATAAAGTTCAAATGTTTAAGATATCAGATGTTACCATCTCAATGAAATTAGAGTACATGCATCACAAAAAGGAAACCAAAAGTATGTAAGGTTTAAGAAAACATGATGAAATTTAGAATGATCCAGAATTGTACTCTATGTGTGGCAAGAAAGAGCAAAATTAATTATGAAGACTGTTAAATTATTGGAAGGGAAGTTACATTTGAATCTTCTTATACGTAGAAAAAAATGACAGAGTAGTAACTAGATAACATTATTGCCATAAAATGAAATTATGAAAATTCCAGGGAAATGTATGGAACTAGGAAATATTATAACAAGTGAGGTAACCAAGGCTCACAAGGACACATACACACGCCTTCTTAAATATCTTTATTTTATATATACATATTTGTGTGGGGGTAACTATGGTTGGAAGCCAGAAAATTGGAAAATATCCATAAATTAAAGAATAAAGAGAGATCATAAGTAAAAAGAATGAAGCAGGTTATAGAACACATGTAATTGGAAAGTGAAGGAGAATTGTGGGAGTGAAGGGAACAGACAAAAGCAAGAAAGTATTAGATAGCAGCATCTGAGGTAAAATCAATCAAAATTCAGTAAGTATGAACACATAAGATAGAAATGTCTTATATAGTATTCTAATTTTAAAAATTAAAAAATAAATAGAAAATTAACAGTAAAGGTAAAAAATAAAGCCTTCTTCCTGGAAAAGAGGAATTTAGAAAAAGGCAATAATCAAACTATTAATAATAAAACACTAATACAAGCATGTACAGTGCAATGTAAAGAGTTTACCATACCCTAGTTGAAAGTTATCAAGACAACTCTGTTATGAAAAGGTCATAATTGAATGAATTACTTTGTATAACTGATATGTCTTAATAAAAAAGAGTCCCAATATTAGGGACATACTCACAAATATAAATACTTGGATAAAAGATTTGTTAGCCCACTTGTGGATAAGCAAAAATTAGGTATAAAAAACAAAATTTGGGCTGACCTCAACTTTTTCTGACCTCTTAAAACCTTTAGCACATAGTATGTGCTAAAGCCCAATAACTGGTTACTATGTATTCTAATAAAATATTGGATGGATATGTAATTGCAAGAGAAAACAAAACTCAGAAGATTAAAATCCCTATTCTAGCTTTTGTACTTTAACAAGTAAATAACCATTCTTCCTTTTATCCCAGCATCCAATTCCAGCACATATTGCCTGAGAATCCACCAGCAAGCCTGCCAGAGAAGGAAGTAGGTCAGGGAATCCAAGCTTATTGATTTCATTCTTTCTACTCCTGCAAATCCGATCCCCTAGTCTCATTTATGGTTCTGTAGCAGACACCTGCTGTAGACTCTTCTCACTCTCTGGCCACATTTCCAGGTGACTAAGCAGATCCTCATGAAACATCCTGCTTTCTTCCCTGTCAGGAGCCATAATAAGATAAGCTAATAACTAGCAGGCAATCTTCCTGAGATGGTCTCCTTTGAATTATAATATAATCTTTGACAGATTTGCTCTTTTGAGGCAAGGCAGAAATAGAATTCATTTTAGAAAACATTCCTGCTTTTGATATGCTTTTCCTGTGATTATTAAACATATACAACAATAACTAGGTATTAGACCACCCCTTTGGAGCAGATCTCTGCAGATCTGCAAAGATGTACTGTCTTGTAGTAATGTTATATACACAAATACATGTCTTCTCAAGTCTTAATGATGATCCTATAAAAATTTCTAAAATTATATCAGCCATTATTAAGCTCTTTTATAGTGGGGCTGCTATTAGGTCCTTTACTGATAGCCAAAACTGCAATGAGAACTCTGCCAGTCTCCTAAGTGTCACCAGTTAAATTGCTTTTAGATAGTAACCTGACTTTCTCCTACTCAGAGCACATTCCAAGAGGTTGTAAAACAGTTAACCAAAGGTCATAAAAGGGGAACTAATGATTTAGTATAGGTGCTAAGACAAAAGATAAAATATTGACTGGGTTCATCCATATAAAACCTCACTAACAACTTAGTTATGGTTTTAAACCTTCTGTGAACCTGCGTAGCTGTGACAGGTGATGGATGTTTAGCCAAATAATTACTCCTAATGGATATACATGTAAACATTCTCTGTTGTATACTTTTATTTCAATTTATGATTTTATTTTTTGTTTGAACTTGTGATGAACTTTTTACATGTGATCATGTATTCTGAAAGATGTATAAGTACTGACGACAAAGAGATTAGAAAAGGAGGGAGAACTTTTTGCCTTTTCCCACTTAGATTAGAAATTCTTTTCCCTTTCCCTGCTTAAGATCTTTCCACTTTTCCCCTTAGAGAGCTTCTTAGGAGACATATTTTACAACCTAGTAATAAACTCTACAATCACTTTTCAAAGTGTCCCTTTTTCTTCTTGTGACTTCTGACTAGTAGGCCGAAAGTAAGAGTTGTGCAGTTCCTGCTGATATAGAACAAAGCCACATTACTTAATCCCCCACTGTTAGGCCAAAGGTGTCAATCACCTAAACCAGCAGATTTTTACCCTCAGAAAGAGCAAGAAAGTGTTTAGGACTTTTTAGAGGTTATCATAGGCATTTCAGTGCTGTTAGAAAGTTAGAATGTCTGGAGGCCCTCGGACTTTAAAGCCATCATCAGAGTCCTGCTCTGTGCCTCCACCACTACCCTCTCTAGGCTGGGAGGCTCCTGGAACTTCTCTTCTGTGAACCATCTCAACCTTACTAGTCTAATGTGTTCATATTCCTAAGTGTCAGTTTCCCAAACCCAAAGACACATTCTACCCAGATCCCCCAGTGCCTATACCTGTTAGCATCACTAAAGAATTTTCAAGCAATCAACACAGCCAACACTCTCTTAAACAAAAGAGGGCAACAGAAATGAAGGAACAAAGTACTCACCCACACAAACAAGAACATATATTAGCACCTAGAATTATAACGATTCCAAACATAGTATCCTACATATCTGCAAAAACAAAATAAAAACAAACAAAACAAAACAACAACAGAAACTCACAATAAATAACACCCAATAACATCAATATGTCACTAAGAAAGCTCAGCAATACTACTATAGTCTTGAGGCATGCAAGAACAAGAATGCTGAAATTGTCTTTAAGAATATGATTGTGGTTCTTAGTGAGGAAATGAATAACTAAATCCCTTAATGTTTTCTTGCATAAAGAAGAAGTATAAGGAGATGAATAACAGCCCTGAAGTTGGAGATAGGATCGATAAAAAAAACTAAAACTGAGGGAAATCTGGAAATGAAAAATTTAAGATTTTGAATAAGGAAATCTAGAGGCAAACCTCATGCACAAAGTACAAGAAATGAAAGAGAGAATGTAAGTCCCTGAAGACATAATAGAATAAATAGACAGTCTGACCAAAGACAAGATTAAATAAAATATTGGAGCACAGAATTTCCAAGTATACTGGGACACTATGGAAGGATAAAATCTATGAATAACTGAAATAGAATAAGAAGGAGGAGGAGAAAAAGAAGTAAAAGAACAAGAATAATAGGAAGATGATGAGCAAGAAAAGAAGAAAAAAAGAAAGAACAGAAGAAGAAGAAGAAGAAGAAGAAGAAGAAGAAGAACAACAACAACAACAACAACAACAACAACAACAACAACAACAACAAGAATAAGAAGAAGAACAAGAAGAACAAGAACAAGATGACAACGATTATGGCAATGACAACGAAGACGACGACTACGTTGACAACCAGGTCAAAGGCACTGATGTTTTCAGTAAAATCATAGTAGAAATTTTTTCTAACCTGAAGAGTTAGATGCCTACTGAGGTACAAGCATCATAATAGATGGGGCCAAGAAAATTATTCCTGGGCGTAATAATATAAACAGAAAATATACAGAACCCAAAAAAAGGAATATTAAACACTGTAAGAGAAAATAACCAATCACAATATAAAGACATACTTATAAGAACTACACCTGAATTCTCAATGGAGATTCTAAAAGCCAGAAGAATCTGGACAAATGTTCTACAAACTCTAAGAGATCACAGATGCCAGCCTAAACTGCTACACCTAGAAAAACTTTCAATTCTATTTTATTTATCGACCGGCCGGTCCATCTCTGTACCAATACTTTGTATCACTATTGCTGTGCAGTACAGCTTGAAGTCAGAAATGATGATTTCCCCCAGAAGTTCTTTTATTGTTAATCCTGGCATGGTTGTCCTCTAAGACTCCCAACAAGCAGCTGACTGAGACAGAAGCAGATACTTACACCCAACCATTGGACTGAAGTCGGGAACATCTATGGTTGAATTAAGGGAAGGATGGAAGAAGCTGAAGAGGGCAACCCCATAGGAAGACCAGCAGTTTCAACTAACCTGGACCTCTGAGAGCTCCCAGTCACTGAGCCACCATCCAGGCAGCATGCAGGAGCTGGTCTGAGGACTCAGACACACATATAGCAGAGGGCTGCCTAGATTGGGCTCAGTGGGAGAGAGGGGAGGCTCCAAGGAGGCCTGGTATAGGAAGAGCATCTTTTTGGAGACGGGGGGGGGGGGCAGAAATGTGATGTGGAACTGTGAGATGGGGGGACATGAAGGAGGCAAATGTCTGGATTGTAATTAAATTAAATTAAATTAAATTTAAAAACAGAAATATAGTTTTCCTAGAAATCTAAAGTTTATACTAAGCAGAATCTGAGAACTCTTTAACTCTTTAATGGATTATATGGCTTTCTGCTAATAACAGATAATTGAGACTGTTGACTGAAATAAACTAATGCTTTATTATTTAAAAAAGAATATAAAGTCATAAACATTACATTTTTAAATCAATAATTAACA
This sequence comes from Rattus rattus, assembly GCF_011064425.1. NCBI lineage: Eukaryota > Metazoa > Chordata > Mammalia > Rodentia > Muridae > Rattus > Rattus rattus. The sequence continues at coordinate 3,554,840 of NC_046172.1, read as the reverse complement.
GAAAAATTATTAGCAGGATTTTCTTTCTAGCTGAGAACATTACATGCATTTTTAAGTAATTAATTTATACATAATTATAAATTTCAGTACTTTTTTATTTAGCATTTGTTTGAACACTAACAGTATAAAGATATATGCAGTAAATATTCACATTTCATTTTTAAAAAATTATTTCTTTTTCAGTGATGTTAATATATGATTCTATAGATAGATAAAATAATACCTGGAACAAAACTTTTTTTTTAAGTTCTACCAAAGTCTTACTAGAAATCTGACTAAAAATCATTATGTTATTATATAGAAAATTTGAATAATAACTTAAATATTTAATTAAATTTACACTATAATTTCACTCAAGTTTTGAGTATAGAACACTATATTCATAAAATTATATTAGTATAACATGGAGTAAAAAGCACTAAAACACATGTGAAAAGAGTGCTGATTTGATTTGCATATTAGAAATAAAAAGACAAGAAATTTTAATGGGTATGTGAATAATACATATTTTTATGCATGATATTAATTGGTTTGCATGTGTTTTGTTTGTCTCTGTGTGTGTGTGTGTGTGTGTGTGTGTCTGTGTCTGTGGGTCTGTGTGTGTGTCTGTGTCTGTGGGTCTGTGTCTGTGTCTGTGTCTGTGTCTGTGTCTGTGTCTGTGTCTGTGTCTGTGTCTGTGTCTGTGTCTGTGTCTGTGTCTGTGTCTGTTTGTGTGTACTGGTTTGTCCTAACCTGAACACAAGCATGTGGAGGCCAGGAAAGGTTGTCATTCAGCATTTTGTTCTTTTGTTCTCTCTTATAAACCTGAAACTTAGAG
>NC_046172.1:3539243-3553923 GCF_011064425.1 Rattus rattus | reverse complement strand
CCGGCGGTGTCTCAGGCAGGGCTCCTGCCTCACCTGGGCCCTCTCCCACGGGAGCCCAGAGGCCTTATACAGTTTCCTCTTGGGCCAGGGATGTGGGCAGGGGTGGGCAGTGTTGGTGGTCTCTTCTGCTCTGCAGCCTCAGGAGTGCCCACCTGACCAGGCGGTAAGGTATCTCTCCCACGGGTTCTGGGAGCAGAGATATTTACCATTTTAAATTGGGTTATTTGTGCTTCTGTAATTGAAATTTTAGAAAATTAATTTATTTTATTTTTCATGGACAATTTATGCAGTTACATTTCAAATAACATTTTCCCCCTCTCCCATACCTACTCTCCCTCCCCTTGTTTCTATGAGGATGTTCCCACATCCACCCACCCACTTCTATCTCAACACCCTGGCATATGCAGCTGGAGCCATTGGTCTCTCAATGTGCACTCATTGATTGGTGGTTTAGTCTCTGAGAGCTTTGGTGGGGTCTGTTTGTTTGATATTGTTGTTCTTTCTATGGAATTGCAAACCCCTTCAGCTCCTTAGATAGTAACCCCTTATCAAATGTGTGCTACAAATATTTTCTCCCATTCTATGGGTGGTCTATGTACTCTTGAATTTTTTCCTGTGTAGATTCATTCTATTTAGAAGTAATATCATTAATATTTTGATTTATTTCCTATGAATTTTTCTAAAAGATATCTTTATGTATCACAAGCCCTAAAATGTTTCCTGTAAGTTTTCTTACAGTGTTTTCAGAATTTATATTAATCACCTTAAATGATTTTGAGACAATTTTATAACTTGTGAGAGATAATGTCTAGCTTCATTAAACATCATATGGCCACTACAATGTGCATTCTTGGCAACTTTGTAAATAATATAATTAGCTACAGATGCTTGGTTTAACTTTTAGTCTCTCTGTTGTATTCCATTAGTCTGTGTAGGAATTTTTATGCCAATATCATTAATATTTCTGCAAATTTTAGTATATTATTAAGAACATTAATGTAATTACTATAGCCTTGTACTTTTTTGATCCAGAAAGGTTTGGCTGTTGAGCATTTGGTCTACTTGTGTAATTTGTAGTATTTTTTTTTCAGGTTTGGTGAAGAATACAATGTTTTCAAGACACTTGCATTGACTTTGTAGATCACTTTGCATATATTGACATTTGAGCAATAACAGTGCTTTCTGTTCATGAACATAGGATATTTTTTCTACATCTTTTGGTTTTCAATTATCACCATAGATTTGTATTTTTGAATGTAGAAGTTTTTACTTATTTGGTGCCAATTATTCCTAGGTATGATTTTAGTAACTGTGGTAAATGGAACTCTTTTCTTTCTTTCTTTCTTTCTTTCTTTCTTTCTTTCTTCCTTCCTTCCTTCCTTCCTTCCTTCCTTCCTTCCTTTTCTCTTTTCAGGCAATCCATGCCAGCCACAAGTCTGTCTCCTTCTCTCCATTGCTCTCTGATATCCCCCACTTTCCTTCTCCCTCCCTGCTTTTTTCCTCTTCAAAGACCAGCTCTCCAAGAAAAAGACAGTTGAACGGACAAAAAAAGATAAAAGACAAGGCCAGCTCCTTCCTATTGAGACTGGACAAGGCAGCCCAATAGGATAAAAAGAGTCCCAAGAACAGGCAAAATAATCAGAAAATACACCTGCTCCTACTGTTAGTTTCACAAAAATGCCAAGTTTACTGCTATAACATATATGCAGAGGATGTGGTGCAGACTTAACAGGACACTTGCTTGTCACTCCAGTTTTTGTGAACCCATATGAACCCTGCTTTAATTGATTTGGTAGGTCATGTTCTTTTGGTATTTTCTGTATTCCTGACTCCCATGATATTCCTTCCCCATCTTCTGTGGAGTTACCCAATCTCCTAAAAGATGGACTCATGGAGACATGCAAGATTTTTCTTAATTTCTATTTTAGAGCATTTGGCATTAGTGTAAAACATAACAGATAACAGATCATATGTATTTTTGCATTTTGTTAGTTGAAATTTATTTGAGCAGAGTACTTGTAGTTATCCACATGTAAGATCATGTCATCTGAAAACAGTGACAAAGTGGCAATTTCTTCTCTAGTTTAGATCCCTTTTATTTTTCTTACCTAACAATTCTGCCTAAGAACAAAAATGTTGAAAATTGGCAATCTTGCTTGTTATAGTGTTTAAAAAAATTGTTTTTCTTCTATATTCAGTATAAGTTTAACTATTGACAATTTATCTTTATTGTCTTGAGAAGCAGTTTTCAGAATTTAATTTGGCCAGGTTTTCTCATGAAATGATGTTGAATTTAATCAAATATATTTTTGATATCTATTGAGCTGACCATATATATGACTTACACCCTTAATTCTGATAATGTAGGGTATCAAGTATTTTGATTTTGTGTACTGACCACCTTAGTATCCCTGGGATGAATCAGCCTCTAGTCACAGTGAATAATCTTTAAATACACTATTGGATTCAGTTTGCTTCTATCTTATTGAACATTTTTATATCTAAGTTGATCTCCAACACTGGGCTTCATTCTTTAAAAACCATGTTCTTAAACTTTGGTATGAAAATCATGCTGGCCTCATGAAATGTGTGTGATAAGTTTATATATCTTCTCCAAAGTAGAATAAGTTGAGAAATTGTACCAGTTCATCAACACTTGGTAGAATTCATCAGTGAAACCATTCCATCCTTACCTTGGCTTTTCTTTGCTGGGGGTGTTTATTGTTTATTAGATATTATTCCTTGTGATAGGTCTCTTCAGGGCTTCTGATTCTTCCTGCTTCATTCTCAGTGGGTAAATGTTTCTACAAATTTGCCATATTTTTCTAGGGAATCAAATTCATTGCCATGAAGCTAATCACCAAGGTTTCTGATTATTTTTGTATATCTGTTTTCTGTTTAATATCTCTCTTGCCATCTACTATTTCATTTGAGAGTTTCCTTTCTTTTTCTTAGTTTAGATAAGGTCTTATTTATTTTGTTTTTATGGTTGTATTTGCCATTCATGCTGCCATTTAGACAACATTTATTTCAAATCTGAGATTTATTATTTTTATCCTTGTAATAACTATGGATTTGGTTTGTCCTTGTTTTTCTAGTTCTTTGAGATGTAGTAATTTTTTATATATCTGTGCTCTCTGTACTTTACAGATGTAGGCAATGACTGCTATGAACTAGCTTTTAAATTTTAAATTATTTGCTGAGAATTTCTTACCCAAGTACTTATTTCTATCATTCTCATCCATCTTTCTCACTACTTAAACTTTTTCCATGCTCCACTAACTCCCTCTTAAGTTCATGAGTTCTCTGTACTTCTATAATTATTGGTCTACACACACTCATACACACAAATCCCATACATACACATATGTATATAATCCACTAACCATACTTAGTATTGATCTAATGTATCTGTATTTAGGGCTGACTTCATGGCATTAGATAACCTAGTATCGAGCTTGTGCCTGGAAGACTGAACCTCTTTTTCTCACTAGCCTCTAGCTCTTTAGTGTGGTACTTTAGAGTGTTAAATTATGTGATCATTATGTTGGTCTTGTAAAGACAATTCTATATTGAACTAGACACGTGCAGCATCCTTGTTAAGTCTAGAAGAAACAATCCAGTAGCAGTCATCCTGGCTGTCTTCTTACTCATGTTTCTAGTCCTTTTATGCATTGCCCTCTGAGCCTTGGGTGTAGAGCTTGTATTGTAGATATGCCAGCTTGTGCTGAGCATCCTATGGTCACTCTCTACATTTTGGTCTAGTGTAGATCTCCGTAGAGCTTCAGTCTGCTGCAAAAAGCAGCTTCTTTGAAAAAGAGTTGCAGTCACACACATCTGTGACTTTATAGACATTTAGTTAGAATACAATTAGAAATTTGATTGGCTTAGGAAAGTAGGTTCTAATCTATGGCCTTTGTTTTCTGTATATTTTGGGTTTCAGTATATTGTTGTCCATGTTAATTTGTCACACAAATTTAAAATATTTTATTTCTTCATTCATTATTTTGAATTAAAATTTTTTATTTCCAAATTTTTGTATCACCAAATTACTTGTACAGTTTCCAAATTTTCTTGTTATTGATTTCTAGCTTTATTATATTGTGATCAGAAAAGATTGCATGATTTTAGTGTTTAAAATTTTTTCAAGCTATTATTTTTTCCTTCATGTCATCTAACCTAGGGATTATTCTATGTTCTGATATATTTAGCACCTACCAGATGAAATATTCTATAGGTCTTTTTTATGTCCATTTATCTTAGAGTACCATTTAACTGTTGTTTCCTTGTTGATTTTCTCTTTGAACAAGCTGCTTAATGTGGACTATTTTAAAAATAAATGAAAATAAAGTGTCTAACTTTTGCATTGCATTTTTCTAAGAGCTTTGGGTCTATTAATAATTTTTCTATGTACTTTGGTTCTTTTATATAAGGTACATATACACTTAAATTTGTTGCTTCATTTTTCTGAGTCAGCCCCCCCCCAACATCCTGAACTCATTAGTTGGCTGTTATGCAGAACGTTCACCCTTTTATTTCTTTATTTTCTTTTGAAGCATTGAGAATCTTTTTAACCTGCTAGAAACTAATTGTAATTTGTCTTAAAAAAAGATTTAGTTATGTTCAATATGACTGATGAACCTTGATCTTTCCATATCTGAATATTCGTATCCTTCTCTAGGTTTGGGAAGTTTTGTGATTTCTTTTAATAAGTTTTCTACTTCTCTGATGTCCTGAACTATGAACCACAACAACCTATTATTTACTCTTCAATAGCAGCTCACAGTTTTACAAGGTTTATTTATACCTTTTTGGTATTTTTTACTTATTCTTCTCCAACTGTATATTTTCAAATAGATAAACAGCAAGTCTCTGAATTCACTGATTCTTCTTTCTCTTTGATCTATTCTGTTTTTGATGCCTTCCTTTGAGCTTTTAGTTTAACTGTATATCTTTCAACTCAACAGTTTTTTCTTCCTGCTTTTTTAAGTTTCTGTTAAATTATTTAAATATCTTTTGCATTTGACTCATGCTTATTGTTTTTCCTAAAAAGAGGTCTTTATAATTTTTGAGAGCTCTTTTGTAGTGATAACTATTGTATCAGATCCTATTCCCTTATTTTTAGTTCTAGGTGAAGTCATAATTTCCTGAAAACTCTTGATGCTTGTTGTTATACAACATATCTTGATATTGAAGAAATTGTCATCTATTCTAATCCCCTTCATTGAACTTTTTCATGAATATCTTTTCCAGAATTTATAAGCAGGTTGTATGATTTCTTTTTTCTTTCTGGGTCTGTGGCTGATTCCATTATTTCAGCACCATATGATACTCAGATCCAGATTTCCTAGAAGTCTACTGTTCATGTTCTATTACTGTCTCAGTTCCACAAGGCAGTTGTAGTTCACAGAGCATTGGTATATTGTCCAGAAAGCAACAAGAAAGTACATAAGACTATAGTCTATTCCCACAATCCTATGTCTGGGATCTCAATGTCAGAATAGATCCAGATGCCTTGTTTATATCACACCTAAGGTCAAGCACTACAATTCTTTTCCTGGATCTAACAAGGAACATCTAACATCATATACTACTATTTCAAACTTGTGGACACCAATGCCATCAAACTGTGTTATAACTGGAGTCTCTAGCCTACAAACACAAGCACAACACTGATATACTAATGAGACACTTATTACTATATGCTACCAATTGCTGAAGTCAACTCGTAACCCAAAGACTCTATAAGCAGTGACAGGTAATGCCAATTAGGGCTGTTATGGAAACCGGAAGGTTGGGCATTAGAATATGATCAGTATTTGACTTTACCACCATTACATGTAGTTCTATGGAAGAAAATGGTGGCTACTACCCTTTCTTTTTTTTCGGAGCTGGGGACCGAACCCAGGGCCTTGCGCTCGCTAGGCAAGCGCTCTACCACTGAGCTAAATCTCCAACCCCGCCTACTACCCTTTCTTAAGCATAGTCCCTAGGATGTTGTACTACCCTATGTATCCTATGTTGGAGTAGTCCTGGTGGACTCGTTCCATTGACCACAGAAGCTGATGCTCTGCTGAATCCTACAATATCAAAGATTAGAACCAGATGAGGTAAACTAAGGCCTGTGCTGCATTGGTGTTTATGCATGCCAAACCACAACTTTGTGCCACTGGTACACTTGTTTCTGGCTGCTTCAAGAGCAGTTGTAAAGCTCTCTCTAATCACTGGACTGATAATAGCCATGCTGCTGAAGGTTAGGGGTATGAGTGGCAATTGTAATCCTTTGGTAAAAAAGTAGTAAACTGGTAATACTCAAGTCTCACAGTAACTAAAGCCTATAAACTCTTAGTAAAACGGCATGTACCAACTGGGTCCACTACAAAATTAGAACTCTATCCTGTTCATTTACAGATCTCCATCTGATACCAGTATAAATCTGAAAGCTGTATCTGTGATCCATAGCCTGTGTCTGGGAACTTCATTTTGCTTACTAATTCTTACTGCAATGAGCCTGGAACTAGACTGAAAGACAAAACTTTGTGTTAGTTTTTCAGAGGTTCTCTACAATGATTGGATTTCTTTTTGTGAGAGGACAACATGTACCAGAAGGAGAGGTTGTAGTACTCTTCTGTTTGATAGATGATCTAAATTTCTGAGGCCTTCATTTAAAAGTACTGGCCTAGTATGATTCCTCTCAACAATGATTTTCACCAAGGTAGGAAAGATAGAGTTTTAAGTCTAACACCTAGAGTTAATTCTCTTTCCCTCCCATAAGTGGGAGAGATCAAGCTTTATACTGGACTATTTCAAGTTAAGGGGAAAGTAATATGTGCAACTCTTTCTTTTCCATCTTTTTTGATATGTTCTTTTTGTTTTGTTATACTAAACATAGATACTATTGCTTCTCACCTAATTCCACTATGTTATATCAAGGAGATTTATTCCCCTTATACCATATCATGTAAGGAGGCTATTGGCTGTCATATTGCTTTACCACTGTTGATTAAATAACTAAAAATTGCATCTCTATAACCTAAATTTCATTGTCTTTTTTCTAGTTTTTCTCTTTAGCTCTGAGGAATCTGTACTAGATTGTCGAGCTCCTCTAAAAAGGGAAAATTTTGTTTTCTTCATCTTCCTGTATAATGAGTTCAGAGAGATGTTAACTAGGAATGTTTCCATAACAACAAGCATATCCAGATTTTACATGTCAAACTTTCAAAGAACAAATACAGGCAAAACATTAAAGATTGGAAATGTCACATCAAAGGTATATAAAATGTTTCAACAGAGCTTTGTCTTTGTTGAGGCCTTGATTTGAAAATAATTAATTTACTATTAATGATTCTCACTACTAGGATGACTTTGTTCACCTGGTGCAGGAAGCTTTTCTTTACACAGCCATTGCTGTAAGTGGGCTGTTAAATTGACTCAGATATTCAAGGCAACAAAGGGATTTAATTATAACCTTTCAATAGACTGGCTAAACAGTCATCTGCCACTACTGATATATACAATTTAAGAGTTTCCAAAATTATATTATCTTCCTTTAAAACAGTTTTAAGTGATATTTAATGCCCACATGCTTAAAAACTCATAACAGAAATTCTGGTACATTGTATGGTTAAAAATGTTTCTTCATTAGATGAGTAACATGTATTCACCTCAAACAAGCAAACTAACACTCAGTCACTCAAAGTGTATTGCATATATTATTCCTAAATAGTTTGAGTATCAATCACAAAGATTAGATAAACCATCAAAATAAGCAGTTATAGTTAACCTCCTCCCCATTAAAATGGATGGAAATATTAGTAAAGATTTCTGCAAGCAAAGTGATAGATAATTATGTCTCAGAAAGTAAACCTGCTTGGGTAATATTTGAATGATTTGTTGCTCTATCTTTCTACCTCTGATTTTAGATCCCTCTACACATTCTGTAACCTACAGAGCTCTTCTGGGAAGATAATTTTTCTTTGTACTTTTTTTCCCAGTTTATCTTTTGCTTGCCATAGCTTTGGTTTCCTACAATTATGCCCTATTTTTTTTTTGACCTTCTTGCTCCAGCAAAGACAGAATAAAGTCTAGGACTGTGTTCTTCAATGAAAATATATGGGAATAATGAACTTATCACAGACTGATGTCAAATGACTACATAACCTGCATTGTTTATACCCCTTTTAAAAATCATAAAAGTCAAATGTCAGTTTTAGACTTGAATAAGCTCTAAATACCAGGCTCATAAAGAAATGAAACGTGAAAAGTGCTGTTTTATAAAGAATTTTTCAGGTCTTATTCTTCTGAAATGAGCAATTCTACCATGAAGGGGTGGAAAATGACCTGTTCCATTATTTGCAAAAGCTTTCCTACCATCAATGGAAAAATATCATAAAATGCCACTATTGCCTTCAAAGGATAAATTCTCCACTTACTCATTTCTGGAATATTGCTTAGCCTCTGTGTCTCTAAAATATATTCTCAGATTGCTACTGAAATGTAGCACTTAACACTAAAAGCTACTAATAGCGCAGTAAAAATCTACTCTAATGTGCAGTAGAAGTGAACCATTAGCTTCTCTACATAGAATGTACTAAGTGTTTTCAGTGGTGCGTTTAGGGGTAGTACCAAAAAATGTAAAAGACAGATCAAATGGCTTTAGCATCTTCTAATCTAGTTCAGAAAATAAAGAATATTATGAACTTCCTTTGCTGACCTAGCTCTTTTCTTTGCTGATATCACTCCCGCAAACAAGGTGAAGGTTCTTGAAAACTGTTCATTGGGTCTTAGAAATGATCAAAATATGGCAAGCACCAATTGAACAAAATGGCACAGTACAAGAAGGGAAAGGATTCTTGTGTGCCTTGGGAAAGCAGCTTTATGACAAGAAACAGGGTAGCTATGGTGGCCAACTAAGCCTATTTTCTGTGAAACAGCTAAAACTACGAAGAAGATTGTCCTGAGACTGGAGTGTGTTGAGCCCTCCTAACTGCAAATCTAAGGGTATGCTGGCTGGCTAGTGAGATATTTTCAACTGGGAGGTGAGAAGAAGATAAAGGGTTAATTGACCCAGTCCTAAACTGATTTTGTTATGAAGACAATAAAATCATGAGCATTTACTCACCTCAATAAAAGAAGAAAAAGAGAGGAGTGAAGACATCCTGAGGCCGCAGGACAGAGCGCCACATCTGCACACCTCAGCCCACATCCCTAGTCCAAGGTGAAACTGCACAGTGCCTCTGGACACAAGGATGTAGGAACAGACAGCCACTGGTACCCGCAGTTCTAGTTTGCGCACAGGACTTCACTGAACAGCCAAACAGCTCCCTGCACTCAAATCCCGTGGGGGAGAGAACTGGACATTCAGGAGTGTGGATACTCCTGAGAAGTCAGAGGAGAAAACCCTCTGCCCATATTCCAGACCCAAGAGGGAATCACAGTGCCAACTGTGCCCGAGGGGTGCAAGGACCTACACAAGAAATCAGGACCAGGACCCTTTGATTCCTGCCCACGCCTAGAGCTGGAAGACAGTGTCCAGGGGCGCCGCCATAGCTGAGAGCAGAGCACCTGTTCTCAGGAAAGGCTGAAAGAAAACAGGAAAACAGATATGCAGTAGTGCTGACACAGAGGCCTACAGCAGGGTCAAGTCACTCTCAGAAACAGCGGGACAAGCAAATACCAGAGACAATTCAAAGGCTCCAGGCAAGCACAGGAACCTAAGCAACAGAAACCAAGACTACATGACATCATCAGAGTCCAGTTCCCCCATGAAAGAAAATACTGGATATATAAAAACACTAGAAAAGCAACATTTAGATTTAAAATCACATTTTTTATAATGATGCAGCACTTTAAGAAATACATAAAGAACTCCCTTAGAAATGCAAGAAAACACAAATAAAAACCGATGAAGCCATTGAAGAGGAAAAAAAAAATCCCTGAAAAAGAATTGGGAAAACCCAAACAGGTGTAATTTAAATGGAAATAGAAACAATAAAAAAGAAAAGGGAACAACCCTGTACATGGAAAACCAAAGGGAGAGACAAGGAGCCGTAGCTACAAGCATCACATACAGAAAAAAGAGATAGAAGAGAGAATCTCAGGGGCAGAAGATACCATAGAAATCATCGACACAACTGTCAAAGATAATGTAAAATGCAAAAAGCTTCTAGCACAAAATATACAGGAAATCCAGGACACAATGAGAAGATCAAACCTAAGGATAATAGGTATAGAAGAAAGTGAAGACTCCCAACTTAAAGGACCAGTAAATATATTCAACAAAATTATAGAAGAAAATTTCCCTAACCTAAAGAAAGAGATGACCATAAACATACAAGAATCCTACAGAACTCCAAATAGATTGGACCAGAAGAGAAATTGCTCCTGTAACATAATAGTTAAAACACCAAATGCACAAAACAAAGAAAGAATATTAAAAACAGTAAGGGAAAAAGGTCAAGTAACATATAAAGACAGACTTATCAGAATTACACCAGACTTCTCACCAGAGACTATGAAAGCCAGAAGATCCTGGACAGATGTCATACAGACCCTAAGATAACACAAATGCCATCCCAGGTTACTGTATCCAGCAAAACTTTCAATTAACATAGATGGAGAAACCAAGATATTCCGTGACAAAACCAAATTTACACAATATCTTTCTACAAATCCAGCGCTACAAAGGATAATAAATGATAAAGCCCAACATAAGGAGGCAAGCTACATACACCCTAGAAAAAGCAAGAAACTAATCTTCTTGGCAACAAAACAAAAGAAGAAAAGCACACAAACATAATCTCAAATCAAATATAATACAGGAAGCAATAATCACTATTCATAATATCTCTCATCAATGGCCTCAACTCCCCAATAAAACACATGGATTAACAAACTGGATGCATAATGAGGGACCTGATTCTGCTGCCTTCTGGAAACCTCAAAGGGACAAAGACAGACACTACCTCTGAGTGAAAGGCTGGAAAACAACTTTCCAAGCAAATGGTCAGAAGAAGCAAGCTGGAGTAGCCATTCTAATATCAAACAAAATTGACTTTCAACCAAAAGTCATTAAAAAAGATAAGAAAGGGCACTTTGTATTCACCAAAGGAAAAATCCACCAAGATGAACTCTCAATTCTAAATATCTATGCTCCAAATGCAAGGGCACCTACATTCATAAAAGAAACCTTACTAAAGCTCAAAACACACATTGCACCTCACACAATTATAGTAGGAGATTTCAAAATCCCACTCTCATCACTGGACAGATCATGGAAACAGAAATTAAACAGAGATATAGAGAAACTAACAGAAGTTATGAACCAAATGTATTTAACAGATATTTATAAAACATTCCATTAGACAAAAGGATATACCTTCTACTCAGCACCTCATGGAACCTTCTCTGAATTTGCCCATATAATCAGTCACAAAATAGGCCTCAACAGATACAAGAAGGTAGAAATAATCCCATGCATCTTATCAGATCACCACACACTAAGACTGGTCTTCAATAGCAATAATTACAGAAAGCCCACATATACGTGGAAGTTGAACAATGCTCTACTCAACGACAATTTGGTCAAGGAAGAAATAAAGAAAGAAATTAAAGACTTCTTAGAATTCCCAAACTTATGGGATACAATGAAAGCAGTACTAAGAGGAAAACACATAGCTTCGAATGCCTGCAAAAAGAAACAGGAGAAAGCATATCTCAGCAACCGACAACACACCTAAAGCTCTGGGCAAAAACAAATACACCCAGGAGGTAGAGGCGGAAATAAAATCAGGCCTCAGAGCCGGGAAATCATTATTAGAAACAAAGGATAAGAAAGAATCAACAGAGCAAAGTTGGACACGAAAATATGAATAAGATAATACAGCCAGATTACTTGAGAGGACACAGAGTGTGTCCAAGTGCTCAAAATCAGAAATGAAAGAGGAGACATAACACCACAGATTCAGGGAAATTCAAAAAGTCATCCAGATCCTATAAAGCCTATATTCAAAACTTGAAAATCTGCAGGAAATGGACAATTCCTGAACCCAGATACTAGTACCAAAGTTAAATCAGGAACAAATAAACCATTTAACCAACTCCATAACTCCTAAAGAAATAGAAGCAGTGATTAAAAGTCTCCCAACCAAAAAGAGATCAAGTACAGATGGGTTCAGTGCAGAATTCTATCAGACCTTCATAGAAGACCTCATACCAATACTTTCCAAACTATTCCACAAAATTGAAACAGATGGAGCACTACCAAATTCCTTCTATGAAGCCACATTTACTCTTATACCAAAACTACACAAAGACATAACAAATAAAGAGTACTTCAGACCAATTTCCCTTATGAATATTGATGCAAAAATACTCAGTAAAATCATTGCAAACGAAATTCAATAATACATCAAAACCATGATCCATCATGATCAGGTAGACTTCATTCCAGGGATGCACGGATGGTTCAATACAGAGAAATCCATCAACATAAGAGACTATGTAAACAATCTCAAAGAATAAAACCACATGTCATCTCATTAGATGCTGAAAAACATTTGACAAAATTTATTATCCCTTCGTGATAAAAGTCTTGTAAAGATCAACAATTCAAGGCTCACACTTAAACATAGTAAAAACAATATAATGCAAACAAGTAGCCAATATCAAACTAAATGCAGAGAAACTAGAAGTAATCCCACTAAAATCAGGGACTAGACAAGGCTGCCCAATCTCTTCCTACTTATTCAATGTAGTACTCGAAGTCCCTGCCAGAGCAAAAGGAGGTCAAAAGGATACAAATTGGAAGGGAATAAATCAAAATATCACTATTTGCAGATGATATTATACTATACTTAAATGACACCAAAAGTTCCACCAGAGAACTACTAAACCTGAAAAACAACTTCAGCAAACTGTCAGGGTATAAAATTAACTCAAACAAATCAGTAGTCTTCCTCTACTCAAAGGATAAACAGGCTGAGAAAGAAATTAAGGAAATGACACCCTTTACAATAGTCCCAAATAATATAAAATATCTTGGTGTGACTTTAACTAAGTAAGTGAAAAATCTATATTACAAGAACTTCAAGTCTCTGAAGAACAAAATTGAGGAAGATCTCAGAAGATGGATAGATCTTCCATGCTCATGGATTGGCAGGATTAATTTAGTAAAGATGGCCATATTGCCAAAAGCAATCTACAGATTCAATGCATTCCCCATCAAAATTCCTACTCAATTCTTTATAGAGATAGAAAGAGCAATTTGCAAATTCATTTGGAATAACAAAAAACCCAGGATAGCGAAAACTATACTCAACAGTAAAAGAACTTCTGGGGGAATCGCCATCCCTGACTTCAAGCAGTATTACATAGCAATAGTCATAAAAATTGTATGGTATTGGTACAGACCCAAGCACATAAATCAGTGGAACAGAATTGAAGACCCAGAAATGAACCCACACACCTATAGTCACTTGATCTTTGACAAAGGAGCTAAAATCATCCAATGGAAGAAAGATAACATTTTCAACATATGCAACATATGCTGCTGGTTCAACTGGAGGTCAGCATGTAGAAGAATACAGATCGATCCATGCTTATCACCACGCACAAAGCTTAAGTCCAAGTGGATCAAGGACCTCCACATCAAACCAGATGCACACACACTAATAGAAGAAAAAGTGGAGAAGAGTCTTGAACACATGGGCACTGGGGAAATTTTCCTGAACAAAACACCAATGGTTTATGCTCTAAGACCAAGAATCGACAAATGTGACCTCATAAAACTGCAAAGCTTCTGTAAGGCAAAAGACACTATTGTTAAGACAAATGGCAACCAACAGATTGGGAAAAGATCTTTACCAACCCTACATCTAATAGAGGGCTAATATCCAAAATATACAAAGAACTCAAGAAGTTAGACTCCAGAGAGCCAAATAACCCTATTAAAAATGGGGTACAGAGCTAAACAAACCATTCTCAGGTGAAGATTATCAAATGGCCAAAAAACACCTAAAGAAATGTTCAACATCCTTAGTCATCAGGGAAATGCAAATCAAAAGACTGATAAGTGGATTTTAGCCAAAAAGCTCAAATTACCCAAGATGCAATCCACAGACCACAGGAAGCTCAAAATGAAGGATGACCAAAATGTGGATACTCCCAATCCTTCTTAAAAGGGGGAAAATATCCATAGAGGGGATATGGAAGCAAAGTTTAGAGCAGTAACTCAAGGAATGGCCATTCAGAGCCTGACCCACATGTGGCCCATATATCGACAGCCACCAAACCTAGGTAAGATTGATGAAGCTAGAAAATGCTTGCTGAAAGGGACTGGACATATCTCTCCTGAGAGACACATCTAGAGCATCTCCAATACAGAGGTCAATGCTATCAGCAAACACTGAACTGAGAACATGACCCCCTTGGAGAGAATTAGAGGAAGTATTGAAAGAGTTGAAGGAGCTTGCAATCCCATAAAAACAACAATGCCAACCAACCAGAGCTTCCAGGGACTAAACCACTACCAAAAGAATATACATGGACTAACCCAGGGCTCCAACTACATATGTAGCATGTAGCAGGAGAATAGCCTTGTTGAGGCACAGGGGAAGCCCATGGTCCTGCCAAAGTTGGACCCCCAGTGCAGGGGAGTATGGGGGGTCAATAAGGGGGATGT
>NC_046172.1:3467793-3539143 GCF_011064425.1 Rattus rattus | reverse complement strand
TGTTTGCCCAGAAAACGGGAAAGGGAATAACATTCGAAATTTAAATAAGAAATACTCAAGTTAATAAAAAAATAAAGAATCGTAATGTAATTATTATTTAACTGACACTTATTGCCAAATTATTTTCCAATGTGGTTATAGTACTGTGTATTCTTGCCATGAAAGAGTATGAGTTCTATTTAGTGTGTAACTAAAACATCAGTTCACATTGTCCTATTTAGGAGAGAATGCTTAATGAGTTACAAAATATATTTTATTATGGGACACAGAGCTAAACTCTATATCTAAATTTCTTTATTTAAATATGGCCATGAAGGAAGAGTTTCAGATCTTTACCTTGAGTCTAGTGAATAGAGCATCTAATCCTCCCCTCCATCTCCATGCATCCCCTCCAAAACCCAGATCAATTTCGGGTCATACATCTAAGTGCCTTAGTCTAGTTTGGACAACTATGCTTATACTGCAGCTACCCTCTATGATTCCTCCAGAAGCTACTCTGCTTGTCACAGATGCACAGGCAACTCCTACACCATATCTAACGTCTTCACTCACCCAGATCTTACATACCCTTTTCTAAAGTCTATCTTGGTGATTCTGCCTTATCCTCTCCTCTATGAATCCTTCCAAAATCTCACATCTATTCCCAAACTCTGAGCTTGGATCAAATACACATTCTACATGCTAGCTTACCACCACCCTTTTCAACCTGATTTTATTACAGGTAAACAATATCTATATTTTAGGCCCAACTGACCTGTATATACTGTTCTCTGCCCCAACCTACTCTGGTGTATCAAACACAGAAATGGCAAAAAAGCAGACACATTCAGACTTCATCAAAAAAGTACAAACAATATGAGTTAACCAATAATACATTTCTATCCTAATTATATGCACAAAGTTTTATACATGTTATCTTAGATTTAAAGACACAGATTAATATCAAACCATTAAATTAAATACACAGATTAACATCAAACCCCACATTCTCCAACAGATGTGTCATATGGACAAAAATTACATAGAAAAGTATCAGAGCTAAAAGTGCATCATATATCAAATGACCAACCAAAGAGCATACAGTGGCTAGATCCAGGCCCCTCACACACATGTAGCAGATGGGCAGCTAAGTCTTCATGTTAGAACCCTAACAACTGGAATGGGAGATATCTAAAGCTGTTGCCTTTCACTAGAATATGCTCCACTAACTGTGCTGGCTGCCTTGTCTGGTCTCAGTGGGAAAGAATGTGCCTAGCCCTATAGAGACTTGATATGCCCCAATGGGGAGATACTCAAGGGCACTTTCAGCCTCTCAGAGGAGAAGGTGGGATAGCGAGAGGGAACTGGGAGGAGTTGAAATGATTAGGATGAGAAAGTGAGAGAGAGAGAGGAGGGAGGAGAGAGGAAGAAAGAGAGAAAGAGAGAGAGAGGAGAGAGGAGGAGAGAGAGAGGAGAAAGGAAGGAAGGAAGGAGGAAGGAAGGAAGGAAGGAGGAAAAAGGTCCAATAAAATCAGAAAAAAGATATCTAAATCAAGGAGTCAAATAGTTGTTATACTGTCTGAGATTTCAGAAGTGCATTTGTTCAACATAAGATTTCAGAGAGTGTTTCTGGATTTTCACCTTAGTCTTTAGAGAGAAAATAAAGACTATAATCTGAGAATCACCAGTATTTCAAGTTTTCTTGGAAGAGAAGGCATTGCATGAAGAAAAATGAAGCACCTAGAGACATAAGGAAAACACTCAAGAGTGTAGGGTCACAAAATCCAAGGGAGGGTTATAAAGGAAGAAGAACATACATGATCTGTGTTTCTAGCAAATTAAAGACAAACTCATCAGTGATTACTGGGTTCTAAGAGGAACCAGCAGGAACTTGACAGTAGGAAACAATAAACAAATCCCAAGATGATAGCATTTGCATTTCCTAAACTGATTATTCTATTTAGGCTGATTTGTTTTCTGACCCATAATATTTTCAATGTGATATATTTCAGAAAAAGTTATATTCTGCAATGACTAGAAGATGGTCTAGTTATTCAAGCTACATAGGAAAATTAATTCTATGCCTTGAGTCTTTTATTTCTTCACTCTTGTGTTCTTGATTTATGAAATAGAAGTTTTTTTTCATCATTTCTAACTATATTGTTAAATTATCTGTATCTTCACTGAATACAGCTTATTTATGTTTAAGGGAACTAACTTATTTATTGTAAAATTAGTTACATATGTATATGTATAGTTAGTTATTTAGAATCCACAAACATGGATAAATTTGAAATTCCTTCATCTTATTTATTTTATACTATTTATGTTATTTATATTTTTGATATTATAATAAAATCACATTATTTCCTCTTCTCTTTCTTCCATTCAAAACCTCTAATGTGCCTATCCCCTTTGCTCTTTTTCAAATGTGTGGACATTTTTAACTTTGTGTCATATATTGTATGTATATATGCTCAGTCGGTATCATTATTATATGCACATGTTATATATACCATTTTATGTATATTTTCTAGGGATGATAATTTGGTTTTGGATTAAAAAATGGTGCGCTCTTCCCTGGGGAAATCTCCTGCTCTCAGCATTCCTTAGTTGTCTCTACACTTTGGTCTAGTATCAAGGTCACTGAGCTTTCTCCCATCCACATTAGTATGAAGCAACATGTTTTGGTTCTCATCATACAGTTTTTCTTCATATCTAATTATTGCTATCTCTATATATAACACAAGTAAAAACTATCTCTCCATTCCATTATCTTCCTCTTAAAATTATGAAATGGTATTTACATCGGTTTATCTCTCCAAATCCATCTTTCCCCTAAAGTTGATCTCCTTTCTTTCAAATTTATTCTACTGGAATAAATTTAAAAAGAGTTCATTACATTACAAATTTGCTCTTTCAATCTTTGTTTTAGTTCTTCAATGGGTTCCCGTCACACTTAGGACAAAGCACATAGCCTTCGGAATGGTTTCTAACATATAACTGCTCTCTTTTCTACTTTATTTCCTCCATTATTATGATGCAACTACACCGATTATTTTAAGTTGCTTTGTGTATTAGATCCTTTGCATATTCTTTTTTCCTTCTATCATATGCTTTTTTTGTATGACAAAACTTTCGTCTCAAGTAATTCTCACCAATATTCAGTTCCAAGTTTAAAAGCCACTTTCTCAAGAGAGCAGTTCCCTTAATCTACAAACCGAGTTAAATTATTATGACATAAAATCTCAAAACGTCTCTGTATTTTACTAGTAGCATTTCATAATTAATTAATTTAATATATTTTAATTAATATTAAATCTAAATTTAGTAACTGGGACTGTTTTGTTCATCAATATATCTGTTTTCATTTGTACTGGCCCATATTTAGCTACCCATGTGTTTCCTGGACAAGTGAACTCATAGTTTTGAATTTGTGTATGTGCAAGAAAAAAAACAGGAGCTCATTTGCACTTTTCATGTTTAAGAAAATGCTTAGGAAGAAAGTGATGTATTTAACAACAAGAAAAACATACAGAAAAATAATTAATCATATAAGGTCTGCCTATTTAAATGTAGTTTTCATCTGAGACACAATCCATTTCTTTCCAATCTGTCAAATTTAATAAACAAATGAATCAAATTCTGGTAGTTCTAAAGCAAAAAATAAATAAATAAATAAATAAATAAATAAATAAATAAATAAATAAACAAACAAACTATACATTTGACTCAGCAAGCCATGAATATAAACTCAGGTAAAAATTGACTGAAATACCCATATATTTTAAAAATAAAATTATTCCTGCAAATAAGATTGCATATAAAATTTTTGAGACACATAGAACACTTGCCTTATTTTGAAATGATTCGAGCATGGCAGTTAAAATATGTAAAGAGAGTAACTGAGATGCTTGCCAGTTTATGTATAGTGAAAAATTAAAATTCATACAAGGTTAGTAAAGAAAAAGAGACTGTTTCCATTACCAAGAGCAAACAATTATTTTTAAAAAATTTCAAGGGGTTGGGGATTTAGCTCAGTGGTAAAGCTTTTGCCTAGCAAGCGCAAGGCCCTGGGTTCGGTCCCCAGCTCCGAAAAAAAAAATAAGAAAAAAAAATTCAGTTGCTTATGTTTTTCACATTTGCTTATGCAACTGTGAGCTTATATGTCTATGAAGTTAAGGTTTCTTAAACTTGAGTGGGCATTGGAATTATTGGAGAAATATTTAAAAACCTAACTACAGGTGGAAAATAACTTGTTTCCAGAGACTAAGAGATTTTTCATTGCTTGTATTGCTAATAATGTCCTAAAATGCTGGCCAGCAGCATTTTTTATGAGACATGGTCTCATATAACTTGAGACAACTTTGAACTTGCTACATACCTGAGGATGGTCTAGAATTCATAATATTTCTATTTTCATCTATTGACTGGGAATATAGACTTGTGCTACCATGTCATATTTAGACAAAGTTGTTTGTTATCGTTTTCCTTTTGGTCTTAGTTTTTAGTTATAATCTCACAAATACACTATATTGTATTTAACTATTTCCCTGTTACTAAAATATTCCAATTGTTTTTATTTTAAAATATTTTCCAATTGATACAATTTTATATGCATTTGTGATATAGTATTTTTGTTTTATTTATTTTTATGTATGTAACTCTTTTACACACACACACACACACACACACACACACACACACACACACACACACACACACCTTGTGTATGCTTACTCGCCACAGAGGTCAGAGGAGAACAGATATCCTAAACCTAGAGTTATGGCTAATTACGGCTAGTTGTAAGCTTCCAAAAGATGCTGGGAGATGAGGTCTGTTCTCTGCAAGAACACGTACTTCTGGCTGAGTCTTCTGTCAAGCCCAAGCATTATGTTTTAATATAAGCATGTATTATGTAATCAAATGAAGACATTTTACATATTCATTATCTCATATAGTTACCATTTCTTGGTTTCCAGAATATTCAAAGTCACCTTTCTAGCTATTGACAAATACCCAGTATAATGTTTTGAGCATAGTTACTCTACTAAGCAGTAAAAGAACAGAAATAATTCCTTTTACTTAATTCTAACTTTTATACCAATTGGTCATGTCCAGTCTTGTTCTCTGTCCTACCTTTTATAGACTCTGGAAATTACTATGTTACACTGATTATAAGATGTCTGTATAGTCCATGTATGAATGCAATAATGTCACAGTAGATTTCGGCATTTGTTTTATGTTACCCAGTGTGTACTCCAAGTCACACATCCATCAGTTTTTCAATGGATGTGTGTGTGTGTGTGTGTGTGTGTGTGTGTGTGTGTGTGTGTGTTTATAAGTAAATGAGATAAAACATTATCTGAATCTGAAAATATGCTGGTTTCAAGTTGGATCAATGTTTCTAAGATTATAATTATATTGAATAAAGACAGTTTATTTAACAAACTATGCAAGGAAAATTGAATGCCATATGTAGAATTATTCAGATCCCTACCTCTCAGACTGCAGAGAAACCAAATGAATCAAAAATGTTACTGTGAGACATGAAATTCTGTAAGAGTTAGAGGAAAAACTGGGAATGTACTTCCTGCTAAATGCAGTCCTCAGTAAATAAGGCTATGAATATGCAGATGATATTTCATTAAATTAACCAGTTTCTACACAGGAATTAACAATTCGGTGAAGAATAAGGGGAAATTTATGCTAACTACATATGCGACAGAAAATCAGTTTTGAATATATACGAAAAAAACCTCAAAGAAAATTTGAAATTAAGCAACCCAATCAAAAAATGGGCTAATGAAATGAACAGCTCCCAAAACATTATGTACAGGTGCCCAATAAACATATTTTTATGTTTTTGATAAACTTCCATACTAGTTTCCATAGTGGCTGTTCTAAATTCCAGGTGTCAATAGTGTATAATGGCTCCTTTTACCCCTATTTCACCAGCATTTGGTACTTTTGTCTTTCTCATAAAAATCTTTCTAATTAGAGTAAGGTAATAATCTCACAATAATTACATACACACAAACTAATGATACAGCATTATGTATTAAAACGTGCTTACAATATTAGTGATTCAATTGGCTAATTAAACAAATACTTGATTTCATGTACTTATTTTTCTGTGAAAAACAATAAGCAACACAACAACAACAACAACAAGCTACTGTCTTCTCATTACAGAAAATTAGATTTTGGAGTACTCAGCCCTAAAGAGGACATTTATATTACACCTATCCTGTCAGGGCTTAGGGCTAATCACAGGGAGAAAGCAAAAACACTGTAAGAACAAGGGCACTGAATGACTACAAGGAAACAGTGTGTTCTGGACACAGCAGGGCAATTGCAATTAGGAATGCACAGTCCTCTGCAAACTCTAGCCAGACAAAATCCAAACACAAAGACAGGAGGCAGGTACTTAGTGCCTGAAATAGTTGAAGATCTATTGTCATTTGCTAACTACTGGGAAAGGTAGAATTGGTTTGTTGTAATGGTTTGACTTCTGGCAAATCAACTACACTCCAGAAAAGACTTCACACACAAGAGTAGTTGGCCAACACGAAGTAGACTTAATGTGTTAAAAGCAAGGCAGGGAGTAAAAGAGAAGAGACAAATTTAGCATGAATTGTGGTGGGTAGGAAAAGAAGTTTTATCTAGAAGAAATGGGGAGAGGGAGATGAATATGATCAACATTCATTATACGAAAGTTTCAGAGAATTTATAAAAATTTTATGTAAATCTATCCTCTCATTCACCACTTAGAAAATATTTAGTGCACCATTATTTATTACAGTAATCTTCCTGTGAAATGGATCAATAGAGGTTATTGCTACTCTCTGAGTGAAACTTTGTAACTTTTATTTTCTGTTGCTTGGGATTAATTCAGAAGTTCAGATCCAGTTATAGACAAGTATCTTGCCATTGAACTATATACTCCCAGCCAACTTTATACCTTCTAATCAACATCTCTCTTTTTCTTATCCATCTATCCCCCTACTTTAAATATAAATGAAATCTTGTGACATTTGTCTTTTGTGCCTAGTTTATGTTACCTGACAATTGTTTTCACCTTTATTCATGTTGTAAATGACATAGCTGTCCTTTCAAAACTGAATAGTGTTTCACTGTGTATTTATATAACATTTCCTTTGTCATTTAACTGATAGTGACTACTTTATTGCTTCTCTAAATTAGAAACTCTGAATAATGTTGCTATTAATGTAGGGATGAAAATGTTTTCAGCTTACCAACTCCAGTTCCCTTATAAACAAACATGACTGTATATAGAAATTTAATAAGTGTATATAACTGAAAACAATTCTCCCAAATTGAGTTGTATGTATATCAGTCAATTTTCAATGCTGTAACAAAAATACGCAGGGAAGCAACTTAAGGGAAGAAGCCTTATGAATTAAGGTTTTGTTTTTAGGGTATTCAGCCACTTTGTTTTATAATCAATGCATGGTAAGGTACACTATTATGGCTGAGATCATACAGTGATGTAAAATAGTTTACCTCAGGGCAGACAAGAGGTAGAAAGTAAGAAGATGTAAGGGACAAGATGAAACCTTTCAAAAGTACACTACTCTCCTTGTATTACTAAATTTTATTACTTCCAACTATGCCTTTCTTCTGAGTTTCTACAGTGTCCTGATAAGGCTATCTGTAATACTGAATTTTTTTTTCTTTTTCTTTTTTTCAGAGCTGGGGACCGAACCCAGGGCCTTGCGCTTGCTAGGCAAGCACTCTACCACTGAGCTAAATCCCCAACCCCTATTATACTGAATTTTATTTGATGGTTTTTCAATTAACCCACATAGGTTTTTATAATGACTATATACATTTACATTATCACTAGTAGTAAGTATATCAACATTTGTTCATTTCTTCCTATTACCTTGAAAACATTTGTTAAATTTTTCATATTTCATCTTCTGACACTAGTCATTTAACAGTGATGAAGTGATAGTTCCCTGTGGCTTTAATTGGCATTTCTTTGATGATCACTTTTAATTGAAATTAATTTTTGTGTAATGTATACTGATCAGTTTTCCCTCTCATAGTTTCTGCTTTCATAGAACCCTCCTCAACGCTCTACACTTCCAACATTACAGCTCTTATCCCTCCCTCCCTCCCTCCCTCCCTCCCTCCCTCCCTTCCTCTCTCTCTCAAATAAAACAGCAAATAAAAACAAACAAGAATAAAAAAATCAACAAACAAAAAGCAAGAGAACAACATACATACAGAGAGAAACACGGGCACACATATAAAACTCATCAAAAAACCACAAAACCAGAAACCGCAATATGTAAGCAAAAGACAAGTCTGGTGAATAATGGCCAAAGTATTAAGAGAAAAAATTTCTCCAAGAGTACCTCTGAATTTGTTTTGTGTTCACCATCTAATGTTGAGAATATGGCCTGTCCTTATGTGTGGTTTATATAACCAGTAAGACCCCATTGGGTTAAAGTAATTTTTCCCATGGAAAATAGAGATAGCTTCTGTATTATGAATGAGAGATCATGTCCATTTTCCTTCTAAACCCTGGGATCCATCTGGCTTAGACATATGAAGACCCTATGCTTCCTGCCCTGATGTCTGTGAATTCATATTTGTGTCAGTCCTGTTGTGTCTGCAAAGCACTGGTTTCCATTCCATCTGGCTCTTACAATATTTCTGCATCCTCTGATGCAGAGATCCCTGAACCCTCATGGGAGAAGGTTGATGAAGGTCTCCTATTAAGGAATAAGTTTTCCAAGGTCTTCCGCTCTGCACAGTTATCCATTTGTGGGTCTCTGTATTTGTTTTCCATTTATTGGGAACAGAAACAGGAGGAAGCTTCTCTGATGATAGCTGAGAAGACCCTGATTTATAGGTATAGCAGAATACCATTAGGAGTTATTTTATTTCTCTATACCTTTACCATAGTGTTTCTTAATCTGTGGGTTGCATCCTCTTTGTGAGGGTCAAACAACTCTTTCAGAGGAGTCACATAAGACCATCAGAAAACACAGATACTTACATTGTGATGCATGACAATAACAAAATTATAATTTTATGAAATAGCAACAAAAATATTTTATGTGGAATCACCACAACATAGTAGCTGTAATAAAAGGGTCCCAGTATTAGAAAGGGTTGAGAACTACTTTAGTAGAAAAATAGTATTTGGCTTTCCCTAAGTCCATGGCCTATTTAGACTCTGGTTCTTGGCCACAATGGTTCCCTCTCATGGAGTGGACCTTAAATCCAATTGCAACTAGAGCTGGTTGTCCCTGGTGGCAGCAGGCTTCCAGGGATGTAGATACGGCTGGTGGTCCCTTATGATTACAGTCTACTCTTTGTCCAGGACTCAGCAGGCCTCCAAGAATGCATATGGAGCTGCGACCTGGGAAACAGAGAACAGAGGGAGCATGGGGGAGCTTCTTGATGCTGGTTTTACCCAAAGGGGTCAGTATGCAAGGAATTGGGGTAGGCAGTCTCACCTGGTGGTCAATAACAGCTGCAGACATCTGATAATGCAACTGGTTGCCCCTGATTGCAGCAGGCCTCGTGGAAACATGTTAATAACCTTTTAAATAATAGCCAACATATAGAAAAACTCAAGTGTATAAATGGCTGGTTTTGTTAATGTTGTTGCTATTGTTTTTAGAATAGGCACCCATATTATAGTAGTATTAAGAACACAAAATACTGATTCAACAATATAAAATGAACAAATGCCTAAAGTACACATAGTATTGCTATCTAAAAACAAACAAAAAAAATAGATTGAGCAAAGGAGGAGACATGAAATAGCACAAGTACAAGTAGAAAAAATAATTTACTTTATTGAAATCAAAATTGTTTTTCTCTGGAGTGATTATCTATGAAAGGTCCAAGGTAAACTTTCTGCTGTGACATAGGTACTCTGTATTTTGTTTTGGGTCCTTACTACATGTATTTGTGCAATTCTATAACATATTAAGATGAATATATAAATATCCTTTTATTTTAAAAAGTATGCCTTAATAAACTCTATCATGATGCTTATTATTGCCTAATTCATTGGTACCATTAGTTTTAAATTTGGGGGAAAATATTCTGGAAAGTTTACAAGTCACATTATATATGAATACTATCATGGAAGTAGTAAGAAATGTGATCTTTTCAAAAATTCATAATTCTTTTGGATGGTGGACAGCAAATAAGAGTTGGGGGAAAAAAGCTTCCCACTTTTGAGCACTATATGACAGTTGTATCATTCCAGGGTTGCTTTATTTGCTTTGAGGCTGTAAGGGTCGAACTGAAAATATCTGGCAGTGTCCATGACATAGGTATGATCCCCACCATTGCTGTAGCAAGTAAAATGTTGTAGTGTCTCATTTATGTCTTTTTAAATTATGCTGTTAGCTTGATATCTCAGGGTAATAGTACAATAAAGTGGATAGCTAATTGAAATATTTAAAACAACTAGGCATCAATATTCACAAACCACCACAAGAGAGTAGAACAGAAAATCTGTTTCTTTAATATAAGTCTTTGTTAGGAAAGACACTTACTTTAAATTTTAGGTTCACTGGAGAAATAATTTGAGCTTTATTTGACCTCATATTTATGTCATCTGTCTCAATGTTAGGCACACATATAGTTAAACACTGATCTAATACAATAAGCAGAAATTTTGAGATCTATATCTTTGTCATGGGAATACATGTCACCACTCTATTCCACTGCAATGAGTTTACATCTTAAGACACCATCCCCAAAGCAATCATTTACATTTAGTGATATGTAGGTGGCATAGATTCTGAAATGAGTAATTTTGCACCTGCAGGCTTTGGACTGAAAAGTCAGATGACAGAGGGTACAGTTTACTACAAAGGATAACCATTAAGGCCAATGTTACAGATGAAAATTGGGCATTTTGAATTATGAATACAGTTTCCATGAAGAATATTGTTAGAATACAAATGTTGAAGTTCCTGAACTACCTTCTTATATGTCAGGTAAGCTAGTAATTTTAGATAATAATTGCCTGGAATATGAAACTTTCCAGAACATAAGTCTTCTTCCCCTTCGCTATGATTCAATATACCAGCAGATCCCTAAGAGATAACTGAGGTATACCAAATATTGAAATGTTTTACCAATAAATATAGTATGTCTAAATCAGTGGCTCTCAACTGGTGGATTGAAATCCTTTTAGCAAACCTGTATCTCCAAAAAAATTGACATTATGATTCATAACAGTAGTAAAATTATAGTTATGAAATAGCAACAAAATAATTTTTGACTGGGATTACCACAACAGGAAAAATTGCATAAAGGGATGAGCATTGAAAGAGTTGAAACCAATACTGCCTGCCCTTGCCCCATCCCTGGCCCAAGGAAACTATATGGGCCTCTGGAACTGGAAGATAAGGACATAAGCAACAAGGTCCCCTCTTGAGTCAGACACTGCCGGATCTAAAGGGACCCAATCAAAACTCCCTGAACCCAAATCTCCTGGGAGGAGATAAAACCTTCAGAGGGCAGACACCTGGGAAGTAGAAGAGACCACACTCTGCCTACATTTCTGACTCCAGAGGAAAACACCTAATGACATCTAGGACACTGGTGAACAGGGGCCCCAGGAAAAGGCGGTGCAGGCCCTCCTGGTTGCTGCCCTCACAGAGACCTCAAAAACAGCCCCCCCCAGGGCCATTTCAGCCACTGAACCACAGGTAAGACCATCTTTTCTGCTCCAAGTGACCTGCCTGGTGGACTCAGGACACACACCCAGAGGAACAGCTGAAGACCAGTAGAGGAAAGACTACAGGCTGAAAGAAGGCCACTCTGTTCCCCTTAGCTGGCTGAAAACAGGAAAACAGATCTACAGCACTGCCCGAGCACACAGGTCTACATGAAGATCAACCACTGTCAGAAATAGCAGAACAAGGTAACACAGACACAACCTGATGGCAGAGGCAAAACAGGAACCTAAGCAACAGAAATCAGATTACATGGCATCCTTCAGACCCAATTCTCCACCAAAGCAAACACTGAATATCAAACACTCCCAGAAGAAAAGCACAGATCGAATTTAAATCACATTTGATCATGATTGATGGAGGACTTCAAGAAAAGACATGAAGAACTCCCTTAGAAAGCATGGGAAAACATAAATAAACAAGTAGAAGCCTATAGGGAGGAATCCACTAAAATCCTGAAAGAATTACAGGAAAACACAATCAAACAGGTGAAGAATTAAATGGACATAGAAACAATAAAAAGAAAACAAAGGAGACAACTGGATATAGAAAACCAAAGGAAGAGACAAGGCAAGTAATACAAGCATCACCAACAGAATACAAAGAGATAGAAGAGATAATCTCAGGGACAGAAGATTCCATAGAAATCATCGACACAACAGTGAAAAGATAATGTAAAAATGGAAAAAAGCTACTGGTCTAAACATACAGTAAATCCCATAAGACACAATGAGAAGGATAAAAGTATAGGGAAGAAGCAAGGAAGACCCAACATAAAGGACCAGTAAATATCTTCAACAAAATCAAAGAAAACTTCCCTAACCTAAAGGAAGAGATGCCAAAAAGCATACAAGAAGCCTAAAGAACTCAAAATAGATTGGACCAGAAAACAAAATCCTCCCGTCACATAACAGACAAAACACCAAACACACAAAACAAAAAAAATATTAAAACAGTAAAGGAAAAGTGTCAAGTAACATATAAAAGCAGACCTATCAGAATCACATCAGACTTCTCACCAGGAAAGGGAATAAAAATCGAAATGTAAATAAGAAATACTCAAGTTAATAAAGAAAAAAAAAGGAAATACTCAAGTTAATAAAGATAAAAAAAAAAAAAAAAGAGTTGAGAACAACTGCTCTAAATGAACAGGGATGTTCCTATTGACTTTCTTCTGTATTTTGAAAGTCTCTCACTGTCTAACCAAGGCTTTTGTGAACTGACCATCTAACTGTTAGTAGCTTGATTTACCATCTCAGCCTTCCAACTTCTAGACATACATGCAATGGCTGCCATGTCTTAGAAAACAAAGCATTTTCCCATTGATATACTACTTTTTGTCATTGTTATGGCAAATACGTGACAAAAGCAATTTAAGAAAGAAAGAGTATGTTTTGGCTCATTTTTTAAATAGTATATAGCCTACCATCCCAGAGAAGTCATAGCAGTAGAAGTGTGAGGCACCAGGTTGTATTATATCTATAATCAAAGAACAAAGGGTCATGAATGCTCTTACAACCTATATATACCTCACCTCATATAACAAGGGACATTATTAAATGCAATATGTAACTGGTACAAGAGGCAGTACACAAGGCAAATGAAGATGTATGAGGCTAATTTCTATTTTATACACAAGCAACATTGACTGATTAAAATTGATCAACACCAGATTATCCGTATTACAGTGATTTCTGCACCAGAATTTATGTAAGTAATCTCCAGTCTTCTGGTGGTATCTTTCATGATTACTTCCCCAACTCTATGTCAGTAACAATTAAAATACAGGTTATATATAAAATTTCAAAGATATAAATTTACAATATGAAATTTACAATATGAAAGTCATCATGTTTTAGGTGTTCATAATAAAATCTTAGAGCTAGCAACTCAATGTACTATAGTACAAGCTCCTTAAAATATATACATATATAAAGAAAATCTAAATAGAATCACTGAATAATGGGGAAGACAAAGTTCCAAGTAGATATTCCATCAAATGAAACTTGCAGCACCAAAAATAGGATATATATGTTCGAGTTGTTGGCAAAAGATATCCCATAAAAATGTCCAAACGACTCAGACAATTACCAAGATTATTGTATCTTCTCCATATACTAATGATATGTATGGCCCTACTGATAAAGACGGAACCTACATAACTCATTAAACATAGAAAAGCTGAGCTGGTGTCTACATAGAGACTTCACTTCAGCTGACTAGTGTTCATGGTAGTGAAAGGTACTCTGTACCTCATCAGAGGAAAAAGTAAACAATAACCTAAGTAGATCCTTAGATCTACCTTGGTGATCTGCTTGTGTCATTCATATACTGGTGCACTAGTTGTCTGATTGAATTTAAGGCCCAGGCCATAAAATGGTACCCATCTCAGACACTATTTGTATAGCCAAGAACCTGAGTCTAGAAAGCACATGAACCTAGAGTTTAAAACCAACCATTGTTCTGCTAAAAACGTCATAGAAATCAAATGACTCCTAATGACATTTTGCTATACCAACACATCAGTGTCTTCTTCAGTGATCACCAGACAACCTCCATTCTATTTCTCTTCCCAATAGATAGGAACAAATACAGAGATCCACAACTGGATGATAGGTAGAGTGAGAGGCCTTGAAAAACTCAGTTATGAATAAGATGTTTCCATCAAATCTATCCCCTCAGGCATCAGAGAACAGAGAACTCTGCAGAAAGGGGCGAAGGAAGATTGTAAAAGCAAGACAGGGTGGAAGATAATAAGTAAATAAGGTATCCTAGACACAGAACTTAACACATGAACACACAGAGTATGCAACGATGCACAGTACCTACATAAGTACAAACCAGATCGGGTCCCAATACTAAGGGAGAAAATGAACACAACCCCCCATCCCCACCCTAGAATCCATCATCAGTTGATAACTGCCTGTAAAAGAAAAATTAGTTTTCTCCAAAGGGCATCTCTGGATATTCAAAACACTCTTAAGAGTAGGCCCCATGCCCAGCAGTATATAGCAAACACAAAACAAACGCAACTATATTTTTGGAAGATTTTATCTTAATGCTTTGTCTGAGGGTGTGGTGTGTGTGTGTGTGTGTGTGTGTGTGTGTGTGTGTGTGTGTTATCCTATAGATCTTTTAATATAATGTAGTTTCCAATTTTATATTTTTAAGACTTATCTGTAAAGAATGTGCGTGTCTCTGTCTATTTGTGTTCTTTGGCTCTTTTTCCCCCTGTCTATTGTTTGCCCTATTCAGGATTTATTTTTTTTATTTTGCTTTTTTTTTCCTTTTCTTTATTAGATGCCTGTTTGTTGTTTGTTAATGAGAGAAAAAGTAAGAAAATGTTTGGATATAGGTGAATGGGAAGGTGGGGGAATCAGAAAAGTTGGGGGACCTAGAAGGAGCTGGAGGAAGCAAACCCATAATAAGAGGGTAGTCTATGAAAAAAAAACTGTTTCAATTAAAAAATTGTCCTCCAGACAAATGTAATTACATCTCTACATTGATTACTCCAGGGCACTTGGCTGTGCTGGGTATTGCTCTCTTGGGTCTTAGAAATGGTCAGCCACTCATTGATTTTTATGGAAGTGATGTAAGGAACCTAATTGTATCCACTGTGGACTCTATCCTTTGCTAATAAACAATGTTAATCTTATCATTTCCCATTTGACATAGTTGACCAATGTGATATTATCAAAAATCAAAGAGGAGGAAAAGACAACAGTAAGTTATCTGTTAGTCTTATATGGTGTCATTGAAAACTTCCAAATGCTAGAGAAGAGAATATTGATGTGATCCATTTCTTAATTTGTAATATTTAGAAAATAGCCATAGCATACCAGTTGTGTACTGTTCTTCTCTTTTCCTTTTGCAATAGTAAGGATTGATCTTAGTACCTTAGGCATGGTAGGCTGTCACTCTGTTACCTAACTATATTCCTAATGATCTTTTTAGATTTTAATTTAAGATAGGATCTAGATGGGTAGCCCAAGCTAGCTGACTTTGAACTCTCACCTTAGGACAGTATACCTAGAACTCAAGATCTTTGCTGGGATTGCAGGGCAGTGCCACTAAGCCTGGTTTTAATTTTAATCTATGTTTACTTCTCTTCCTTCAATACCACTGCTTCTGTTCCCACCATTAGAGATCTTCCTGACATATACCAGACTTGTGTAATTTACAAGGTGATTCAGGACTCTGGAGGGAAATACACACGTGTTATAATGAGATCAGCTTAACAAGGGGAAGGGAAAGAATGATGAAACAAACATAACTGAGATGAAACAGGGGATTTTGTTGACAGATACTTGGAAAACCAATAAGTTATGTATGAGAAGTTGTCTCTAGTTCTTTTTCAGATTTTTTGTTTGTTTGTTTGTTTTTTTGGTTTTTTTTTTTTTTTTTGCTTTATTTCTTTTTGGGCTTTAAAACTAAAATCCCTCACAGAATCATTTACTGTAACAATTTCTTCCAAATAAATTGAAATTGTAATGGTCTGAGCTGTCAGAGAGTACATTTTGAAAGTTACTTGAATTTTTATAAAGTGCAGATGACACATGGAAATAGGTCTAAATTTATGCTCCTTTAAAATATTTTTCACTTGAATTCCAAATATCTAGACTTAATAATTTTTATTGGGATGGTATATTATTGAATCCTTCTTAAAACCACTATACTCAGTTTTCTTGAGTAAGCACTCTTGTGACTTGGTACTATGTATGGTGATTGCTCCTTTCTCACGTTGTTGTGCATCTGTGGATAGGCTTCTGGGCACTTAGTCTAAAC
This sequence comes from Rattus rattus, assembly GCF_011064425.1. NCBI lineage: Eukaryota > Metazoa > Chordata > Mammalia > Rodentia > Muridae > Rattus > Rattus rattus. The sequence continues at coordinate 3,522,635 of NC_046172.1, read as the reverse complement.
CAAGTTTAACTGGTGATGAGTTGGGGGGAAAGCAGATGAACTGAATGCCTACCCCACTGCCTCAGACCGATAAGAAGGGCAAAGCCTTACCACTGACAGGCTTGGGTAAATGGCAGAGTTCACCTGGTCTGAGTATGAATGGTTACAGTTGATGGCGCCTAATGATTGGCTGCAATAATGAACAGTTGACCTTTAGCTAAAATAAGTGTGTACAGAAAGTATGAACCACAGTTTCTCCCTCCTAGATGACTTTCTCTGGGAACTGCCCTCCTACTGAGACACCCCTGGCAAGATAAACTAATTTGACTTCTTATCAATCTGTGTATAGTGAACCTACTTCCACAACCCAATTTTTACTTACTGAAACTCCACATTTTCCACAAGTTCATGCATTATGTTTCCTTTGAGGTTTTACTTCCTTTGAGACTAAAGATAGACTCTCATTCTGATTTCTCTTTGCCCTTTGATGTGTTGTTTAGATACCACATAAAAGAGCATCAGAAACTATCATTCTAATTAGCTTTCCAGACAACTTTGAAGTAGCTTTCTCGCCTACCAGATGCCTTGTTCTTCTTTGCCTTGTTTCCTTCCTGCCCTTTAAGCCTTCCTACACAGACTGGGCATCAGTACATGGCAGATAAGACTTTATCTATTGAGTAGACTAACACCTTAAGAGAAATAAATGTACAAGACAGTTCAGCATCTCTAAATCTGGGATTTGCATTTATGAGTATGAATGGGCTTACATTTAGTCACATTAGTTGGTTGTCTTTGAGATAACCTCAGGCAAAAGTAATTGTCATATTTGACTTAGTGTTCTAAGGCAAGAGGGAAAAATAGTAGTTTCTGTTGGCTCTAAATTTGATCTTACTTTAATGGTTTAATTGTTATTATAAGTTTTAAAAATTAAGAATAAATATTCTGAACTCATTCCTGTTTTTCTGATGAACCATACATACAATGGTTTGTTTACTTTGTATGTCCTTGGATAATTTTCAGTTAGTGCCTCTGATCTTATTAAAGGCAGAATCCAATTTTACTTTTTAATCAAGAATTCTGTCTTTGATAGCAAGTTACAGAGAGGGTTATTTATGAAAACTAACCATCCAGAGGGAGTGTCCCTGGTTTACTTTGTGGAGATAATCCAGGTTATTAATCATGCCATCCTTTATGAACATAATTTTATTCTTGTATCTATTGCACAAATAAAGCAAAAAATGCTGTAGTGAAAAGTCAAATGATATATATTGAAAATCTCAAATGAAAATTAAATGCTTATCATTAACTTGGTAATCTTAAATACAAAAGAGAAGTGAGACCATGTATATTCTGAAGGTAATATATCAATTTAGCTACCTCTGACAGAAGGTATAAGTAACCAAACTCAAACCAAAGGATGTACGGAAAATTTAATTCACTAATCAATACTGCAAGTGTGGTAACTCTACATGGTTTAGTATGGAGGCTTAAGAACACATTCAAAATCTAGATACGTTTTTTTTCTAGCATCATATCAAGGAATTCCTTAGTCCCATTCCCCTCATGATCAGAATATGGTTATGACACTGCTAACCATCAAATAAAAATATTAGTGGCTATGGGAATACTTTTTTGTGTATTTATATATATGTATATACTTATGCAGGAGCACAGGATGTGTGTGTGTGTGTGTGTTTTGTGGGTGTGTTCATGTCTGTCTGTCTGCCTGCCTCAATGTAAATCAGAAAAAAATTACATGTTTTTTAGCATTGCCTTTTTTTTTAAGATAAATTTCTCACTGGTTTTCTCTGCCAAAAGCTAGACTGGCTACTATTTGTGCCCCAGGGACCTGCCTCTTTCTGCTTGTCCCTAGCCCCAGAACTGGAATTATAAGTGTGTGCCACCATACACAATTATTTACAAGGTTTCTAGAAATCAAACTCAGATCCTCATAAACTATCTTCCTAATTTTAGGAAACATTTCTTGATGAGAGAGGGAGAGAGAGAGAGAGAGTGTGAGAGAGGGAGAGAGAGAGAGAGAGAGAGAGAAAGAACTTAAAGGAGAGAGAACTTTTTTCTGCCTTTTGGAAAACTTTTCTTATTTCATTAACCAAATTTATTATTATGTGATATGCATATGGCAAATATTTGAAGAAAGAAGCGATAAAAAATATTTTATTTAATTATAACAACTTGGATTTCTAGTAGAATAATCAATTTGTCCTACATCATAATATTCTAACTTTTATATGTCATTTAAATCCTTATGACATGAAGCTGCATAAAATAGTCATCATTATTTCAACTAATATTAAGTATTCCTGAAGAGAGGTCTAAGGAGTTAAAAGCACCTGTTGTTCTTATGAAGAACTATGTTCAATTTCCAGCACCTACATGTGAGTTCACAACTGTATTAACTCCAGTTCTAGGGCGTTTGACACCTATATTCACAAAAACATAAATATATACATGTAAATATTTTTAGCACAACTAAGTGAATGAAATATAATAATAAAACCTGGCTTTAAAATTCAAGTATAAGATTTTAATACTGCTGGATATTAGCTTTCAAAAATCTTAATTTCTCATTCCTGTTCCTTTGTTATCTAATCCCATGCACTGGACAAATAATCTGTCTGTTCATTCCAGGCTCACCTCAGGCTCCCATGCTTATTCCAGCTAATTCTTTATCACTGTGTATAGAATAGAGAAGGTTTTAGGCTACCTGTAAAATCTACTTTACAATTATTTTTAAAACTAGGTCTAAATGGCATATGTTTTCAGATATATCATTTAACATAGTTCCTTATTTTTGTTCTTCAAAGATTTCCTGTATAAACACTATTTATTTAGGAACATGTGATGCTATATAAGGTGATTATGTTCACCCCTCTCTCGTTCCTCCAATTTCTCCCAGAATTTCCTATCATATATCCCTCTCAACTCCATGTACTCCTTTTATTAATTATAACCCATCAAATCTAACAAATGCTATAATATGCTCAAAGATGTGGACTCATCTACTGGGGTCTTGGGAATTAATCAGGGCATACACTCCTAAAATAAAAAAAGAACTCTCCCCCTGGAAACCAAAAAGAGCTAAAAATTGTCAATGCCCCATGCCCGCACCGACACGGTACTGAGAATTGAGTGAGAGCCTGCAGGATTAAAGAAACACACACACACACACACACACACACACACACACACACACACACACACACACACACGGGTTATTCGTGTCAAGCCAGAAGAGGAAGCGGCTCCTGAAGCTTTATTCACCAAAATATACCCCAAGTTCACCAGGTAGAAAATATCTGGGAAGCACAGTGGGAAACCCTGGCTCAGACTTCAGTAACAAAGACCTCGTGCCCTGAATTAATTGGGGAGAAATCCAGAAAACCAGCCTAGAAATCTCAAAGACAAAGGCCAAGAAGACAAAAGCCAGGTACAGGTTGACCACCGCCCAGGTGTGGCCTAGGTGTCAGTAAATTGCCAGACTGCTCCTTTCCTTAGGAACAAAAGGCTTCCACATGCATCAGCAGTAGGCTCAGCAGGGGTCAAACCTGCAAGAGACCCAGAAAGGTCTGACAAGGGGGTGAAACATTGCAGGGTACCAGGAAACCAACAAGTTCCCCTATTTTTATTTTTTTTCTTAAGCAAGTCCCCCTATAATAATTTCAAACAGCAGCCTGTCTTAGGTCACTTTAAGATAACAAGCTTCTTTCCCGTCATTGGAATATTCTGCCAGCCTCAGAATTTCCTGCCTTAGGTGAAGCCTGGTCCCAAAGTGTTGCCCGTCATCAGCTAACTGCTTTTCATTAAGGCTGAGCCCAATTTGGGCAGAAGGTTTGTCTCCTTTCAAAGAGAACAACACCTGCTTAGTTGCTGCCCAGAACTGGAAGTGCTGTTTGTGCATGTGATAAAGCACAAGGGCCCCTAGGGCCCATAAACCAGGGCCATTGTCAAGCCCACTCTTGTAATAAATTTAGAATTCCCAATTGTCAGCAACTACTCCAGAACGTTCACCTACTGTGCTTGCCTAACAATAGATTGGGGGAGGGTAACTCAAAACACTGCAGACACAATGGCTGCAGCAGTAATGGCTGCTACAATAGCAGTGAAGATGCCAAAGTCTTTCCCAGGACAGTTCAGGATCAGCCATTCTTCTCTGGAACAACCAGCAGGCAATGGAACCATGTCTGAGATCTGCACAACCAGGTCAGAGTTCCCTGGTCCACAGCAGCTTCACGCAGATGGCATTCCTGTGAAGCTACAGACTGCAAAATGACAACACCAGTCACTGCAGCGACAGCCACCATGGGAATGAGGGGGGGGGGAGGGTAACGGCTGGAGTCCAGTCTTCTCCAGCAAGGAGCGGTGCACAGAGGGTTGGGGCGCAGGCCGTGGTGGGACGGGACACGCAGTTGTGGTAACAATGACTGCAACAACACCAGAATCTCTGTGATGAAAAAGGTGAGGGAATACTCCATCTTCCTCTAAGGGCACAGGAATGACTCCAGGGACCAGACCAGGAGAGCTGAATCTTCATGCTCCCAGGATCAGCAAAAGTTTCACCAACCACCTCTGGCAGCTGGCATACTCCTGCAGCATCCTGTAGGAAAACACACAAACATTCCTCTTCCCCATATAAAATGCCTGAACAGGATCATTCAATATATGGATCTTTCTATTTCACCTAGGCAGAAGTATGTTAGTTGTAGGGGTGCCAAAAAACACTCAGAGTGTTCCTTGGCATCCAAATTTTAAAATTGAAAATAAAAGAGTATTATTAAGTAATTTACAGCATACAGGACAGAACTCCCCCTTTTATTTATTAAGATATTTGTTAGATATTATTTTATTAAGATAATTCCTTGAAGATTAAATTGAGGACACTGAGGACTTGTATTTATACATTCACTTGCATACCAAATTATTGTCTCCAGTATTATAGTTTTGGTGATATAAAGAATGCAATTTTTTTGACTAATTGTTCCTATGTAAGGCCTAAAATCTGCCTGATATCATTGTCCTCCCTTGCTAAGGGGTCCAGGCAATCCAAGTTGAGTTCTTAAATGGCCAATTAAGGAACAGTACTTAGTGCTCTTAACCACTAAGCCATCTCTCCAGCCCCTCACCAGCTTTATTTACATAACATAAGCATTAATTAGAAATGAAAATCCTGTAAACCTGGTCCAGATTTAGCCTTACTTAGAAATCCCTGAGCTGGCAGGGTGAGGCTTGGAGTTGAGAGTGAGCAAATGGAGTCTTCCTCTTTCCCTGAGGGTGTGCTATCAACTCCATTACCATTTCCAAAGAGCTGGGTGTGAGTCTATGGTTTTGTTTAGTTGTCTGAGGTAGAGCACTGCAAGGACAGTGAGTTGTCAGACATTCACTGATTTCATGTAGAAAACTTGCCTCCGATAAAGCATTAAGTAATTGTAAAATTTGAGGGCTAGTAGTATCTAAAAAAAGGAAAACTTTTTAATCGTTTTGTAAACCACCACCACACATTAGCTATCAGTATATGAATTGAAAGTTTGATTTTTTAACATTTTAAAAAGTGGCTACAGCACATAATTTAATAATCTGTGCTGATGCAGGGGAAACTCAAGAGAATAAACAAGTGATCCAATCATACATGTAGCCTTTTCATTAGATGAGCCACCTATAAATACAGTAAGCGCATTTTCTATGAGTTGCATGCACAAATTTACAGTAAATACAAAAGCATGCAAAGAGTAAAATTATCAATTTTGCCTGAAAAATTTGTATATGTGATAGGCCAAATATCAGTATTTTGTGATAACCAATTTAATTGCTGTTTGGTTTCTTTTTTAAAATACTTTCAAGACTCTAGCCTACAATTCTGTGTTAACACAACTGAAGCTTTATTTCCAATGAGGATAACAAACAAAGGCCTAAGTCCTCTGGTAAGGTGAGGTACTTGGCCAATTAACATATCCTTAGAAGCTTAAAATTACTTTCAAATATTAAAAAGGAATATTGAATCTTTTCTGGAGCAACAGCTACTCCCCAAATATTAAAGCTCATTTGGGAGCAAAGGTTTGTAGTAAAAATTTCTATATACACTGAAAGATTCAAAATTCTAACTTCTTACATTGAAGAAGCGACAAAATTACATAATATAAGGCTATTAGCCATTCTTTTGTAAAATTTTTAATGATATCACTTCATGGGCTCTATAAAATTATAAGCAAGCTCACGAAATTAAAACTCCTCACAATCGCCAGGATGTAAACAAATTGCATAAAATCAATCCTCTAAATCTATCTTGAAATGGCAGTTGGAGTAAGCAAACAGGCTGTAATGCTGTCACAAGTTCCAAAACCTCATCAATCCTTCGTAAATCCTGTAACAATCTCTACCTATTTGATTTTTTCTTAATTACAAATAAGGTTGTTAGTCAGTGTAACACTGGCAATCCTTAATCACAATCCTTAAGTTCTCCTTGTAACACCAGAGCACAAGCACAACTTTGGAAAGCAAAACTCAACCTCCAACAAACAATCTAGTCTCCCAAATCTAGTCTCCAAGACACCCCAAGTCTATCCTTTATGCTACAAAGTTTGACTGCCAATTCCTACAAATGAACACACGATGGTGTGGTCTCCAATACCTCAACAAAGAGACATTGCCCTAAAATCTTTTAGAAGCCTGGTTTCTAGGATAAGAGTTTCATAAAAATATTGTCTCAATTTAGACCTGTTTCCCTAGGTTGGCTCATGCCACATGTTGTCTAGAATGACTCCATCCAAATTACAGTTTTAAGCCAACTTTCTGTTACCAATGTTACACCTTTTTTTAACCATATCCAATAACTTAAAAGCCAATAGTCCATAAGCAAGGCATGTAGAGCATATTTATACATTTAAAACCAATCAGAAACAAAATTGAAGTGGCTACACATATCTTTAATATTTAGACCAAATACCATTTTTACTTTTTCTAGCTGTAATTTTAAGAGAAGCACCTTGTCACCTGCTAAGTCCAGTAATCACAGTGACTTTTTCTAAGAGAAACAGCCATCAGCTCCCTACCATAGAAGCTGAGGAGCTGCTGGCGCCTTTAAGGTCAGCTGGTGCAGACCCTCAGCCCCGGGCAGGTTCTCCAGCTGACCTAGGCTCCAAAGGCCGATTGAAACTGCTTTTTATTCATTTGTTTCTTTTTTGAAGCGAGTTAAAACCAAATCAAGGTGTGAATGATAAAGTTTTTACCATTTTTTTTTCTTTTGAACATGAAACATAAAACATTTAAGCAAGAAAAACAAAAACCACAGACATAAACTGACAGACATGGACAGCTTGGTGCACCAAGGACAGACAATAGACATAGAGGGGAAAAAACTAGATGGTGTCCCACCGAAGGGACCCAGATATCCTACCTATGGAACCCAGAACCAGAAATAAGCATTTCTCCAATAGAAGCCAGCACAGAGGCAGGACGTCTCCTGCCTTCCTTCTGTTCATAGAAGAGCTCTGAAAGTTTTTCTCTTTCTCCAAAGCATCTGCTTTGAGAGTCGGGGAGTGTAGAGAGCTGCGACGTGCCGCGCCTCAAAGATGGCGCTGGTTTCCACCTTCCACCCTCACAACAGTGAGCGCTCCTTGCAGTAAACAAGTCCTTATTTGGCTATGTCTGCCTGGCCCGCTAGCTTCCGCATAGTGACAGCCTATCTACATGACCCACATGGCTTGCTAGGACTGGCCAGTGCTAGCTATTTAAGTGTGGTGCAGGGTGTTCCCCAGAGAGAGAGAGAGAGAGAGCCAGAAGAGAGAGAGGTCAGAAGATTGAATCAAGGTTCCTGAATAAAACTGCTTGAAGAAGATCTCCTGTGGTCGTGTCTTCCTTGCTGGTCGAGGTTGGGCGCAGCAGGGTAAGATGGGCTAGAAAAGGCCTTGATGATTTGGGCTAGTGTGAGTAAAGCTTGTAATAAGAAAGGGACAAGGTAATGGTAAAGTGGTTTTTTGTATGTGTTCTTTTAGAGTTATGTTTTAGTCTTTGGACCCTGACTAGAGATAGTTTACACCCTAGACATGAGAGAGAATGAATGGGATTGGGAAAAACAGTCCTCCCCTGCTGTGCCCAACCTCAACCAGCAAGGAAGACACGACCACAGGAGATCTTCTTCAAGCAGTTTTATTCAGGAACCTTGATTCAATTGAAAATAGACTTCTTTCTCATATGATATATCTTGATTATGATTTCCCCTTTACTTCTCCCAGTTCCTCCTCATGTCCCTCCCATTGAGATCTACTCCCTTTCTGTCTCAAGTTAAAAGTAAATGGGCTTCTAAGGAGTTTTAATATAATATAATATAATATAATATAATATAATATAATATATATATAATATAATATAATATAATATATGATAAGATAATATATGATAAAATAAAACAAAACCTAACAATCTGAGTTAGACAAACAAACGTAAAGAGCCCAAGAAAAGGGAAAGAATTTGACCCATTCCATCCAAACTTCCTTATTCCCACTCACTCCTTTATCCCAGCCCCCAACCCAAGCATACATTTTCTAGGACCCCACAGGCCACTCTAACAAGGAAAGTAGGTAGGTTAAATACAGATAATCACCTATTAAATTCTACTAGCTCTCATTAAGTTCTAATCTCCCAGTCTCGTCCATATCTCTGCAGCAGCAAACTACTTGCTGAGGCCTTCCTTTTCACATACCCCCATCTCCAGTGGATCACACAGATCTTTACCTTAGAACTCTGCTCCTTCCATTAATTGCTTTATTACAACCCTCAGCTCTAGTATGCTCTTCCTAGGAAACTCAAAGGCCACTCCAATCGGGGAAAGAAACAGACCGGCTAACTATAGATCTTCATCTTTTCCTATTTGCCTTCACGTCCAATCCCACAGCCTCATCCTAGCACCTTAGTAGATATTCTGCTGTGGACTCTCCTCCTCTCTGTCCCCATCCCCAACGGATAAGCAGATCCTTGTGGAACACTTTGCTTTCCTTACTCCGATGGATCCCCCTGAGTTCTCCTCCTAGCCATCCCCAATCCTAAGCATCAGCTCTTATTACCTAAAAACATGTTCTACACCCATTTTTTGAGATGATAATTATCCAATTTCTGTATTCTCTTTGCACTAAATCTATCCATATACTCCTCCTTTTCAAAATATTTTTCCTTTAATTGTTGTTATATGCATTTTTTTTAGAATTATTGCTGGTATTTTATTGTGACACTTTTAATCATTTGGCTTTGAATCATTTTCAGACATATAAAATGGTAACATTTAAAAGATAAAATTAAAAGTCAGCCTTATAAAAGCCATATTCCTATTTGTTCTATAAATCTTATTTCTTTTTTTTCTTTCTCCATCTTTATTAAATTGGGTATTTCTTACTTAAATTTCAAATGTTATTCCCTTCCCCAGTTTCCAGGCCAACATTCCTCTAACCCCTCCCCTTCCCCTTCTATGTATGTGTTCCCCTTCCCATCCTCCCCCCATTACGGCCCTCCCCACAACAATCCCATTCACTGTGGGTCCAGCCTTGGCAGGGCCAAGGGTTCCCCTTCCACTGGTGCCCCTACTAGGCTATTCATTTCTACCTATGAATTTGGAGCCCAGGGTCAGTCCATGTATAGTCTTTGGGTAGGGACTTAGTCCCTGGAAGCTCTGGTTGGTTGGCATTGTTGTTCGTATGGGGTCTCAAGCCCCTTCAGCTCATTTAGTCCTTTCTCTGATTCCTTCAACGGGGGTCCCTTTCTCAGTTCAGTGGTTTGCTGCTGGCATTTGCCTATGTATTTGCCATATTCTGGCTGTGTCTCTCAGGAGAGATCTACATTCGGTCCCTGTCATCCTGCACTTCTTTGCTTCATTCATCTTATCTAGTATGGGCCCCATGTGGGGAAGGCTCTGAATGGGCATTCCTTCAGTTTCTGTTCTAAACTTTGTCTCCCTATCCCATCCTAAGGGTATTCTCGTTCCCCTTTTAAAGAAGGAGTGAAGCATTCACATTTTCATCATCCTTCTTGAGTTTCATCTGTTCTGTGCATCTTGGGTAATACATTCTTAAAAAAAAAAATAGTTCTTTGAAAATTTCATACAGTGTGTTTTGACCATATTTACCCCTCCAACTCTCCACAGACCCACTCCCATTCTCTATCCACCCAACTTTGTATTCCTATTTATACAGCCTTAAAACCAATTGCTATTGCCGAAATATTCTTGGATGTGTAGTCTCGCTGAAGCATGATCAACTTAGTACAGTTTATACTTTTAGATAACACTGACTCTCACTCTCCCAGCAGCTAACAGTTCTCAGTAGCTCTGGCTAGGGGTGGGTCTGTAACTGAAATCACTTCTTCATACTGGAAATTCATTTGGTTCGGGCATGTGTACATTTTGTCACAACTGCTATTGAGATCTTGTACAGATAAGTCAAGAGCCTGAGAGTTCATATGTGAAATACCAATACTTTGTCCACAATACAGCATTTGACATCATTCTTCTACATGCTCTGAATCTTACATTTCTTCTGTCTCCTATTCCAGGTTGTTCCATGACCTTTTTTAAAAATTTTAATGGTTGCCCAAATATTATGCCAAACTTCAAACTTTTATAGGACATATTACTTTTTGGTATTTTGATCACTTGAATGTGTTCTTTGTTGTTGTTGTTGTTGATCTCCGCCTACTACTCCTCTTCCTCTTCCTCTTCCTCTTCCCCTCCCCTCCCTCCCTCCCCTCCCCCCTCCCCTCCTCCCTCCTCCTCCCTCCTCCTCCTCCTCCTCCTCCCCTCCCCTCCTCCTCCTCCTCCTCCTCCTCCTCCTCCTCCTCCTCCTCCTCCTCCTCCTCCTCCTCCTCCTCCTCCTCCTCCTTCTTCTTCTTCTTCTTCTTCTTCTTCTTCTTCTTCTTCTTCTTCTTCTTCTTCTTCTTCTTCTTCTTCTTCCTGGTTAATGTTTGCTTATTGTCCTTGTTCTTATAGTTTTAAGTTTGGGTTCTACTTTATAATCATATTCTCCTTGAACTTGTAATCCTCTTGCTTGTGTCTCCCAATTAGTGAAATTGAAAGCATGTGCAACTATGTCTTCCTGTTCATTTCTTTTGAATAATTTGTCATTGGAAATTAAACTACTTGCTACTGATAGATTCAGGAAGAGAGGAAGTATTTACTCTCAGTTGTGTCCCTTCTGATGACTTTAACAGATTCTAATACAGAGTCTCATTTGAGTAGTTGAAAGATGACCATGCTTAAACAAAATAAGCCAAAAAGTAAGCTATAAAGACCATAAAATACAAAGAATAGTTGAAAGAAATAATGAAAACAGTTCAAGATATAAAACCAGAATTTAATAAAGAATTAGAATCACTAAAGAACAACCCCCCAAAAAAATCTATAAATGAAAAAATAGGAAAGCAAACAAAAGTATTAGAACCTACACCAACAAAGCGTGAACCAATGGAAAAAAAGAATGTCAGACATTGAACAAATATATACCTCACAAAAGAAAATGCAAAATCTAAAATAAATCAGGCAGAAAACATCTAGGAAATCCAGGACACTACTGAAAGACCAAATATGTGAACAATAGTAATAGAGAAATGAAATGAAACCTAGGACAAAATCTACAAAAATATTGTTTTTTTTACAAAATAGTGCCAAACTTAAAGAATAATGTGGCTATCAATGGGACATGACTCATAGAGAACATCAATTCAACAGAACCAGACCACAAAAGAAGTTCTCTATGACATGTAATAATTGAAACACTAAACATACAGAACCAGGGAGGGATATTAAAGGCTACAAGAGGGAAGAGACCTATTAAAATATAAAGGCATGACCATTAGAATGACATATGACTACCCTGAGATATGCCAGATTTCACGCCAGATGACTATACCCAATCAGTCAATCACAATTGATGGAAAACAGAAAAGATTCCATAATAAAACCAAATTTAAGCAGTATTTATCTACCAATCAATATTTACAGATGACACTAGAAAAAAATTCATCCTGAAGATGCTAACCATTCCCAAGAAGACAAAATGAATAAATAGCCCCAGAAAAGTAAGTAAAAAGAAGGGGAAGCTGACACTGTACCAACAAAATAAGAAGAATCAACAAACACTATTCACTGATCACTCTCAGTATTCATGGCCTCAATTCCCCAATACAAAGACACAGACTAATGAGTTGGATTAGAATTCAGAAGCCATAGTTAGGCTTCATTTGCAAAATGCAACTCGCCATCAACAATAGAAATAACTTCAAGGTAAAAGGATAGAAAAAAATATTCAATAAAAATAGATCCAAGAAGAAAAATATGTAGACATTTTAATATCTTACAAAATATATTTCAAATAGAAACTAATCATAAGAGATAGGGGAAGATACATAATCATGAAAGGAATAATCTGCCAAGAATACATTGCAATTCTAAGCATTTATGCACAAAATATAAGGGCACATATGTTCATAAAAGAAATTGTTCAACATTTTTACATTTTTATCTTAACACAGTGGTAGTGGGTAACTTCAATATTCTACTCTTACCATTAGACAAGTCATCCCTACAAAAACTAAACAGCAAAATGCTAGAGTTAAAAACACATCATGAAACGAATAGCTTTAGCAGATATTTACAGAACATGTCAACAAAAACAAAATAATATACTTTTATCACAGAAATTCATGGAAGTTTCAGCAAAATTGATCACATGTATGGATACAAAATAAGGATAAACCTATATAAAACAACTGAAATAACATTCTGCCTCTAATTTGATCACCGTGGATTGAAGCTGGATATTAACAGTAGAAATATTAGGTTGACAAACATGAAAATTAAAGGAACACTAACTCATCACTGAATAAAAACAGGGTCAAGACAGAAATTTAGAAAGAAATTAAAACTTCATAAAACTAAATTGTAAGGGTCTACAATTTACTAAAGAATGATACCACAGTCTCAAATAGTATATAAACACAGTGTTTTATTCTGCAGAAGTCCAACCTGCTGTGGTCTTCCATTATCAAGATAAAGAGACAGCCATGTGAGCTTGCAAGCCCAACTTAAAGCTTATTAGGGGAATTCCAGGGTGGGTGAAGTTTATCTTACTCTAACTCTAGGCATTCCCGAGACATTACTGTGGTGTGATCTGGAAACTGCTGTTGACCCATTGTCCTTGCCTCAAGTCAGGTGGTGGGGTATCTTCTGATGGAAGGACTAGCTACCTGAAGCCTGGGTTGTTTTATATTTTGTTTATGTTTGTTTGTTTGTTTGTTTGTTTTTCTAGTAACTGATTTGCCTAGGCTTGCTCAGTTCTTAGGTCTAGTCTCCTAAACTGCCAATTTGAAGCTATTCATGGAGTCAGCCTAGCCTTCTCATTTCCCCCTTCAGTTTTGGGCTACCTTAAATCCATGAGACGTTTAATAAATCTGTTCCTTGACAAACCTAATTAAAGCATTGATTTTTTTAGGGACCACAAGTCAAAACTAACATCAGTAGGATCTGTCTCATAGTCTCTCTGATTAAGACCGTAGATTCTTTGATTATCCCTGAGTGGTCAACATAAAAACATTCCCCACCTAATGCTGCACAGAGTCCTCCCTGGTAGAGGGACAAGTCTAACCCTCTTCTCTAAGACTTCTTCTGTCAGGGAGGATAGGGAATCCTACAGGGCCATACTGGACTTTTTTTTTTTTTATCTCTTGTACACCTGCATCGATCACGATGGCCTTGTAATTTTTATCTTGGAGTGAGTATTTGAGCTGAGCCTTCTACACTAGCATCTCTAGCCAGCCCCATGCCAAGAGTAGAACCTAGTAACATAGTGGAAATGGCTGCCCTTTAACCCTATTGTTTGGAGGTGTTATCTGGTTGATGACATCCTCCCAAAAGAAAAAAGGCACCCTAGGAAAAAACTATACTAAAGGAAAAAAAAAAAAAAAAAAAGCATGGAGTAAGCCCTGAAGCCCACCAAGCATTCTCTGGGGACAGCATGTATTCTGCAACAGTAGGGGATTACAGTGCAATTGCAGATGTGGGAATAGGCTATGGGAACCTTATGTTCCATGCAAAGTCTCTATCTAGTAATCAACTGCGTTAAGTCCAGAGGGAGAAGAGTTAAGAACCAGCAGTTGAATCAGCCACCTTGTCAGCCATTGTGAAGTTGATGACAAGGTCGTTGCATCACCTCCTGGGGCACCCAGATAGTAAGGAGGATAGTGGCTGGTTCAGCAAAGCATAAGCAGCAGTAAGCAGGATCAGGAGCACTGGAGTCTGTTTCAGAGGATTGACCAGGTGTGGCATAACCTTCCACCATTCCTGTGTCAGTACACCTGGAAGTCTCCATTGGAACTTCAACAGTTGGATCATCTCCCTTGGCAGATGCTGGAGTAGTGTATCCTGGTCCTGATCCCACTCACCATAACAATCATAGGCATGGTCAGGATCAGGGTATGTGATCCTTTCCAGTGAGGTTCCAGAGTCTTGTGATTTTGTCTCTTAATCCAGACTTCATCACCTGGTTCAAAGCAGTTGGGGCTAGTTGGAGGTACATACTCATAAACCTGGCAGATGGCAGGTCAGAGTTGCTTCTGGTCCCTATGGAGTGCTTTTAAGGATTTTAAACTTACATTTAAAATTTATGTTGGTCAGTTTCAGATTCAGTTAACATATCAGACTGGAGGTTAGGCAGCATGGGAGGAGGCATCCCATATAGAATCTCAAAGGGAAGGGACCTAAATTATAGGGGTTATTTTTAGCCCTATATAAGATCTAAGGCAGGAGAGACACCCAGTCTCAAGGGTTAATTTGGTCAAGGCCTCCTTTACGATCTAACTTATCTTTTCTACTTGCCCTGAACTCTGAGGTATGTGTGTATAATGTACCTAAAATTGGTTCCCAATGCTTGTGTTAGAGATTGAGTTACCTGAAAAATGAATGCTGGTCTATTGTCAGACCCAAGCAGGGTAGGCAATCCATACCTGGAACTTTCTATGCCACTATATTGGCAGTCTCCTTCTTTGTAGGGTAGGCGTCTATCTGAAAAGGTATCTATAAAAAACTAGCAAATACTTGTGTCCATATGTTCTTGGTTTTATTTCTGTATAATCTATTTCCCAATTTGCCTCTGGCCATTGACCCCTGATTCTGGTTCCTGGAGCCGCTCCTTGATTGGGGCCTGAGGAGTTCACAGCCTGGCAGGTGGCATAGTCTGAGATTACCTGATCAACCAGGTGTACTAAATCAAATATTATGTACTTGCTTTTCCCATCAATTCCTTCAATATTCAGTGACCAGGTGTGAAGCTTGATGAATCTGATGGATAACTTGTTTCACAAACTCTTTAGGTAAAATGGTGCAGCCTTCAGAGGTCAGCAACTATCCATCTCTTTGGTAAACTTCTTAGCATTTCACCTGATGTCATTTGTCTTCTAGTATGTTCTGGGATGGCTGGGTGTGCAGAGGGTGGCAAAAGTACCGGAATGTCAGCAGTGGAGGTTTGGGCAGCCTTCCTTTCAGCTTTAATATCTAGCCTGTTGCCTCAGGCTATTTCTGATGTCCCTTTCTGATGCCCAGGGCAATGAGTTATGACCACATTTAGAGGAAGCCACAATACCTCCAATAAAGCAAATATCCCTTGCTTAATTTTGATGGTTTTTCCTTTAGGAGTCAATATTTCTATCTGTTGTCAGCATAAATGTTAGCTATGGCTTCTTTTGTTGGTTTTAAAGCCTTGGTTAGAGCTTCAGCTTTCTTGGGCTGAAGTTCCTGGTGGTAAGGCAGTTGCCCAAATAACAGGGACCAAGTCTATTACCACCACCCCCTGAATACCTGATTCCATTCTAGATGAAGCTGCTCCCATCTGTGAAGTAGTTAGGTTCTGCATCTGGCCAGAGTATGTCAGTTAAGTCCTCCATGATGTTCTGGATGTGTCTCAGAACTTCAGAGCAATCACGCTGCACTTCTGAGGGCCTGCATGCTACCTGTCAGATAGCAGGGTGGCTGGCTTTAGGGTAGATGATATCTTATTTCAGGGGGATTCAAAAGTATAGCCTGAAAATATACCAGTCTGGCATTGGACAGCAACAAGCTGGGTGGATTCTTGAGGGTCCCCTCAATAGCAGGTGGAATAATGACAACAAGTTCCTGCCCCAAGACTATTTTGCCACCATCCTTGACTAGCACAGCAGTGGGAGTGATGATCTGGATGCAGGGTAGCCATCCTTCGGCTACTAGGTCCATCTTCTTAGATAAATAAGCCACAGGTTTTTTCCATGGTCCCAAAGTTTGGATGAACACTCTCTTTGCTATCCCCCTTTTCTTATCCACATACAGATGGAAAGGTTTGTGAATGTCCAGGAGGGACAAGGCCAATGCTTCCAATAAGGCTCTTCCTAGAGTCTTAAAAGTCACATCTATCTCGGGGGTTGGGGAATGGAATCCATTCTATTTTTGTCTTCTTGGCTTCTGGTAGCCTTACATAATGGTTTGGCTATTTCAGTGAACCCTAGCACCCAAGTCTATAAAACCTGGAAGAGCCCAGAAATTCCTATACTTGACTTTGGGTTTATAGAACTGGGATACTAAGGATGATTTGCTTGCAGGCCCCTGACAGCAGTGTTGGCTGCCATTCCCCCATTGAATATATACCCCAGCTAGGTGACCTCAAGTTGACAAAGCTGGGCCTTCTTAGCAGACAGTTGGTAGCCAGGGTGACTTAGTTCCTGTAGCAAGTGTCCTTGTGACATGAGTCAATGTTAGGGGCAGCAATCAGGATGTGATATACATCCTGGAACACAGTTATTTGGGAGTGGGCCTGCTGGTATTCATTCAAGTTCCTCCTCAAAGAAAATGGGTGAGTTCTTGAATACCTGAAGCAGGTTATGTCCAAGTCAGTTATTCTTTGAAGCCTCTTTCCAAATATTGCCATTTAAAGTCAAATAGAGACTAACTTTCAGGTGCCAGAGGCAGGCCACAAAGTCACTCAGTGTGGCTGAAGCTTCCAATGAATTTCAGGAGGAGCTTGGTTAACAAAAGCTATGTTCACAGATGACTAGTGCTTCTGGATCAAAAAGAATATAGGTAGTTTAGGCTTCAAAAGTGTTTCTAGATATTCGCTAGAGTTCGTATTCTTTCTCTGCATCACCAGGTTCACCTTAGATAAATTTGTGGGCTAACTGGTGGCCTCTTAAAATTACTCCCATCAGATCGGGCAGTTGACCCAGAGCCTCTCCTTACCTTACCTTAAAATTCCAGTCAGGTTGAGCCAAATGAAAGGCTGCATCAATATCAGTCTAGATTTGAGTGGGCAGCCCATTTACTTTTGGAAATGTCCAGATTGGTGAAAAGGACCTAGAGCAATTACTGATAGTATTTCCTGGTGGGCAAGTAAGTCAGCATGATTGAATCTAGAAGACATTGAGAGCTGATAGTCTTTCTAAAAATGTGGAGTTTTGCTACTTGCAGTTGCAAAGATCATTGCTGACAAATAACACATATATCATGAATTGTCTCCCCTGTGCATCTGGGAGTCCATAGTCTGGAGGTGAAAGACTGTAAGAGTTGGCCCTCTGGGCAGTATGGGCCCAAGTAGTGTGAGATGGACTCCAAGTGGAGTCAGGAGAGTCAGGGGACTCAGAGGCTGCTCCTCTCTCTGCCTCTGCAGCATGAGCAGGAACTGGAACAAAAAGAGGGAAAAGAGATCCTCCTAAGGAGCAGTAAGGGGGATCAAGTCAGGGACCAAGGCTGACCCTCCTTTAGAAAAAGAAGGGTAGGGAGAGGCAAGACCTGTAACAAAAAGAGTCTCTTCCAAACAGGGGAATTCTCAACCATGTATTTCCAGGAAGTGATTTATGGCACTTGGTCCAGGTGGTCACAGAACTCTTAAAGGAAATCTTCACCCTGCAAATGATGGAAAGATGTAAAGTCCCTTCCTCAGGCCATAGGTGGGCAATTCATTCCTGCAAAAGATGGTTATTTTTTGGGGGAGGTGAACATCAGACCTGAGTCTTCTGTGACATGGTTAAAGTATTTAAAATGGTTCAGGATCAGGCCCAGTGGGGTATGTTGTGCCTG
Organism: Rattus rattus; assembly: GCF_011064425.1. Taxonomy (NCBI): domain Eukaryota; kingdom Metazoa; phylum Chordata; class Mammalia; order Rodentia; family Muridae; genus Rattus; species Rattus rattus. The sequence continues at coordinate 3,504,568 of NC_046172.1, read as the reverse complement.
TCCCATACTAGGAATCAAAGAAAAAAAATTGATTCACACACACACACACACACACACACACACACACACACACAGAGAGAGAGAGAGAGAGAGAGAGAGAGAGAGAGAGAGAGAGAGAGAGAGAGGATATTCCTGGGGACAAAAAGCAAAACTAAAACTAATAAAATGGTCTTCCTCCCTGCTCAAGGGAGGCCCATAGACCCACAGCTAGTTCAGAATCCAGATGACAACTAGCAAGTTCTCCTGCTTCTGGTAGGGGGTCAAGAGCATCCTCCTTAGCTCAGGCCAGTTGACAAAATTCATGTCTCCTTTGTCCCCTCAGCCTCCAGATTAAATGTGAAATGGAAACAAAGATTAAACACAAAACAAAACAAAAAACAAAAAAAAAAAAAAAACCACAGAGTTGAACAAGACAAAAGACAACTAGGTGCCTAGACTTACTGATTAGAAAAACACTTCACTATTTGGGTCAGGGGTTCTCCAGTGAATCCTGGATAAGTCCCCATACTCAAATAGTATATAAACACAGTGTTTTATTTTGCAGAAGTCCAGCATGCTAGTGTCTCCCATTATCAAGATAGAGAGATAACCAAGGGAGCTTGCAGGCCCAACTTAAAGCACATTAGGGGAATTCCAGGGTGGATGAAGTTTATCTTACTCTAACTCTAGACATTCCAGAACCATTACTGGTGTGTGAACTGGAAACTGTTGCTGAGAATGTCTAGAAACTGCTGCTGACCCAATGTCCTTGCCTCAAGCCAGGTAGTAGAGTATCTTCTGATGGAAGGGCTATTCCTGACTAGCTACCTGAAGCCTGGTTTTTGTTTTGCTTTATTTTTTTTTCTAGTAACTGACATGCCTGGGCTTTCCTGGACTTGCCGAGTTCTTAGGCCTAGTCTTCTGAACTGCGAATTTGAAGCCTGGAGTTAACCTAGTCTTCTCAAAATCAAAATGAATAATATAACCAAACCTACAGTGAAGAAAGCTCTAATGTACTTGCATAGCACTAAGTGTTTACATTAAAAAAGGAGAAATCTCCTATTTGTGACTTAGCAGCACAATTGGAAGCTCCTGAACAAAAGAAACAACATTGAAAAGGAGTAGATGGTTATAAACAATCAAACTCTGGCACAAAGCAATGAAATAGAAACAAAAACATCAATAGCAGTAAAACAATACAAACAATGAAATGATGAAATGAAGAACTGATTGAGAAAAATCTTAAAATTGATAAACTGTGAACAAATTTAACTAAATAGCAAAGAGAAAAATGCAAATTAATAAAATTAGGGATAAAAATGGGCATCAATATTGAGAACTAGCCTCAACTTGGAGAGACAATCTTAAGGAAGTGGTGTTTGGGAGCAATCAAAGAAATGACTCCAGATCAACTGAGTATAAACTCACAGCTCTGCAGTCTGTTCATGGCTCAAGAGCTCTCTGCTAGAGACAGTTCTCTACATGAGATAACTCTGAACAAAGTTAGAAAAGCTTCTAGAAAAAAACTCTTGGGTTTTCTGACTAAAGTCAGAAAAACTCCTAGACAAAATTCTTGAATTTTCTGATCAAAGTCAAAAAGCTCACCAGAGAAATTCTTAAAAATAACTGCAATAGTTCTCTACTAGCTCATCTTTTGCAGAACAAAAGTCCAGGCTTTCATTTACATGTCAATTTAATCATTTACCTATGTTCCCTTTTGATTATCCCATGAATCAGCATTTTATGACCTTAGTCCCTAGATTCTTAGAAGCCAGCAAGTACCTTTTTTTTTTTTAACATGTCAAATGAATTCAGAGAACTGCCTGCCTCTGTAAGCATAGGCAATAAACTAGCTGGGTGGGATCTCACTGCAGAAAAGACCATTTCTACCTCTACTGGGCCTCAACCTAAATTCCCTGTCCTAGGCTGACCTTGAACTCACCTTGAAATCTACCCACCTTTGTATCATTTTGAGCATTAGCACAGCTACCCTGTTCTTCCAGGTCCTAAAGCCCTGATACAATTCACATTCATCCTATATTTTGCATAGTTGAGAAATTATATATTTTTGAACTCCTGCTTTCAGAGTTATTTCCCATACCTTAAGAGCTGTCCTGAAGGTCACAGTGATCAATATTTTGCTGAGCAACACTTTCTTGACTCCTGGATTCATACTGTTTAGACTGTCATGGAATCATTAACCTAAACAGGGAGAGCATTCTCCAAAGGAGGAATGCTTGCCTCACACCTAGCAAGTATAAACACTCATGGAGGCCCACACCCTGCTAGCTATGCTCTAGGCAGGAACTGTCAAGCCATTCTTTCCACTTGGCCGTGCACGACCCTGTACATCAAAGACACTGAAAAAATCTTGCTAGTCATAATAATATAATGTGAAAATGTATAGTGGGAAATATAAGGAATAGATGAATTTGTGTGTGTGTGTGTGTGTGTGTGTGTGTGTGTGTGAAAGAAGAGAGAGAGAGAGAGAGAGAGAGAGAGAGAGAGAGAGCGCTCCCAAAGTTAAAAGCCAATATCAAATAAGCATTTTAAACAGACTCATAACCCTTTGTTAAATAGAAGAAATAATTAAAGGTCTGCCAACAAAATGACCAATTCAGCACAAAATCCTGCTAGAACTTCAAGCAAGAAATAACATCAATACTAAAGAAGTTATTTCACAAAACGGAAAGTGAAGCAACAGTTACTGTTAGGGTTTTGAATCTTTGCCTGTGCTGGGACAGAAACACCAAGCCAACATGATTCCACGTGGAGGTTTAATGAGAGAAAAAAAAGGTAGGAGAGGAAAGGCAGGAACAGAGAAGAACAAAGAGTAAGAGGGGTAAGAGAGGGAGTAAGAGAGACTAGAGGAGGAGGGGACGAGGGGGCAAGCAGCCTCTTATATAGTCAGGCATAGCTGGCTGTTGCTAGGCGACTGTGGGACACAACGTACCTGGCTGCTGCCAGGTAGCTGTGGAGCTGCAGCTTAGACAGAACACCAACATTCCCCCATTTTGGTTTAATTACAAAGATAAATTAGAAGTGATGGTGAAGCAGGTGGTGGTGGTGGTCTCATGGTGTAGATGGTGTGGCAGCCACAGTGATTGAATCCCTGTGATACATAGGGAAGTGGAAGCAGATGTAACGGGAAGGCCCAACAGTAGGACTCACAGCAGAAATCTTGGGTCCTGTGCACAGAAGTGATGTTCATCTCCAGTGTTCTCCACAGCCAGTGCGAGAGTACAGCTCTTGGTGAGGGACCGTGACTATATCCTGGGCCAAGGGTGGAGTGAGGGCAATGCAGTAATAGTGTGAGGCCCATAGACCCACCAGCCGATGATGCTATCCGCAGCTGCTGTGCCCCGAGAAGCACAGTGGCCTGGCGGCGGGCCAGGTGCTCATGAGGAGATCATAAACCCTGTCTGTTTCATCTGAGTCTTGGCACCAATGTTAGGGTTCGAATCTCAGCCTGTGCCTGGGCGGAAAACACCAAGCCAACATGGTTTCACATGGAGAGGTTTAGTGAGAGAAAAAGGGTGGAGGAGAGGAAAGGTTGGCCATGGGCACATGGAGGTAAGGGGAAAGAAAGCAAGAGCAGAGAAGAACAAAAGAGTAAGAGAGGGGGGTAAGGGGGGAGTAAGAAAAGAGTAAGAGGAAGGGGGAGGGGGCAAGCAGCCACTTATATAGTCAGGCACAGCTGGCTGTTGCTAGGCGACTGTCGGGCAGAGCATACCTGGCTGCTGCTAGATAACTGTGGGACTGGAGCTTAGACAGAATACCAACAGTTACTTCATTTTAGAAGGACAGAGTTACTGAAATACCCAGACCACATAAAACTCAAATAAAAAGGAAAAAAGAAACAAGGAAGGAAGGATGGAAGGAAGGAAAGATGGAGGGAAAGAAGGAAGGAAAGAAGGAAGAAGGGGAAGAAAGGAAAGAAAGAAAATTACACACTGCTAACATTTATGTACATAAATATAAAACATTTTATGAAAATGCTTGCAATCCATACTTCTGCTTGCAAAACAAATCTAAAAATACATCAAAAAAGATGATCTAAGAAAATCAAGTTGCCTTCATCCCAGAGATGCAGAGATGGTTCAACATACATGAATCAATAAATATAATCTGTGGGATGATGTCACAGGTGAGGCAGGTACAAGATAGAAGGAGGCCTGTCATTGGATGAGAAGGAAAGATGGGCAGGAGAAAAGTTTGAAGGAAGAGGAGGAGACTGGAACAGAAAGGAGGAAGAGACAGGAGGGAGAGGGAGAGAAGCCGTGGCAGGACAATATGGCAGGTGACGTTAAGATTCTGCTCTGTGTATTTACAGGTTGTTATCAATGTTCCTAAGGGATGGATGGTACCCGGCTTTGTATGTTTAAGTGGGCAATTATATTTTATCAATTGGATCTAACATTATTGTGTTGTGTGTTCTTTAATGTGTAGATTTAAGTGTAATGGAGTGTGGGGCGACTGGTCTGGGCCACCACTGACTTAGGATGTGTTTCCGACAAGATATCTAGGAGATATCTTGGGGCACTGAGGTGCCGGACCTAGTGGGATAAAAGACAACCATACTTTTTTTTATTTTTTATATTTTTACAACAACAATAATCTACCACATAAATGTACTGAAATACAAACACTATTGTCTCAATACTTGCAGAAAAGACCTTTGAAAAATCCAACATTTCTTCATGATAAAAATTCTGGAGGTACTAGGCATACAAAGGACATATTTCAAAATAATTAAGGCAGTTTATAGTAAGCTCATAGCCAACATCAACCTAAACAGTGAGAAGAAATTCACAGCATTTCTACTAAAATCAAGACAACAAAAGGATCTCCACTTGTTTCATACATATATAATACAATATATTACTTGAAGTTAGAACAGTAAGGAGATTGAGTGGATACAAATAGTAAAGAAGAGATCCAAGTAACTTTAATTGCAGATGATATGACTTTATATATGAAAGACTCTATTCAACCAGGAAAATTATAGCTGATAAAAGTTTTAAGTAAAGTTGCAGGGTATAAAATGAACATACATTGATCATAAAGAAACTTACTAGAGTAGAAACTTCTTAAAATATATGCATATGAAAAAATAAGTATAATCAATTAACAAGGGAAACAAGCCCCAATTAGACATCCATGTGAAAACTCCCATGCTAGGAATAAGGTACTTCTAATTTAATTATTTTGGGAAAGGAGGCCACATAGAAACTCCAAAGCAACTTTGGTAATTGTAGAGGCTATTGGTTGCTCATCAACAAATTTATTGTAAAGCTCTATTTCTGAAGATATTACTTACTGTCTCACTGAAAATCGGCAAGTTGAGGGGGTGCCTTACAAGAGGCTTCATCCCTATTGACTAGTGTTCATAGAACTAAAAGGTACTTCAAATGCTGCCAGAGGAGATAGATACACAGTAATCCCCATTCAAATTCCTCAATCTACAATGATGACTTGACTACATGATATACTGTTGTAATAGTGGAATAAATGCTCTGAGAGTAACCAGTGGTTTTCTGGATGGATTTATGGTCCACTCCATGGTATGTAACCTATTCCTGACTGAGACACTGCCAAGAACCTGAGATGACATAGCCCACAAGCCTATGAGAAAAAATAGTCTATTATTCTGCTACAAAATAACAATATCAGAATTCCTAGAGGCATTTTTCTACATGTACAGACCAGCTTCTCACTGAGCCATCATTAGAGAAGCTTCCTCTTGCAGCAAATGGAAAGTAATACAGAGATCCATATCTAGAAAATGTTCAGGAAGTGAGAGACCATAAAACTCTCAGACCGAAATGGGATATCTTTGTCAAACTTTTCTGCAGAAGAGGAGGTAGAAAGATTGCAAAAAGCAGAGGGGATGGATAATTCCAAGAAATATTTTGGATACAACACTAATAACACACTTATGAACTTACAGTAAATATGACAACATGCTCAGTCCTGCCCTGATGTGTACAGATCTAAAGCTAATATGGTTCCAGCAATAAGATGAGGTAATAAACATGATTTCCCATTCCTAACCAAGAAGTTATCTCCAACTGACAACCAGTCATAAAGGAAAAATTCCTCTAGGGAGCATCATTGTGTATATAAAACACACATAAGGACAGGCCCTATGCTCAGAAGTAGATAGTCAACACAAATGAACTCAAGGGAATTTGAGAAAAGTTTTTACTCATTTGATTTTGAGTAATTATATTACTGTTGTTTGTGTGTTATAGCTTCAGATTCTGTGTCTTTATTTCTTTATGGGTTTTATTTGAGTGTGTGTATGCTTATGTGTGTGTATGTGTGTGTGTGTATATAAATTTTTCACGGTCTTTAATCTCTTTCATTTATTATGATTTTAGTTTTGTTTTAGTCTTTTATCTTTCCTTGTTCATCTGTTTGCCTCATAGATGGAAAAAATGAAGGCATGTATTTGGAAGTGTTTGAATGCAAAGAGGATTGGGAAGGAGTAAAGGAAGGGAAACCCTGATCAGAATACATTGTATGAAAAGAGATATTTTTCAATAAAAAATTAGCATTCCCATGTTCAAATAATAGACTGAGAAAAAAGTTAGGGGAGTATACATTTTACAATAGTTCAAAAATATCTTGAACTAACTCTAATGAAGCAATTGAAAGACTTGAGAAATAAAATCCTTAAGACATTGAAGTAGGATAATGAGGAAGAAATCAGAAGATTGAAATATTTCCCTCACTAAAGAACTGGTTTGATAAACCTAGAGAAATGTCCATCAAACTAAACCAATCAACAAATTTTAATTAAATACCCATCAGAATTAAATAGGTATAATGATAAAACCCTAACAGGATTGGTAGAAAAACAAGCATGTTTAACAATGGCGTCAAATTGAAGACCCATACATAAATCTACATGCCTATGAACATTTTGTTTTTCATAAATACTCAAGAAATACAAAGTGGAAAGAAGACAAAATGGTGCTGATTAATTTGGGTAGCTGAATGCAGAAGAGTACAAATAGAACCATACTTTACTCTGCACAAAAAATCAACTCCAAGTGGACAATTTGGACCAAGGACCTCAGTATAGGACAAGATGCCCTGAATCTGAATAAAGAGAAAATAGGGAGATAGTCATAAACTTTTTGCCATAGGAAATCACTTTCTGAATAGGACACAGTGTCTGAAAACAACAATTAATAAATGGAATCTCTTGAAAATGAAAACTTCAGTATGGTAAAGGACACCATATTTCAGACCAAGCAACAGGCTTCAAAATGGAATAAGATCTTTACCATGCAACCAGTAAAAAGTTAATATCTAAAATATATAAAAATGTAATAAAGATGAATCTCAAGAAAACAACCCAATTTTAAAGGATGAAACATACATAAACAGGAAGTTCTCAGGAGAAGAAAGACAAGAAATTGAGAAACACTAAAATAAATGTTCACTAACTTCAGTCATCAAGAAAATGACATCACGCCCAATCTCGAGCTCCCTGCCTCCAGCTCACTGCTCCCAAAAACCGTGGGAGAGAGAGCTCACCGCCGAGACAGGTGGGCACTCCTGAGACTGCAGAGCAGAAGAGAACACAAACACTGCCCACCCCTGCCCACATCCCTGGCCCAAGAGGAAACTGTATACAGCCTCTGGGTTCCCTTGGAGAAGGACACAGGAGCAGGAAATCTGCTGCGTATGAGACACCTCCGGAACGTGAAGGGACCGACCGGATAAACAGTCCTCTGCCCCCAAATCCCGTGGGACGGAGCGTTAAACCCTCAGAGAGGCAGACACACCTGGGAAACCAGAAGAGACTGCACTCTGCCCACATCTCTGACTCCAGAGGAAAACACCAAATGCCATCTGGAACCCTGGTGCACCGAAGCTCCCTGAAAGGGCTGCAGAGATCTTCCTGGTTGCTGCCGCCGAGGAGAGCTCAGAAGCAACACCCCATGAGCAAACTTGACCCTTGGGACCACAGGTAAGACAAACCTTCCAGCTCCAAGAGACCTGCCTGTTGAAATCAAGACACAGGCCCACAGGAACAGCTGAAGACCTGTAGATAGGAAAAACTACACGCCCGAAAGCAGAACACTCTGTCCCCATAACTGGCTGAAAGAAAACAGGAAAACAGGTCTACAGCACTCCTGACATACAGGCTTATAGGACAGTCTAGCCACTGTCAGAAATAGCAGAACAAAGTAACACTAGAGATAATCTGATGGCGAGAGCAAGCACAGGAACCCAAGCAACAGAAACAAAGACTACATGGCATCATCAGGCCCAATTCTCCACCAAAGCAAACATGGAATATCAAAACCAGAAAAGCAAGATCTAGTTTCAAAATCATATTTGATCATGATGCTGGAGGACTTCAAGAAAGACATGAAGAACTACCTTAGAGAAACATAGGAAAACATAAATAAACAAGTAGAAGCCTTCAGAGAGGAATCACAAAAATCCCTGAAAGAATTATAGGAAAACATAAATAAACAAGTAGAAGCCTATAAAGAGGAATCAGAAAAATCCCGAAAAGAAATCCAGGAAAACACAATCAAACATTTGAAGGAATTAAAAATGGAAATAGAAGCAATCAAGAAAGAACACATGGAAACAACCCTGGATATAGAAAACCAAAGGAAGAGACAAGGAGCCATAGATACAAGCATCACCAAAAGAATACAAGAGATAGAATAGAGAATCTCAGGAGCAGAAGATTCCATAGAAATCATCAATGTAACTGTTAAAGATGATGTAAAAGGGAAAACGGTACTGGCGCAAAACATACAGGAAATCCAGGACACGATGAGAAGATCAAACCTAAGGATAATAGGTATAGAAAGAGAGACTCCCAGCTCAAAGGACCAGTAAATATCTTCAACAAAAATCATGAAGAAAACTTCCCTAACCTAAAAAAAAAAAAAGAGATACCCATGGGCATACAAAAGCCTACAGAACTCCAAATAGATTGGACCAGAAAAGAAACACCTCCCGTCACATAATAGTCAAAACACCAAACGCACAAAATAAAGAATATTAAAAGCAGTAAGGGAAAAAGGCCAAGTAACATATAAAGGCAGACCTATCAGAATCACACCAGACTTTTCCCCAGAGACTATGAAAGCCAGAAGATCCTGGACAGATGTCATACAGACCCTAAGAGAACACAACTGCCAGCCCAGGTTACTGTATCCTGCAAAACTCTCAATTAACATAGATGGAGAAACCAAGATATTCCATGACAAAACCAAATTTACACAATATCTTTCTACAAATCCAGCACTACAAAGGATAATAAATGGTAAAGCCCAACATAAGGAGGCAAGCTATACCCTAGAAAAAGCAAGAAACTAATCGTCTTGGCAACAAAACAAAGAGAAGAAAAGCACACAAACATAACACATCCAAATATGAATATAACAGGTAGCAATAATCACTATTCCTTAATATCTCTCAACATCAATGGTCTCAACTCCCCAATAAAATGACATAGATTAACAAACTGGATACGCAATGAGGACCCTGCATTCTTCTGCCTACAGGAAACACACCTCAGGAGACAAAGACAGACACTACCTCAGAGTGAAAGGCTGAAAACAACTTTCAAGCAAATGGTCTGAAGAAGCAAGCTGGAGTAGCCATTCTAATATCAAATAAAATCAATTTCAACTAAAAGTCATCAAAAAGGATAAGGAAGAACACTTCATACTCATCAAAGGAAAAATCCACCAAGATGAACTCTCAATCCTAAATATCTATGCTCCAAATACAAGGGCACCTACATATGTAAAAGAAACCTTACTAAAGCTCAAAACACACATTGCACCTCACACAATCATAGTAGGAGATTTCAACACCCCACTCTCATTAATGGACAGATCATGGAAACAGAGACATTCAAACAGACGAGTGGAATAGAAATGATGACGCAGAAATGAACCCACACACCTATGGTTACTTCATTTTTGACAAAGGAGCCAAACCATCCAATGGGAAAAAGATAGTATTTTCAGCAATGGTGCTGGTTCAACTGGAAGTCAGCATGTAGAAGAATGCAGATCGATCCATGCTTATGACCCTGTACAAAGCTTAAGTCAAATCAAGGACCTCCACATCAAACCAGATACCTCAAACTAATAGAAAAAAACTAGGGCAGCATCTCAAAGACACATGGCACTGGAAAAAAATTTCCCAAACAAAACAACAATGACATGCTCTAAGATGAAGAAACCATTAAATGGGATCTCATAAAACTGCAAAGCTTCTGTAAGGCAAAGGACACTGTGGTTAGGACAAAAACGGCAACCAACCGATTGGGAAAAGATCTTTACCAATCCTACAACTGATAGAGGGCTTCTATCCTAAATATGTTACAAAGAACTCAAGAAGTTAGACCGCAGGGAGACAAATAACCCTATTAAAAAATGGGGTTCAGAACTAAACAAAGAATTCACAGCTGAGGAATGCCGAATGGCTGAGAAACACCTAAAGAAATGTTCAACATCTTTAGTCATAAGGGAAATGCAAATCAAAACAACCCTGAGATTTCACCTCACCCCAGTGAGAATGGCTAAGATCAAAAACTCAGTTGACAACAAATGCTGGCGAGGATGTGGAGAAAGAGGAACACTCCTCCATTGTTGGTGGGATTGCAGACTGGTACAACCATTCTGGAAATCAGTCTGGAGGTTCCTCCGAAAATTGGACATTGAACTACCTGAGGATCCAGCTATACCTCTCTTGGGCATATACCCACAAGATGCCCCAACATATAAAAAAGACACGTGCTCCACTATGTTCATAGCAACCTTATTTATAATAGCCAGAAGCTGGAAAGAACCCAGATGCCCTTCAACAGAGGAATAGATACAGAAAATGTGGTACATCTACACAATGGAATATTACTCAGCTATCAAAAACAATGCCTTTATGAAATTCATAGGCAAATGGTTGGAACTGGAAAATATCATCCTGAGTGAGGTAACCCAATCACAGAAAAACACACATGGTATGTACTCATTGATAAGTGGCTATTAGCCTAAATGCTTGAATTACCCTAGATGCACAGAACACATGAAACTCAAGACTGATGACCAAAATGTGAATGCTTCACTCCTTCTTTAAAAGGGGGAACAAGAATACCCTTGGCAGAGAATAGAGAAGCAAAGATTAAAACAGAGACAGAAGGAACACCCATTCAGAGCCTGCCCCACATGTGGCCCACACATATACAACCACCCAATTAGACAAGATGGATGAAGCAAAGAAGTGCAGGCCGACAGGAGCCAGATGTAGATCGCTCCTGAGAGACACAGCCAGAATACAGCAAATACAGAGGCGAATGCCAGCAGCAAACCACTGAACTGAGAATAGGACCCCCGTTGAAGGAATCAGAGAAAGAACTGGAAGAGCTTGAAGGGGCTCGGGACCCCATATGAACAACAATGCCAAGCAACTAGAGCTTCCAGGGACTAAGCCTAAAAGACTAGCCATGGACTGACCCTGGACTCTGACCTCATAGGTAGCAATGAATATCCTAGTAAGATCCACCAGTGTGGGGAAGCCCTTGGTCCTGCTAAGACTGAATCCCAGTGAAGCGTGATTGTTGGGGGAGGGCGGCAATGGGGAGGGTGGGGAGGGGAACACCCATAAAGAAGGGGGGGGGAGGGATTGGGGGATGTTTGCCTGAAACGGGAAAGGGAATAATATTCGAAATGTTAATAGAAATATTCAAGTTAATAAAAAAAAAAAAGAAAGAAAATGACATCACAAGTACTTTTAGATTTAATCTTGCACCTGTCATATTGGACACGGTAATGAAAACAAATGATACAATACTGGAGAGAATGTGGGGAAAGGGAGCAGTTTTCATTACAGGATAGGGAACTGGCTACAGCTGTAGGTTAATGTCATTATGCAGGTGAAGCCAGGTAGAGGATGGTATGAGGCCTGTCATTGGATGAGAAGGAGGGATGAGCAGGATAAATTTTTAGAGGAGCAGGAGACTGGAGCAAGGGGAAGACTGGAGGCGGATGCTAAGATTTCTTTCTTCACATTTACAGGTTGTTATGGCTATTCTTTCTTTTCTTTTTTTTTTCAAAGATTTATTTAGTGTATATATATATACATACATACACATGTATACTTACATGTATACATGTGTATGTATGTACATGTAGCTGTCTTCAGACACACCAGAAGAGGGCATCATATCTCATTACATATGGTTGTGAGCCAACATGTGGTTGCTGAGATTTGAACTCAGGACCTCTGGAAGAGCAATCAGTGCTCTTAATCACTGAGCCATCTCTCCAGCCCTGTTTTGGCTATTCTTTAGGGATGGATGTGTACAGGATTTTGTGTGTCTAGAGTAAAATATATCTTATCTAGGTGGGCAATTATATCTTATCAATTAGATCAGAGGTTATTGTGTTGTATGTTTTTTCCTGTGGCAATTTAATTGAGTTCAAGAGAGTGTGTGGTGGCTGGACATATTGGGCCATCACAGAATTGGAATGTTTATGTCTGGCATGGTGGCAACCTGCCTTGGGAACTAGGTGTAGAGAGAATATTGCTGGGATCAGAGAGTAGCCATCCACAGTGTGATATGGGATGGAGCTTAGCAGGTGAGATGCTTTGTTGACTGAGATGAAAATATCTCACAGATGCCATGTGGCCCTATGGTGCTAGCACTTATGTGGGTTAAAAATAAACATTTTATTTAGTTTTACAGCAACATACAGACATCCTTGAACTCAGTGTGGTGGCCTCTCAACAACCTGGGAATCAATTTACCTCAAGATCCAGGTAGAGCACACTTGGGAATATACCCAAAAGACTCTATATCCTACCAGGTTCTTGCTCATTCATGTTCATTATGACTCTATTCATAATAGCCAGAAGTGGGAAACAGTCTAGATGTCCATCAAACATTGAATGAATAGTGAAAGTGTGGTAAATTATACAATGCAATAGTTAAAAATAGTTATGAAATTTACAAGTAAATGGATCGAGATAGAAAATCCCATCCTGAGTAAATCAATCCAGACACCCCAAAACAAAAATTGTGTATTATCTCTTTTATACAGGCATTAGCTTTTTATTTACAATCTATAATCTCTATAACCACAGAAGTTAAGTATCAAATGAGATATTGGAGAGATTTAAGGCTCTCAGAAAGGAGGACTAGAATATATAGTTATGGAGAGTCACGGTAGAGAACCCGGATTAAGTTGAAAAATTGGGGAGGAATTTAGAAAATAGGGATGAGGATGGGAATATTTGGAGAGACATCTCACTAAAGGCCCTTTAAGGGAACATATGAAAACCTACTAATCTACAAGCTTTCTAAAATATATACAGATTTGAAAGAAATCTAAATGGAATCACTAAGTAATGTGGGAGACAATCTCCCATAAAGACATCTTTACAACCAACTGAAAGTTCCAGTAGTAATAATGGTTCTCATCTAACTGATTTCTTCACCAAAGGGGTCACCTGGAAACCTCCAAGGATCTCAGGGTATTTCCAAATCTATTTATTTTCTTCAACAACCTGATCATAAGGTCCTATTATGAAAGATAATAGTTTTGCCCCTAATTATGGGGAAGTCAAATTGCTGCCTAGCTAGAAGCTTCACATCATACTTATTAGTGTTCATGATACTGGAAGGTACTCTTTTATACTACCAGAGGATAAAAGTAAACAGCCTGATACCAACTCATCTATCTAGAGTAGTGACATGCCTGCAAAATATACTGGTATAATATTGGCACAAATATGGGAGTAACTAACTGATTGGATTTTAGACTCACTTCACACAGTGGAACTCCATGCCTTACATTGCTCATTTAGCCCTGAATCTAAGATTTGATAGCCCATGGGCCTAAAAAAAAATCAAATACTACTGTTTTGCTAAAGAATTGTAGCAAGAAAATGACTCCCAACTACATTCTGCTATTCTTACAGATCAGTGCCTCACACAGTCTTCATTAGAGAAGATTCCTCTTTCAATAGTTCAGAATCAGAGAGCCACAAATGGATAATGTAGAGAGAGTAAGAGATTTTGGAACAGCCAGTTCTAAATGTGATGTCTTCATCATATCCCTTGCCTTATGAGTCAGGGAGCTATGTAGAAGAGGAGACAGAAAGATTGTAAGAGCCAGTGGTGATGGATAGATATCAAGAAAACTGTCTTCTAGATACAAGAGGACTCATGCATATGAACTGGCAGTGTCTGGCAAGATACATAATGCTTACATGGGTTCAAGCTGATTGGGCTCAAAGCATAGAGAGGGGAGAATATTCATGGACTTCCACTCCTAATCAAGAATGAAACTACACCTTTGTAGTATCATTTTTGAGAATTCTGGAAGTTTGATTAAGAATGTACCTTTATTTTAATCCCAGGTGTAGGATTGTCCATAGCAGCTGACTCGTGGTCTAGCAGAAGCATGGTTTTGCCAACTGCAGATAATCTTTGTAATTGTGTGACATTTGGAATTCTGAGAACTTTTCAGAGGGTACATAAATAGTAGGTCTTAACAGGTGGTGTGAGTGGTTATTGGTCATTTAGGGAGATTAGCTGAGGCTTGATAGTAGCCCCGATTAAAGAAGAGAAAATTCTCACTCTCCTCTATCCATATCTATTTCCTATGTTGAGGGTAAAACCAGGGGGGGAAAGGATGAGAAAATGAAGAACCCGTAAGTTAGCAAAGACCAGCTACTCAGTTTTTGTCCTCTTGCAAAGAGGAAAATTTCTTCAATGGAGTCTCACTAAATGGATTAAATACACTTAAGATTAAGGCCCATGCTCAGCAATCGATGCAAAACACGCACCATGATATTTCTGTACATATTTTGACTCATATTTCTTTATTTTTTGTCCTGTTGCTTGTATACTATGGTTTCTGATTTTGTTAGGGTTTTTTTGTTTTTTTTTTTTTTTCAGTTTTGTTTAGGTTTCTTTTGTGTGTTTATGTGTGAGGTTTCTTGTCATTCTTTGTTCTCTTTTAATTTTCCTGTATTTTTGCTTGTTTTTTTCTTGGTGTTTCTAAAGACAAACAAAAGAAAGAACATGAAATGAGAACAAAGCGGTCAGAAAAGATCTGGGAAGAGTTGGTGAGAAGAGACAAACATGAACAAAATATATTGTACGAACATGTTTCAATAAGGAAAAGCTAGAAATAAAAAATAGCTACAAATGTACAAATAGAAAGAGATTTAGAGCATTGACAATGTTTCTGGATGTTAAAGTACATGAAAAATTTAAGTACAGTATTATTGTACAGATAGGAATTTTGTGGAATAGTTAAATCCAAACATAGAGAAAATAGAATGGTGCTTTCTAGTAGAAAGGAAGAGAAAATTGGCAATTTAATGAATATAAACTTTTTATTTTATAAGATGAAATGGTTCTCAAGATTATTTGCACAAGTGGATTTTCTGTTCATAAGAATGTCCTGGTAGCTTGCAGGGCAATTACCATTGATCGTAACTATGTGAACCTAGAAAAAGTAGCTATGCCAGCATGAGGGACCACTTAATGCACTGAGGCACACACAATTACAATAGATTTTTAAATCTATTTTTAAAAGCTACTACGAAGACTAAAAATGCTACAAATTTACTGGCACGATGAATGATTTTAATATTGAATTGATACCCAAATTTAGCAAATTTTATATCATCTTTTATTCTCAGTTTGAATAATCAAATTTTAAAGGAACCATTGGATAAATACATATACTAATAAAATAATAATACTCTGGTTACAAAAATCTTTTATTTCCCTTCTTTGGTAAAATGTTCAATTTAGTAAATACAATTCAAAATTTTAATTTCAAATGAAATAAATTATAAGTAGTGTGTTTAATATAAAGAATGTGACAACTAGGTATCTATGTCAGGTTTAAACAAAGACATCAACAGAATAAATTTAGATTTGTAACATCTGCATATTATATCCTATAAGCAGAAAGGATAATAATTTATAATTTGAATTAAATGACATTTTAAAGCTTGAAAATTTTCCTTTGCCTTTCTCTGTTCAATTAAGATGATCATAAACATTCAGTGTATTATGGAGAGACAGACAG
This sequence comes from Rattus rattus, assembly GCF_011064425.1. Taxonomy (NCBI): domain Eukaryota; kingdom Metazoa; phylum Chordata; class Mammalia; order Rodentia; family Muridae; genus Rattus; species Rattus rattus. The sequence continues at coordinate 3,488,489 of NC_046172.1, read as the reverse complement.
ACAGACACAGAGAGACACAGAGTCAGAAAAAAGAGGCAATTTATAGATTAGTCCCTATTGGATAAGGTTAGTGGAATGTGTTTAATGAACCCTGATTATTTTAAGTATATATTTATTGAAAGCAATCGCAATGATTATTTGTTTTATGAATGGCAAATTATCTATTTTGTGAAGTATTTTCACATTGTCTCTGAACTAAATTTATAAATAGAATAGAAGATGGCAAGTTAATACTATAATTTCAGTGAACATTTAAGGATTATTCATATGACAGCCTAGAAACATTTCTAACAGCTTGAACTTTCTGTATCATCAAAAATGACATATGATTTGTAGAGCACAGCAAAAGTTTGACCCAAAACATCAGACAAGGAGAATTCTTTCAACTTGGAGATTTCATCTTAACTGAAGTCAGAGGGACAATGATGAACAAAACAAACAGGAAATGCTGGTAGAGTTGTGGAGAAAGGAACCACTTATTCATAGTTCTGGGGATAGAGAACTGGTCCAGCCCCTCTGAGAATTGCTGTGTAGAGTTCTGAAAAAGTTGAAAATAAATCTACTATATATATGCCCAAAGGACTCAGCATTCTTTTCCAGATATTATTTTCCATTTATGTCTATTGCTGCTCTATTAAATACAGCTACAAAATGGCAACAACTTAAATTTCCTTCAACAGATGAATGAATAATGAAAACATGGTTCATATGGAATGTTATTAATCTGTAAAGAAAACTAAAATCATAAAACATGCAAGTAAATGGATGGAACTAATATATATATATACATAATATATATGCATATATATGCATATAAAAACACAGACCTTGAAAGACAAATGTCATGTTTTCTTTTGTTGGAGGCTCTAAATTTTCAGAGGTGAGTATTAAGTTCAGGGTAAGTGAAGAAACCAGGAAAGTTAAAATAAAAAAGAAGGAAGAAAGAAAGAAAAAAGACCATTCCTAAGGCAGGGGTACAGTGTATAGCTATAACAGAGGGGGCTAGCAAGGAGACCTGAGGGAGGAAATAATTGAGGAAGGCTTCTAGTTGGTGAGAGGCAAAGAAAAGTATTTAAAGTAAGAGGGGGGCAAAATAACAGTAAGGATATCTAAAAAGTCCTAAGGAATAATATTATTAAATATCCAAGACCTTATACATGCTGTTACCAGAAACAATGTGGAAGTCCATGACTCATGCTTCTGATGACTCTAAATAACAAGGAAGCTATTTTGTAGTGTTATCAATGACTGTACATCCATAGTTGAGAAAGATGGACACAAAAGGCTTCTCTGATAATTCTATGCCTATCTTACCTCAAAATTAAAAATGTAACAACCCAGACAGAAAGTGGTAGAAAAGACCTCCTCCTCCTCCTCCTCCTCCTTCTCCTCCTCCTCCTCCTTCTCCTCCTCCTTCTCCTTCTCCCTCTCCTTCTCCTTCTCCCTCTCCTCCTCCTCCTCCTTCTTCTTTTTGGGGTAAGGACACAAAAGTGGGATGTAGATCTGGGAAGACTGGGAATAGAATTTGATTAAGGTTCATGATGTAAATTTCCCTAATAATCAATAAAATATTAAGAAATTAAACAAAAATGTCATGTTACATATAAATCTATATAAAAATCTATAGAGAGGGTTTAGATGAAAAGTTTCTTTCTAGGCTGACATTGCTTCTTCTAAGAGGCAAAGACCATCTAACAAAACCCCCAATGCCAGAAGAAACTCACCTGATTTGTTGACCATGGTTGTCTAAGAGACTTCTAAATCATTGCAAGGAACTGATATTGCCCTTGGCTGGACCCATAAGTAGAACGTGAGTTCCTACTTATGAAGATACCATGCACTTCAGGCACATAGCTCAGATTATTCTGACCTGGAAGTAATTTAATACTCTTTTCTTTTGGAACTAGTTTTCAATGTACTGGAAGACACCGTGCAAGCTTCCAAAAGAGAGAAGGAAGCAAACAACTATTTTACCCAGCTATGATGCCTATGAACTGCATCAATGACACACATGGGATGATATTTTTAAGGACTCGGTAGTGGAACTCATAACTTTGAGGTAACCAAGAATTCACTCATTGGAGATAAAATCTGCTTAACAGTAGGAAGTCATCCCATTTCCTGAAAATGTACCAAATTTCCCACCACTACTGAAGTTGAGGTTCTTGAAGGAGAAGCTATAGCCACAACTATACTAAAGCAACGTAATCCTTATCTATAGCCTAAACATTTGTCTATATACCCACATATAAGTGTAGTCCTTACCATTTATCAAGAAAACTTCTCTCTGTAATAGGTAGTGAGCATTACAGAAAATCACAAGCAATAACTATGTAGCGGTTTAGAGCACAGTGTCAACGGATATTTGTACAAGACATACACATAAAGCTCAGCAAACACTGTAAGAGAGGAGCAGACCAATTTTAAGAGGCAGAGGATCATGGCATTTGCTGTGAAATTGTGACTCCTAAGCATGCCAGAATCTGCACTCTTAATGTCTCACCTATATAAATGCCTAAGCATGAACTAGACAAATACAACAATCATAGACATACCTTAATATAAATATGTTCTCTTTTCATGGTTCCTCACCAACTATTGTCCATTTGTATTTACTAGAGTTTGGAGGAAACACTTAATCTTGGCAAAGTAGAATTAACACAAGTAATTACATGATTTTCTTTCATAAAGAAATAAAAATAATTTTCTATGCATAATTCATTCATAAGAGGAAAACATGATATTATGAATGTTCAATGTACATTGACCATCACCAAAATTATCAAAGCTAAGATCTACATTTAGAATTCTCTAAAATTAGGGTTACTATTTCTGTAAATATTAGCAACTTTAATTCAAAGCGGTGTGTTATAATTGGACATTTGCATCTTCTACATCTGAGACAGTCCACCTGAAGTGGGATGATCCTCAAACGCATTTGAGCACATGTCTCAATTTTAATTTTTTCTCACTTTCTTCTGCCCTTACAAAGCTCTTCCAACAAACCACATTTCTCACTGAATGCTCAATATAATCCAATGAAGTCAGTCATTTATATAACTCCATTTCACAGGTGGATAAGGCAAGTTTCATGCCATTAAACTAATGTAGACATGGGCATCCATTGCTAGATTAGTAATTCAAACTGAGTCTCAAATATTTACTACTTTTACTATGTACCTTTAGACCCAAGGATATTTCAGAGTAATTTACAAAGCAGCTTCTGTGAAGGAATTATAAGCTCATACTTTAATTAAGGTAAATCCAGTTACTGTTTCACATATTTATGAAATGGAGAACTACTGATTTCTATCAAGTTGGGATTATTTGACATGTTTTCAGAGGTAACTGGGGAGCTACATAATGCTGTTTTGTTCACTGTGGTGCTTCATGACAGCAGCTGTAAATATTAACAGAATTAAAGACTTTAGCAGGAAGGTAATCTGGGTACTGAAAAGCTAATCTATCAGGCTCTTAAGCTAGGTGGTTTTCATTTGTAGTATTGATTTGATTCTACCTATTACTGGAAGTACTCCTGTAATGTTAGCTTCATTGTCTGTTTATTATAATTAATATATGATTAAAACAGATAAATATTAAGAAAAACTATTGTAGTGTTTATAAACATAAACACACTATAATGCATTTAGTATTTCATATATATTTTTTCTTTTTTTCATCTTTATTAAATTGGGTATTTCTTATTTACATTTCTATTATTATTACCTTTCCCAGTTTCCAGGTCAACATCCCCGTAACCCCTCCCCCTCCCTTCTATATGAGTGTTCCCCTCCCCATCCTCCCCCCATTACCACCCTCCCCCCAACAATCCCGTTCACTGGGGGTTCAGTCTTGGCAGGATCAAGGGCTTCCCCTTCCACTGGTGCCCTTACTACGCTATTCATTGCTACCGATGCAGTTGGATCCCAGAGTCAGTCCATGTATAGTCTTTGGGTAGTGGTGTAGTCCCTGGAAGCTCTGAGTGGTTGGCATTGATGTTCATATGGGGTCTCAAGCCCCTTCAAGCTCTTTCTGTCCTTTCTCTGATTCCTTCAGTTCAGTGGTTTGCTGCTGGCATTAAATACTTTATTTTATAAGTTGCCCTGGTGTTTTATCATGGTTATAGAAAAATAACTAACACAAAAAGGTATTGGAATTAATGAGACTAAGTGTTAGTACAAATAGGATGTTTTAGTTCTTTGAATTAAAACGTATGTATATCTTAACATATATGGTAGTAATAAAAAGTTGCAGCAAATTGATGTCTTTTGCAAGCAAAAGGAAACTCCTTTTAATATTTTTATGGCCTAAATTAATTTAATAACATATTTTGTATCCAGAGAAAATATAGTTTTAATTATCAGATAACATGATGGTTATGTAGATCTCGCTGAGAGACATAGCCAGAATATGGCAAATACATAGGCAAATGCCAGCAGCAAACCACTGAACATAAAGACACATACTTTGTCATTATTTTTGATACCTGAGTAGTACTCCATTGTGTAGATATACCACATGTTCTGTATCCATTCATCTGTTGAAGGACATCTGGGTTCTTTCCAGCTTCTGGCTATTATAAATAAGAGTGGTATGAACATAGCAAAGTATGTGTCTTTATTTTTATGTTGGAGAATCATTTGGGAATATGCCCAGGAGTGTTATAGCTGGGTCCACAGGTAGGGCCAGCTTGCAATCCCACCATCAGTGGATGAGTGTTCCTGTTTCTCCACATAATTGCAGACATCTATTTTTTTTATCTTAGCCATTCTGACTGGTGTGAGATGGAAATTCAGCATTGTTTTGATCTGCATTTCCCTGATGACTAAGGAAGTTGAACATTTCTTTAGGTACTTCTCAGACATTTGATAATGCTCAGCTGAGAATTCTTTGTTTAATTCAGTACCCCATTTTGAATAGGGTTATTTGGCTCTCTGGTGTCTAATTTCTTGTGTTCTTTGTATATTTTGGATATTAGCCCTCTATCAGATATAGGATTGGTAAAATTTTTTCCCAATTTTTGGATGCTATTTTGTACTAATGACAGTGTCTGTTGACTTAGATGGTGCTTTGTAGTTTTATGAGGTCCCATTTGTCTTAGAGCATAAGTCATTGGTGCTATGTTCAGGAAATTTTCCCCAGTGCCCATGTGTTCGAGGCACTTCCCCAAATGTTCTTCTATTAGTTTGAGTGTATCTGGTTTGATGTGGAGGTCCATGATCCACTTGGACTTAAGCTTTGTAAAGGGAAATAAAAATAGGTCAATTTGCATTCTTCTACATGCTGAACTCCAGGTAAACTAGCACCATTTCTTGAAAATGCTATCTTTTTTCCACTGGATGGTTTTAGCTCCTTTGTCAAAGATCAAGTGACCATAGGCATGTGGGTTCATTTCTGGGTCTTCAATTCTATTCTGCTGATCCTGCCTGTCTCTGTACCTATACCATACAGTTTTTATTACTATTGCTTTTGATACTACTTGATATCAAAGAAGGTGATTGTCTCAGAAGCCCTTTTATTGTTGAGGATAGTTTTCTCCATCCTGTTTTTTTTTTTTTATTTCAAATTAATTTGAAAATTGCTCTTTCTAACTCTATGAAGAATTAAGTTGGAATTTTGGTGGAGATTGTGTTGAATCTATAGATTGCTTTTGGTAAAATGTCCTTTCTTGCTATATTAATCCTGCCAATACATGAGCATGGGAGGTCTTTCCATTTTCTGAGACCTTATTCAATTTTTTTCTTCAGAGACTTGAAATTCTTGTCATACAGATCATTGACTTGCTTGGTTAGAGTAACATCGAGGTATTTTATATTGTTAGTGACTATTGTGAAGGGTATCATTTTCCTAATTTCTTTCTCAGCCTGTTTATCGTTTGAGTAGATGATGGGTACTGATTTGTTTGAGTTAATATCCAACTACTTTGATGAAGTTGTTTATCATGCTGAGTAGTTCTCTGGAACTTTTGGGATCACTTAAGTATACTATCGTATCATCTGCAAATAGTGGTATTTTGACCTTTACTTTCTAATTTGTATCCCTTTGACCTCCTTTTGTTTTCTGATTGCTCTGGGTAGGACTTCCAGTACTATATTGAATAATTAGGGAGAGAGTGGCAGCCTTGTCTAGTCCCTGATTTTAGTGGGATTGTTTCAAGTTTCTCTTGATTTAGTTTAATGTGGGCTACTACTTTGTTGTATATGGCTTTTACTATGTTTAGGTATGAGCCTTGAATTCCTGATATTTCCAAGAGTTTTAACCTGAAGGGGTGCTGAATTTTGTCAAATGCTTTCGCAGAATCTAATGAGATGATCCTGTTTTATTTTTGTTGTTATTGTTGTTGTTGTTGTTGTTTTGGTTTTTTTTTTTTTTTTGCTTTGAGTTTTATTTTTTATAGTGGATTATGGTGATGGATTTCCATATATTGAACCAACCCTGCATCCCCGGGATTAATCCTACTTGGTCATGATAGATGATGTTGATTTGTCCTTAGATTTGGTTTGCCAGAATTTTATAGAGTATGTTTGCATAGATATTCATAAGGGAAATTGGTCTGAAGTACTCTTTTCATTGAGTCTTCATGTGGTTTAGGTATAAGCATAATTGTGGCTTTATAGAAAAAATTGGGTAGTGATCTTTCTGTTTCTATTTTGTGAAATAATTTGGACAGTATTGGTATTAGGTATTCTATGAAGGTCTGACAGAATTCTGCACTAAATCCATCTGGTCCTGGGATTTATTTATATTTGGGAAACTTTAATAACTGAATCTATTTCTTTAGGAATTATGGGACTGTTTAACTGGTTTATCTGATCCTGATTTAATTTTTGTACCTGGTATCTGTCTAGAAAAGTGTCCATTTCATCCAAATTTTCCAGTTTTGTCAAACATAGACTTTTGTAGTAGGATCTGATGATTTTTAAATTTCCTTACATTCTGTTGTTATGTCTCCCTTTTCATTTCTGATTTTGTTAATTTTGATACATTCTTTGTGCCCTATGATTAGTCTGGCTAAGGGTTTATATATATTGTTGATTTTCCAGAGGACCAGCTCCTGTTTTGTTGATTGTATAGTTCTTTTTGTTTCTACTTGGTTGATTTCATGCCATAAATTTGAGTATGTCCTACCTTCTCCTCCTCTTGGGTGTATTTGCTTCTTTTTGATCTAGAGCTTGTAGGTCCACTGTCAAGCTATTATTGTATGCTCTCTCCAGTTTCTTTTTGAAGGCACTCCAAGCTATGAGTTTTCCTCTTAGCATTCCTTTCATTGTGTCCCATAAGTTTGGGTATATTGTGCCTTCATTTTTTTTGAAATTCTAAAAAGTCTTTATTTTATTTCTTTATTTCTTTCTTGAGCAAGCTAATATTGAAGAGAGCCTTATTCAACTTTTATTGTGTGTAAGTGAGTTTTCTGTCATTTTTCTATTATTGAAGAGCAGCTTTAGTCCTTGGTGATCTGATAAGATGCAGGGGATTATTTCAATCTTCTTGTATCTGTTGAGGCCTGTTTATTGATTATATGGTCAGGAGGTACTGAGAAGAACGTATAGTCTTTTGTTTTCAGATGATATGTTTTATAAATATCTGTTAGATCCATTTGGTTCATAACTTCTGTTAGTTTCCCTATGTCTGTTCAGTTTCTGTTTCCACGGTCTGTCCACTGATGAGTGTGGGGTTTTGAAAACTCCCCCTATAATTGTGTGAGGTGTAATGTATGCTTTGAGATTTAGTAAGATTTATTTTATGAAGGTAGGTGCCCTTGCACTTGTAGCATAGATATTCAGGATTGAGAGTTTATCTTGGTGACTTTTTCCTTTGATGAAAATGAACTGTACTTCCTTATCTTTTTGGATAACTTTTGGTTGAAAGTCGATATTATTTGATATTAGAATAGTGACTCCAGCTGATTTCTTTGGACCATTTGCTTGGAAAGTTGTTTTGAGATTTTTACTCTGGGGTAGTGTCTGTGTTTGTCTCTGAGGTGTGTTTCCTGCATGCAGCAAAAGGCTGGGTCCTCTTTACATATCCAGTCTGTTAGTCTATGTCTTTTTATTGGGGAATTAAGTCCAGTGATATTGAGAGATATTAAGAGATAAAGATTGTTTCTTCCTGTTATTTTCATATTTAGAGGTAGAATTATGTTTGCGTGTCTCTCTTATTTTGATTTTGTTGCAAGGAAATTACTTTTTCACCTTTTGTAGGGTGTATTTTCCCTCTTTGTGTTGGAGTTTTCCATCTATTATCCTTTGTAGGGCTGTATTTGTAGAAAGGTATTATATAAATTTGGTTTTGTCATGGAAGATCTTGGTTTATCCATCTATGTTAACTGAGAGTTTTGCTGGATTTAGTAGCCTGGGCTGGCATCTGTGTTCTCTTAGGTTCTGCATGATATCTGTCCAAGATCTTCTGGCTTTACATAGTTTCTGGTGAGATATCTGGTGTAATTCAGATAGGTCTGCCTTTATATGTTACTTGACTTTTTTCCCTTACTGCTTTTAATATTCTTTCTTTATTTTGTGCATTTGGTGTTTTGACTATTATGTGACTGGAGGTGTTTCTTTTCTGGTCCAATCTATTTGGAGTTCTGTGGGCTTCTTGTACGTTTATGGGTATCTCTTTCTTTAAGTTAGGGAAGTTTTCTTCTATAATTTTGTTGAAGATATTTATTGGCCCATTAATTTGGGAGTCTTCGCTCTCTTCTATACCTATTATCCTTAGGTTTGATCTTTTCATTCTGTCCTGGATTTCCTGGATGTTTCAGTTTAGGAGCTTTTTGTCTTTTACATTGTTTTAATGCTTTGTCAATGTTTTCTATGGTATCTTCTGCCCCTGAGATTATCTCTTGTATCTCTTGCATTCTGTTGGTGACACTGGCATCTATGACTCCTGATCTCTTTCCTAGGGTTTCTATCTCTAGGGTTGTCTCCCTTTGTGCTTTCTTTATTGGTTCTATATCAGTTTTAAATCCTGGATGGTTTTGTTCAATTCCTTCACCTGTTTGCTTGTGTTTTCCTGTAATTGTTTCAGGGATTTTTGTGTTTCCTCTTTAAGGGCTTCTACTTATTTACCTGTGTTGTCCTGTATTTCTTTAAGGGAGTTATTTATGTTCTTTTTAAAGTTCTCTATCACCATCCTGAGATGTGATTTTTAAATCCAAATCTTGCTTTTCTGGTGTGTTTGGATATCCAGTATTTGCTTTGATGGGATTACCAGGATCTGATTATGCTAGACTTGGATACTGTTACTTAGATTCCTGTGTTTGCCTCTAGTCATCAAGTTGTCTCCAGTGTTAGCTTGTCTTGCTGTCTCTGACAGGGTCTTGGTCCTCCTGTAAGCCTGTGTGTCAGCACTCTTTTAGACCCATTTTCCTTCAGCCAGATCTGGGAATAAAGAGCTACTCCTGGGTTTGTGTGTCCTAAAGCCTCCATGTGGGTAGCTTGGAGCAGAAGAGTTGATTTTACCTCTCCTCTCAGGTGCGTCAGTGCTCCAGGTGACTGGCTTCTACCTCTGAGTTCAGGCAGAAACTAGAAGGGTCCTGCCCCTCACGGATCCTAGGCTCCTTTGCTCAGCGGGCACAGAGGACACTAGGTGGGTTCCTCTTAGGTCAGGAATGTGGGCCAAAGTAGTTGTCTCCTCTGAGCTCTCAGGATTGTTTACACTTCTGAGAGTCCAGGTCTCTCCCCTATGGGATTTGGATACTGAGAGCTGTGAGACCAGTTCAGTTCCAGATGCAGGGAGAAAATGGTATTTTGTTTTCTTTATATCTAGTTTATTGAAATTTTTATATATGATGGAAATTAGTTCTCTGTCAGATCTGGAGATGCTGAAGATCTTTCTCCATTTCATGGGCTGTTGTTTTGTTCTATTAATGGTGTCCTTTTTCTTAAGAAATCTTTTGAATTTCATGAGGTCCCTTTTACTAATTTGTGATCTTAATGCTTGGTCCTTTGGTGGTCTGCTCATCATGTTTCATGTAGTAATGAGTTCAAGGCCATTCCCCACTTCTGTTCTATTAGATTTAATGTGTCTACTATCTATCTAATTCAACTTGAGTTTTGTCAAGGGTGACAGATATGTATCGATTATCAATTGTCTACACACCAACATCCAATAAGAACAGAATTATTTCTTGAAGACACTGTCATTTTTCCATGGCATAGTTTAGACTTCTTTGCTCATAGGTGTGTGTACTTATGTCGAGGTCTTTGACTTGGATGTCAGTCCTTTACCTCTCTGTTTTTATGCCAATATCATGGTTTTTTTTAATTACTATAACTCATTAATAGAGCTTGAAATCAGGCATGATGATACCTGCAAAATCTCTTTGTTATTCAGAAATATTTTAGCTATCCTGAGTGTCTTCTTTTTGTGTTTTTTTTCATGTGAGATTGAGTATTGCTTTTTCATGGTCTGTAACAAATTGTGTTGCAATTCTGATGGGGATTGTCTTGAATCTATACAGTGTTTTTGGTAAGATTGTCATTTTTACTATGTTAATTCTACTGAGGCAATGGCATGTTAGATCTTTCCATTTTCTGGTATATCCTTCTAAGACTTGAAGATTTTATTATACTGAACTTTTACTTGCTTCTTAGAGTAACACCAAGATATTTTATGTTATTTGTTGTTATTGTTAAGGCTCTTGTTTCCCTGGCTTCTTTCTCAGCCCATTTATAGTTTGTATATAGGAAGGCTACTAATTGATTTTTGTTTTTTGTTTTTTGTTTTTTTTTGTTTGTTTTGCTTTGTTTTAGTTAATATTGTATCCTATCACTAGGGTGAAGGTGTTTATCAGCTGAAGTAATACTTCCCTGGTAGAATTTTTTTGTGTGCATATGTATACTATAACATCACCTGCAAATAGTGATATTTTGATTTCTTCCTTTCCAATTTATATCACTTTTTTCTCCTTTAGTTTTCTTATGACTCTAGCTAGAACATTAAGTCCTATATGGAATAGATATGGAAAGAGTGGAAAACTATATCTTACTCCTGATATTAATGGAATTGTTTTGACCTTCTTTACATTTAATTTGATGTTGATTACTGGCTTGCTGTACATTGCTTTTATTATGTTTATGTATGTTCCTTGTATCCTTGGTCTCTCTAAGAGTTTTAACATCAAGGGGTGTTAGATTTTGCCAAAGGCTTTTCCAGCACCTAATGAAATGAACATGTGTGTTTTTCCTTTCATTTTGCTTATAACGTGCACTACATTCATAGATTATGTTGGACCATCCCTGTATTTATGGAATAAAGCCTATTTGATCATGGTGGATGAATTTTTTATGTGTTCTTGGAATCCATGCTCACTGATGCTCTACTTCTTAATAGCCAGAAATTGGAAATGGCCTAATTTTCCATCAAGTGATGAATCTGATAAATGGAAAATGAGTGTGGAACATTTACACAGTGAAAATTCAGATGTTAAGAAAAGTGCAGGTAAATTGATGAGCTAGAAAACATCATCTTGAGTGAGATAAGAAAAACCCGAAAAGTCTACCTTTTACATGGATATTAGCTTTTTACCTTTCAGTATATGTGCTGCAATCTGAATAACTGCAGGGGTTAAACACTCATTGAGGAACCAGAAGGGAATACATAATCTCTGAAACATTAAAGGAAGAATTTAACACCAACTAATATTAATTTGATAGTTCTCTCCCAAAAATTGAGGAGTATCTTCATGTCACCTTGTAAGAGCAGTATTTTTCTGAAAGTAAATGCTGGCAACCACAGTCTTATTTTGTTTTTACTTCTGTGAGGTAGAATTTTGTATCTTCAATGTACAAGTAATAACATATTATTTATTGTTCATGGTCTGTCCCTGGGTCTTGAGTATTAGGCACTGTACCTGAGTCTTATTATCCTAATGAAGTTACACATATGTAAATTCTTCTTTTAGGATCAATCTTAAATAGGCATTACTTAATTGGAAATTTTGACAAAGAACTTTTAAAACATGTTTCATCTAACTCTATTTAAGACATTCCTACAGTTACTTGATGTTTTCCTTAGCATTATGTTTCAATTTGTTCATAATAGTTGTTGGCCTTTGTTAATATAACTTTGATACTATAAGGCTAAATATTTTATTTTTACTATGATATATATATATAATTTTAAATAGCACGAATTAGAACTCATTAAATGATATATTAATTTTTTCATAGTAGCACACACAGAATTGAAAATAAAATGATACTTTAAAATCTCAAAGCATTGTTTTTCAATCTGCACCTTTACATAATGTATACAAGAATATAGTTAGAAGAAATTACTTCTGGTGTTGTTTAGTATAATAGGATAATGGTCTTTAGCAGTTTATGATGTATTTAAGTATAACCACATGAAAATATATGCAAATTTTCAAAATAGAAATTATAAAATGTTAAGGAAAGTAAAGTACTAATTACCATAATCTGACCAAATACATTGTATCAACCTTTCATAGTGTGATATATATATATAACAATACATAAAATACAATAACGTGAAGAATAACTGTCTACTCTGCTGATATCAAATATTGCTGATATCCTTGTGAAAACCAATATATTTGACTCTTTGCTCTTATCAGACAAAAAATTAACTCAAAATCAACAACATATCTAAATGTAAGAATTAACATTATAAGTTTAAAATAAAAAATGAAATTTTGTTTAGTCGAGTGTTTTTTAGATATAAGACTATTTTCAAAAAAATTCCAAGAGAAAGCAATGAAATATTTTTACCATCTTAAGATAAAAATGTATAAATGTAATGCAAATTATACCATTAAACATGTTAAAAGACGATGCAAAGAATGAAAATTGTTGCAAACTATAGTATAAGATACTTTATACAGATGTTAAAGTCTTACAATTCAATAATGACATTGACACACCAGTGAAAATTGCCAAAAGAGGTAGATAGATATTTCTCCAAAGAGGTAATATAAAAGATCACTAAATACATTAGGAAATTCAACAGCACAGTGAGTATCACTTCACATCCACCATGATGTTTAGAAGGTATCGTACTGATAAATAATGAAAGACCATAACAAGTGTTACTAAAGCATTGGGAAGAATTGAAATTATCATATATTACTGGCGAAAGTGTAAATTGGTATGTGTATGGTTCTATTTGATGACAGAGATACTTAAAATCACCTCTCTTTATGTTTCCAAGTTTGTTTTCCCAATAGTAAATTCATTTCTCTTGAATCATTGCCCAGCTGATTTACTCACACAGATATTACAAGGCAAAACTTAATCTAAATAGTAGCATGTAGGTTAAAAATAGATCAGCCTAGTATGTTCTTGGTTTTAAGACATGGGATTTATTTTTGTGCAATTCTCCATTGTGACCCAGGCTGGCTATCCAGAATATGTCTAAAGAGTGTATCTCAACATGTACCTAGCAGAAATTTGCTGGCTCTACCCTATCCTTCAATGTCTTTCATGTAATTTCTGCATACTCCGGAAAAAGAGGCACTCTTACTAGTCTCAACAATTTGAATTATTTTGCTCTTCTCTTCTTATGCTATAGATATTACTATTTTGATCACATAAAATTTAAGAATAAGAGTTAGGAAAGTAAATTATATTAATTAAGTGCAAAGAAAGTATAAAGTTGTTAACATCTAGTATAATAAAATATCACAAAGTGGTCAGCTTATTATAATGGACATTTATTCTCACACACTTACAGAGGCTCAAGAGTTTAATACCCTGTCAAAGTCCCATCATCACCATGTTCCTTTTTAAAGGATATTAGTGGGAAATCTGTATGGTGTTATATAGTTTCTGACAATTATCTGCAACTTATATTATCTTGGTTTATGAATCATCACATTTTGTCTCTATCCCTTTACAGCATTCTTCTCCCTGGCTCAGTGCCTCTGTGTCTAACATTTCTTGTTATACCAGTTATAATGGTTTTACAGTTCACTATTATCTGGTATAACCTCACTTTAACTAACGCATTTACAATGACTAAATCTCAAGAAGGTTATGCTCCCACAAGACACAAAATTTTAGTCACCATTCAACCAAGTTCAAATAGCAATATGTGAATTACAGAACGATACTTTGATGTGTATGTAACAGTCATAAAGATAGGCACTAAGAACAGAATACTATGGAAGAAGTATTTGCATTATATATGTATTGCTTCATTTCTTCTAGGCCCTGAACCATCATCTGAACTGTTAAACAACCTGGTGTTATTGACTACTATATTCTCAACTGTAAAATAGGATAGATAAGGTTTAGTGATTGGCACAAACTGATATTATCATTAGGAGTTTCAGCTTGAATTCAAATGACATGGCAAATTGAATGTTGATTGTAATGCCTTAACAATTTTAAGGAAAGGGTGTTTTGGGATTAAAGAGGAATGACAAGGTGGAGAAGTTCATGATGATGCAAGACAAAGAGGAAAAACACAACATGATATGATAAAGGGAATCTGTCTGGGTGAAACAGATCCAAGCAAAAACAAAATGAATAAGTTGATAAAAATTCTGAGATTATCACATGCCACAGTGTTGATTTTTCTTTTATTTATGCTGCAAAAGGAAGTAGGGGTAATAAATGGAACTACAGATTAAAATATACATTGAAGTAAAGAATATGAAAATTTCACTGAGGAATAAATATGTGGTTGACTAGAGACCTTAGTTCTACAAAGAATTGCATTTTAGTGTCAAGTTACTTTACAATTGATTCAGAAATAATAGTTTCATGTAAAGCCATTTGTTTCAAAAACTCCATGCCACTAAGAAAATCTCTTCCTTACTTAGACAAGTTTGTCTTTATTCAAATTTACTCAAATTATATTACATGTAAAAGGATGGAAGAAGATACTTCATCTCTTTTTCTCTATGTTGAAATATGGGCAGCTGTATCTAGTTTCAACCATTTGTTCATACCTAATCAAAAGATATTGTCTTCAATTTAGCTTCTCTCAGCCATTAATGCTATGATTTCTGCAGTATTTTAGTTGAATGGTTGAATGTGTGCCTCAGTCTGATGATTTATTATTAAAGCTATTTGTATTTTCTTGGGTGGTCAATAACCTGGGACTAGGTAGGCCAGATCTAGGAAAAAATCAATTACTATTGTTTTACTAAAAGTATGTAGCAATAAAGTGATTTCAAATGACATTCTTTCATACCCATTAATCAATATATTCTTCAGCCATTATCAAAGAAACTTCCCCTTCAAAGGAGGGTAACAAATACAGATTTCCATAGAGTTGAACAAAGTAGGGAAGGGAGTAAGTTTGAACACTCAGATTTATATCAATGCTTTTAATCTAATTAGTTCCTCTCTCAAGGTAACAGAACTCTGGGTGAAGAAGGCAAAGATTGTAACAGCTCCACAGGAATGCAGGAATACCAAGGAAAAACAAGGTCTTTGGACACAACAAGATGATGACATATGAAGTCACAGTGACTGTAGAACAGAGAGAGAGTATCCAAATTAACAAAATCAGAAATGAAAAGGGAGACATAACAACAGAATCTGAGAAATTTTTTTAAAAATCATCAGATCCTACTACAAATGCCTATATTCAATGAAACTGGAAAATCTGGATAGACCGTTTTCTAGACAGATAACAGGTACCAAAGTTAAATCAGGAACAGATAAATCATCTAAACAACCCCATAACTCCTAAAGAAACAGAAGCAGTTATTAAATCTCCCAACCAAAAAATGCCCAGGACCAGATGGGATTATTGCAGAATTCTATCAGACCTTCTTCATAGAAGACCTCATACCAATACTGTCCAAACTATTCCACATCGAAACAGAAGAAATACTATCTAATTCTTTCTAATGAAGCCACAATTATGCTTGCATCTAAACCACACAAATACCCAACAAAGAAAGAGAACTTCAGAACAATTTCCTTTATGAATATCGATGCAAATATACTCAATAAAATTCTTGCAAACCAAATCCAAGAACTCACCAAAACCATCATCCCTCATGATCAAGTAGACTTCATCCCAAAGATGCAAGGATGGTTCAATATATGGAAATCCGTCAACATAATGCCCTATATAAACAAACTCAAAGAAAAAGCCACATGATCTTCTCATTAGATTCTGAGAAAACATTTGACAAAATTCAACATCCTGTCATGTTAAACGTCTTGGAAAGTTCATGAATTCAAGCCTCATACCTAAAACAATAAAGGCAATATAAAGCAAACCAGTAGCCTTGGTCCTGCCAAGGCTGGACTCCTCCACTCCCCAGTGTAGAGGAATGTCTGGGTGGGGAGGCATGAAGGGGTAGGTTGTTGGGGAGAGGGAACACACTTACAGAAGATGGAGAAGGTTAGATGGAATAGGGTGATTATTGATGGGAGACTAGGAAAGGGGATAACATTTGAAATATAAATAAAAAATTTCCAATAAAAAAGTAGTATTTGACATTGTAAACTTGCATTTAATTTTTACAATTTTATTAAGAGAAATCATTTTACCACTTAAGAAAATGTGAAAGAATATTATTTATACAATATATTTTATGTATTTCACAAACATTTTATTAATAATTTTATTAACTCAATCAGAAATGTATTAGTATATGTATCAACCACATCAGGGACTATTGTATATACCTTGAAAGAAAATCTACTGTGAACTTTGAAATACTGTTTTTCCATTTCTTATCTGCTTTGTCACAGTGCTTGCTGCTTTCCTTTTTAAGCCTTCATAAAGAATGAGTTCTTGAAGAAAAGCTCTTGTCAGGTGTTTATCTCTCATGACTGCAGAGGCTGTTTATAATGCCTGGAAAGTATATCAAACAAATGTGCTATCTCTAAAATTAATAGGCCAAAAGAATTTCCATTTCTTTTTATAGAAAATAAGCTTTTACTGAATGAGATGTGTATCAGTTATAAAAATCAGGTTAAAAGGATAAGACTTTTTCACTTACATGTTTCTTTATCATTTTATAAAGCTAGGGGACTTTTGTTTTAAGTATATATACCCATTTTAATTTTCAGTACACAAGAAATTGCTGGAATTTATGTTGACTATATAATCATAAGAATTTCAACACTCTGAATTAAGTTTTGGAACTAAGTGATTTCAGTGTATGAGACTATATTTGACAAAATGACTTCTGGTTGCAAATCCAAATTCCTGTGAGGGAAAACATGGTTAGGAATAGTGTCTGATTTCAATATAATGTTGAATAAAATATTCATTATTATGACAGGTTTATTTTCATCTCCTGTAATTCTGTTTTATTCAGCAGAAGGACTGTGGACATAAGAATAAGTGTTAGTATTTTAACATAAGAAATAACTTCTAGCAGTACAATTTATAGACAGAAACTTTCTCGTTCTAGTTTAAAAATTTTGAGAAGGATTTACAGCATATTTCAAGATACATAATGGTTTCTCTATTCATTTTCTTGAGCTACTTCCTTCTCAGTCTGATGGGGAAATGCATTTCATCCACATATTTAGCCAGACTTAGCCCATATTTCTCGAATAAACATACCCCATTTCACACCTCCACAGTCCACTCTATCAAGGAGGACATAATGTTAAGTACTATTTTTACTCTATGTTTATTGCCATAAATTTTAGAGACTTTGGGTCTCTTGGTGTTTATAAGTATAAGGAGTAAAAACTGATGGCGATTATAGTTTCATGATCAGTACTGTTCTGGGGATCTAAGCAAGATTCCTATCGTTACACTTTAACATGTTTGATATATATTATCAGAGATAGAGTATGACTGTGTAGGTAGTACTTAAAGGTTTGAAGGTCAAAATAATCCTAGAATCCAACTGACTTAGAGTAATCTGACCATGGATGAATAATGCACAGTATGTTTTGAGCCTCCATTTCCTCATCTCCAAAATGTAGAGGTGACTATACTAGATTTCTTGTGGATATATGTTTTAAAGTTGGGCCTTTATTGTTTTTTTTAATTATTTTTTATTTCATAAAATATATTTTGATTATTCTTCCCCTTCTACAACTTCTTCATCTCACTTGCCACTCAACTCCATGTGCTCTCACTGTTTCTTCTCTCTGTCCCCAAACCAAAATAAGCAAAAATGAAAATCAAATGAAACAAACAAAAAATACAAAAAATAAATAAAAAACAATACAAAACCAGCATGGATTTTATGTTGTGTTGACCAACTATGTCTGGGTATGTGGCTTGTCCTGGAGTATAATTGATGTACTCAGTGACACTACTTAACAAAAAATTGATTTTTCCTTTGCTAGTGGATAACAATTGTAAAAAGCATCTTGTAACCATCTAAACAATTATGAATATGTTAAAAATATTTTGACTTATACTTACATTTCTAAGCTTATGTAAATGTATAATAATTAATAGGATAAGTTTATATAATATGTAGATTAAGCTTTCTTTTAAAAATAATGCTGGAAGACGAAAGTAAGAAATACATTTATACTAATGTTTAAAAAATAGAATTTAAAATTATACTGGCATATTGGGGAAGAAAGAGAGAGACAGAGACAGAGACAGAGAGAGACAGAGACAGAGAGACAGAGAGAAGGAGAGAGAGAGAGAGAACATGAGAATTAGAGAATGATTGAAGGAAAGACTTGGAATATTGAGACTCTAGATACCATGAGAACACTTTACATTTTATATTAAATATGCAGGAAGTTAAAGCAAAAGACAAACCATAATAAAGTAAAATAATATGATAAAAAGAAACATACCCTTTCTTCATAAAAGGTAGAACAGTTCCTGGTACCGAAAAAAAATGCAATCTGAGGTTTATATTAGAAATATAGACCAACATAATAGATAATGTTCCCATTAATGGATCTACAAAGGTTGCACAATGTCCTTGGTTTCTCTGTTCCACAATGCAGGACACAATATTGAAACATACTGTATTGAAATATTTTTTTCAAGGAGAAATTTGATTCGGAAATTGTTTATACCCTGTATCCTACAAATAAGATTTCCAAGGACAGATGAAATGTTATGAATCATTATTGTCTATTATTGCCTTCAGTTTTAAAATAGTGTCTCTTGAATAGTAGTTATGACAATTATAAATATATACATATATATACACATATATGTATACACACACACACATACACACACACACACACACACAGAGACATACACACACATTTTCCTATGTAAGACCTTGATATGCTTTTCACCGATTCTGAGCAAAAATTATTATCTTCAGTTTAGCACAAGGTTAATTACAAATAGCCAGAACTCATAACATGGACAGGAGACTCTTCAAAGACTCAGGACCACATTGGTAAAGTACCAAGCTTATTTTTCAATTAAATAAACCTTTTCTAAAACATAATTTGAACAATAAAGCAGTTATAGAGCTGTTATGGTTAATATTATAGGAGTGTATCTAAATACAGAAATCCCACTTTGCTCATTGAACTCCCACAATAACCTTCAAAGCAACAGTACCCTAAAGAGTATTGGTACTCAACGTGTAAACTGATGCTTTGTATCAGGCAGGTTCTACTTGGAAGATAAAGAAGCACTGTTCTTTTTTTCTTTTTCTTTTTTTTTTTGGGGGCAGATTGAACTCCAGGGACTCTTGCGCCCAGGCAAGCGCCACCACTGAGCCAAATCCCCATCCCCGCACTGTTCTTAAAAGTGTTTTAGGGTCATAGAACATTATTTAATGTAGTTCCTACTAGGTTTAATGTGCCTAAACTTAGTCCTCAAATGTACCTGATCAGTGTTGAATGATACTCATACAAATGTATTGCTTCTATTAGCAAACTCCTAAACTGGGATTGGGGTTATAGCTCAGTGGTAGACTATTAGTGTAGCATGAGTGAAGATGACCAACCTACTTCCTTTGAAACGTTAAAAATGGGATCCCTTCTAAAAGCCCATCTTAGTGCTTTGCTCCTTCTCCCTCTATTATATTTCTATTAAAAGCTCATACACACTTTTAACTGAGCCATTTGCCTTTCCCATTCCTGTCTAGAAAGACTCATAACTTTACTGGAGAAGATCACTGAAGCAGATAGTCATTTCACCTTGATACCCTTCTATTTAACCAACGTATACCTTTAGCACTATCTGGTTAACTATAGTTTTCTTGTCTCTTAATATGTAATTTCAAGTTTCTTCCTCCTCTTTAACTCATGTTGCCTGAATCCTCCCTATTTACTCTGACATTATGACCTCAGCTTAACTTTTTCTAAGGAAATTTTCAAACAATTAATAAACGGCTGCTCATTATATCACCACATTATAAATTTACTGTTTTATCTTCTCACCTGCTCTAACTTGAGGAATCTTGTTTTCTTTTTTTTCCTTTTTATTTTTTTTTATTAACTTGAGTATTTCTTATGTACATTTGGCAAAATATCCCTTCCCTCCTTCCTTATAGTGTGGTGTTCCACTCCCCACCTCTCTTATTGCCGCCTCCTCTCGGCAGTCTAGAAGTTCACTGGGGGTTCGGTCTAGCAGGATTCAGCTTTCCTTCCATTGGTGCTCTTATTAGGATATTCATTGCTACCTATGAGGTCAGAGTCCAGGGTCAGTCCATGTATAGTCTTTAGGTAGTGGCTTAGTCCCTGGAAGCTCTGGTTGCTTGGCATTGTTGTACATATGGGGTCTCAAGCCCCTTCAAGCTCTTCCAGTTCATTCTCTGATTCCTTCAACGGGGGTCCCGTTCTCAGTTCAGTGGTTTGCTGCTG
>NC_046172.1:3416430-3467693 GCF_011064425.1 Rattus rattus | reverse complement strand
GTGCACCAGGGTTCCAGATGGCCTCCGGTGTTTTCCTCTGGAATCAGCAATGTGTGCAGAGAGCAGTCTCTTCTGGTTTCGCAGGCGTGTCTGCCTCTCTGAAGGTTTAGCTCTCCCTCCCACGGGATTTGGGTGCAGAGAACTGTTTATCCGGTCTGTTTCCTTCAGGTTCCGGCGGTGTCTCAGGCAGGGGTCCTGCAGCTCCTGGGCCCTCTCCCACGGGAGCCCAGAGGCCTTATACAGTTTCCTCTTGGGCCAGGGATGTGGGCAGGGGTGGGCAGTGTTGGTGGTCTCTTCCGCTCTGCAGCCTCAGGAGGGCCCACCTGACCAGGCGGTGAGGTCTCTCCCACGGGTTTTGGGGAGCAGAGAGCTGCTGGTCGATCCAAGGGGTGGATTTCAACACAGGAAATGCCCGTCCTAGAGGAATTCTGCCTCCGTGTGTCCCGAGATCACCAGGCTGCTTTCTTGCAGCAGAAAAGTTGGTCTTACCTGTGGTCCCGAGGCTCAAGTTCACTCTCGGGGTGCTGCCCACGGGCTCTCTGCGGTGGCAGCAACCGGGAAGATCTGTGCCGCCTCCAGTTTCATTCTTTTTAAAATTTAAAAATTTAATTTATTATAATTGTGTGTTAGGGGTGCATGTGTATAGGCCACATGTCAAATGTATGGCATTCTCTCCTTTTACCTTTAATTTTTTAAATCAAGTTTTACTTATGTGTATTGATGTTTTGTCTGTATGTATATCTTTGCTTTATGTATGTTCTTGATGCACCAGGAAGCTAGAAGATGGTACCATTCTTGTCCATTCAGCCTTCTCACTTGCCCTCTTGGTTCCCTTCTTAAATTTGTAAAAGTGTAAACATCTTCAGATGGTCTAATACATCTGACTTTTGCTAGCCCTATCAATAATATTTTCTCAGTAATGAAAAGTGTAGAAACAAAAATGACAGGTCAAGATTTCAAAGCCCATTTCTATGAATACAAGAGAGGGAGTGTTGCTGACAGCTAAGGAACAGGTTATTTGAAGCTTGAGAGAGGACTCCAAATTTCAGCCTATAGTGGGATGCTCTGGGTAGTCAAGAGGAAGGAAGTGTGAAGGACACAGAAAGTAGGAATGGGAAGGAGGAGTAGCAAGCATTTTGTTCATTCGGCATTATTCTCTTCTGCTTTAGGACATCGATAGAATATTCTGCAATGTCACAATTCTAGTTAATTGGTACTCTGCCCTGTGCACTATGAGTAGAGCTTTATCAGAAAATGGAACTTGTTGATTTCCCCTCTTGTCCTTGCTCTCCCCCACATTTCATTTTCTCCTGCTGCTCTTAGGTTACTCTGTTCCACTCCTGAGCTCTCTTCCACTTAAGAAGAACACCCTGCTGGGCCACACTGATGAGGCATTCAGAGGTAGCCTGGACTTTCAGACCCACAGGAACACAGTGAACTCACTAAAATGGGCTCCTGTCAAATGTCAAGGAGCATTCCCTGGTGTTTTCTCTGTCATTATCAGATGTGCTCTAGTCTAGAACATGAAGCAATCCTTTTCAACTGTTTCTTACTCCTGAGACAAAGCATTTGTCTATAAAAGGCCCCTGCTGCCTGCTGGGGGTAGGGAGGCTTCACAGTGCATAGAAAACAATAAAGTGCTTTGAGTCTGGCAAAAGCTCCAGTTCATCCCAGCTCCACAGATGTTAGTTTTAGTAAGGGAAAAATATCAGATGCATTTGGAGAGGGAACTGCAGTATAAGGTCACAATTTTTAGTATTTGCTTTCCTGTGTGTTGGTTGCTGAATCCTCCTGTGCCTCATTTTTCTGCCCTATCTGCCTTGTTTGTCAGTCCAGTCTGTGCCTCCTTTTCCAAACAGCTCACCCTCTGTCTTTTGGCTGGCCCTCCCTTACTGTGCCTCTTCTATCTGAAGAGCATTTGTCTAATGGAATGTTTTTTTTAGGGAAAAAGACAGGGGTACTGTTCTACCAGATGCAGAATCAGCCTTGGTCTTGAGCTGAGTAGGAATGTGAAGTTGGGTCCAGAAAGTTGCTGGTGTGAAGAAAGAAGATTTGAGCTAATTCCAACGGTCCATCTAACTAGCAGAGAGGCCTGGGATGAGGCATTGCCTTTTGGGACTTGGACTCAGGTTTCCTTGCCTGTAGAACAAAGAAATACCCAATTTGTTAAAATGCAGAAATGTTTATAATAAAGAAATGAGAGCAGAGTATAGTGGGACAGGCCTATGATACCAATTTTGGAGGCAGGGCCACGAGGATCACCACAACTTTGATAATGGCAGTCTGGTTTATACAGTGAGTTCCAGACCAATGTAGAGTACAGATATTTATATTTATATTTATATTTATATTTATATTTATATTTATATTTATATTATATTCATATTTAGTAATCTATATATTATTAGGGTGGTATATCCTAGCTACTAGGAAGCCAAACAGTCTAGCCAATCAGTAAGCTCAAAGCTCATGAGATACCCTGTCTCATATAAATAAATAAATAAATAAATAAATAAATAAATAAATAAGGTTAAGAGTGACAAGGAGACCTGATCTCCATCCTCCACATGGGCACACATGGGCACCCTCCACTCACACATAAAGACAATACACACATACACACACACACACACACACACACACACACACACAAGTACAAACACACACACACATACACACATACCTTCTCTTTCTCTCTTTATTTGCACACAGATACAATAAAAATAACTATTGTAAAATGACAAATTACATAATAAACAATCAGTCAGAATACACTTAACCCTAGAAATCAACCAGCATATAAAGGGAACTATGGTGGTTTGAGTAGGAATGTCCCACATTGAATGTTTCATAGGAAACAGCAATTAAACCCTGGAAGATCAGGAGGTGGGCACCATGTCCAAGACAGAACATTTAGCATCAGCGCCTTCTAGCCATGCTTCTCACCATGTGACAAACCGAAACTGTTGCCCCAATAAATATTTTTCCCTGTGGTCATAGTTCATTGATAGGCAATCTGTGCAGACAGAACATTTTGTTCACAAGGTGACAAGAATGTTTGTCAATTGATATGTTCACAAAGTCAAGATATGCAACAACCTAAATGTTCCTCCAGGAATGCATGGTATTAAGGAGTCTGGCATCTTGGGATACTATTCAGGTTCCCCAAAGAACAAAATACTTTGGTTTAGCACAAAAATAGATAAACTTACAAGGTCTTATGCTAAATGAACTAGCTAGGTACAGAAAGACAAATACTGCATGATCTTACGTCTGTACAAAATAACAAAAAGTTGAAGCCCCTACAATATGGCTTGGTAGTTAAGGGCACTGGCTGCTCCTCCAAAAGATTCAAGTTCAATTCCCAGCACCAACATGATAGTTCCCACCTATTTGTAACGCCAGTTCCAGAGGATCCAACAGATACATGTAGGCAAAACACCAATTCATGTAAAATAAAAATATTAAAAACAAAAACAAAAACAAAGAGTTGAATTCAGAAAGAAAGATGTTTACCAAAACAGAAACTGATGGTTACCAAGAGTTAGAGAAAGTGATGGATGAAATGGGGATGTGGGTCAAAGAGTTACAGTTAGGGTAGGAGTAATAAGTATTGGGGAAACTGCTGTCCAACATAGTAACCATAATTAATGGTAATGTGATAATGTAGTGAATATTTAAGAATTGCTGAGTAAATTTCAAATGTTCTCACACAAAAAGTAAGTATGTAAAGTGGTGGATATGTTAATTAGTTGGTTTAGTCATTTGAGAATGGATAGATATATCAAAACATCCCAATGTATCCCATAAATTTATTCATTTACAATTTGTCCATTAAAAATTTAAAAGTTTGAGTAGCATAGATATTCAATACATTTGTTCAATACAAGTTATTAAAATTTTTTCAGTCTTCCATCCTCTTCTTTTCATACTCTTATATGTATTCATTCTAATAAGTCATTGTTTTTCAGAGAAAAGTAAAGATTTCTTCCTCAGCAAGAATAAGAATAATAATGATAGTAGTAACTATTGTCATTATTTTCTGCTGCTGAGAATGGAACCCAAGGTCTTGTGCATGCTAGGAAAGTGCTCTAACTCTGATTTGCATCTCAAGCCCTAAGATAAGATTTCTGTATTGTATTTCTCTTGTTCAATCAATTCATGGAAACAAAAGAAGCTTGGGACCTGAAATTCACTGTCAGGATGGTTGTCCTGAGTTAGCTCTTTACTGGCTGCTTGAGTCAGAGTAAGTCTGGCTCTCTGATTTGCTCCTGTCTTCCTAAGGCCCTGACAAGTGTAGGGTCAAGCACACTCACAGACTTCCCCTGCCCTTTGCCTGGACTCTACTCTTAAAAAAATGGCTTGAGTGGAATGCACCACTCTTGTTCTTAGGCTAAAACCTGGATTTGGTCAGCTAGACTCACTACCAGGAGACAGAGTGTAGAAGAGAGACAGGTGCATTTATTAACACCCTTTCTTAGAAGGATGCGATTGTAGTGGTTTTTCTGCGTTCTGAGATTTCTCTCCCAAAACTGTAGGTCTACCCTAGTTCTGATAACCTTCTCCCAATACTTTTATTGGCTCAGGGAATGTGAGGCCCCAGTGATTCTCACCATGCTTCCATTAGCCAGTCCCCTTTGGCCTGCCTATATCCATATAAACAATGCCTTGGTTCAGCTCTCTGGTGGCCCTGTACGAGTGAACCATCTGTTCCCTGCCGGGATCCTGCCTAAAAGAGTCTAGCCAGTAAACAGAACCTTCTGAGTATTTGACTTAGAGCACTTTACTGAGAAGAGCCGTTTACTCAGGTAAAGAGATTTACCTGAGAAAGAAGCCAAAGAAGACACTTGGCAACTCAAAAGTTAGTGGGTGGCATGGAAGCACAAAAATAGAGGGAGAAAGGGAGAAAGGGAGGTAGCTATGATAGAGGCATGTTGAAAGCTGGTCTGCCCAGTAAGGAGCAAGCACATCATGCTGCAAGGGGAGGACACCAGAAGCAGGGGACAGGGCTGGCCCAGATTGTTTTTCTTCCAGTTCCTTTCATTGGCTGTTCCAGACAAGACGAATAGGAAAAGGACACCACAATGCACCCAATGTGAATATATCTAGGACCAGTATAACAGCTGTGACTCTTTAGACCACTCAGTAAACCTCTCAGAGCCTTTGTGTCTTTTTGTGCAGGAGACAGCAGTTTATCCACCTCATAGGAGGATGCTCCCAAACCAGCCCTAAATGAGCTGGAGTGTGGATGAGTGTCTGTTCAACATTAAAGTGATATATAAAACAGGATGCTTGAATGTCCTGAACTTTATGGCTTGTCAGTTTCACAGACTATCACTTGTATTTTCAAGCAACTGTTTTTAGTGCAGTACCTCAACCAGAGAAATGCCTTTACCAAATTGATTCTCTTAAACTGCTGAGAACCTGTTTTTGCAAGGAAAGACAATTAAAGTACAGGCCTGGGAACTGCAACCATTTGTTTCTGACTAAGGTCGACTGTCTACCAAATCAAGGGGCTTGCAGAGGAGCCTGGCTGCTGTCTTGTACAGCCCAGCTGTATCCCAGAGGACATGTGCCAAACCAGTGTGGCACACAACAAGAAAGTATGCCCCTTTAGACATCTCCATACCAGGTGCTATTTAGAGAGAGATAGCAGAGAGCCAGATAGAAAACAGGCACATCTCTGCACAGGATTAGTGTCCATGTGCACCATGGCTCTGGTGAAGCCACTAGTCAAGCTAGGGAATCAGTCACCTCCCCAGAATCACATGGCTAGCAACATGATGTATTTACTCAGCACCTGGGTCCTGAGTGTCCTGGCGATTGCCTTTGTACCTGTTTGGTCTTCCTCCTTTGCATAAACTCCTATTTCAGACCTACTTCCAGACATTTCATTTGTTTCCTTCCATATTGGTTTCACTATCCATTCTCAGGAAGGATCATAGTCTAGTCTTTCATCCCTGTACTACATCCTTGCACTAATGGCTCTAGAATGCAACTGCCTTTGGAAACATCTGGAAGCTTTTCAAAATCTTACTGTCTAGGTTTATATTCTAGACCAAGATCAGAGTATCAGAACCCCTACGTGTGTGTGTGTGTGTGTGTGTGTGTGTGTGTGTTACAGTGGAAAATAAACCTGGAGTTCCATACAACCTATGGAATTCTTTATGCCTTAGTTTCAGCTCTAGCTTGACACTGGTAAATATATATTTTTTAATTCCCCACTTGGTGTGGTTGCATAGCCATGGTAGAAAGTCACGATTTTAGGAGGTTTGAATTTCATCACATATGAAATAAAGCTGCACACCTTCTACTGAAGGGATGTCAGTGAGAATGTCCTGTTGGAGGGCTAAGAACCTTACAGAATCACAAATGGCCTAACCTTACAGGAGTTTCCAGCTTGATGCATAGTCCGGTTCCTCATGGCAAGAAGCAACCCCAAATCACTTTGTTTTGGGGGTAATTACACCACCTTAACTTATTATACCAAGCCTGTGCCAAAAGTATAGTTTTCTCACAGTTGAGCAAGATCTCAGGGAGGGGAAAGGATCCAAGTATCTCTATGAAAGTTTGTGGTATCAGAATTCAGTACATTACAGACATTACATAAAAGGAGAAAATGTGGGTCTGGGAGGTCAAATGACTTCCCTATGGT
This sequence comes from Rattus rattus, assembly GCF_011064425.1. Lineage (NCBI taxonomy): Eukaryota > Metazoa > Chordata > Mammalia > Rodentia > Muridae > Rattus > Rattus rattus. The sequence goes on along the minus strand of NC_046172.1, from coordinate 3,461,038 downwards.
TATCCCAGCAGGTTTCTGGCAGAACTGAGAGGGATTTGGATCCCTCTGCAGCTCCATCTCACCTCTTTGCCTCCTCGAGTTTCTGCTGAAATTTTAGCCCTGCCAGAAAACATTTGGAGGCTTTTTAAATGAGTCTTATACTAGGATCCAAATGAGCAAGGCAGTACAGTGATTAGGGAATATCTCTGTTACTTGTGCATGATACTTTCACATGCTGATTTGTTTACCCAGCAAACAAGCTAGTGAAAGATCCCCCGAATGGGGAGACCCTCACTAAAGTCTCAGGATGACGCAACCCCCGAGAACTCACTTAAGACCGTCCTTGCCACAAGGTTTATTGATAGGAACCAGTGCACTGGGGTCAAGACTCCTATCCCATGCAGGGGTAGAGGAGTTTGACCACGAGTAGCTGAGAAAAGGAGTATTTAAAGGAAGAAGCCACAACCCAAGAGGGTAGGGATGGCGTCATTGGAAAATATTGGGAATACCAGTAAAAAATCACAAGGAGCAGCTTCCTGTCTCTCAAGATTGCTTTTAAGATTGTAATTTAACTTTATGGTCAGGTAGTTCCTGGGAGAAGCTTCCTGTTATCTTTTTTTTTTTATTAACTTGAATATTTCTTATATACATTTTGAGTGTTATTCCTTTCCGGTTTCGGCAAACATCCCTCCCCATCCCTTCCTTATGGGTGTTCCCTCCCCACCCTCCCCATTGCTGCCCTCCCCCAACAGTCTAGTTCACTGGGGTTCAGTCTTAAGTAGGACCCAGGGCTTCCCTTCCACTGGTGATCTTACTAGGATATTCATTGCTACCTATAAGGTCAGAGTCCAGGGTCAGTCCATGTGTAGTCTTTAGGTAGTGGCTTAGTCCCTGGAAGCTCTGTTTGCTTGGCATTGTTGTACATATGGGGTCTCGAGCCCCTTCAAGCTCTTCCAGTTCTTTCTCTGATTCCTTCAGGGGTCCTATTCTCAGTTCAGTGGTTTGCTGCTGGCGTTAGCCTCTGTATTTGCTGTATTCTGCTGTGTCTCTCAGGAGAGATCTACATCGGCTCCTGTCTGCCTGCACTTCTTTGCTTCATCCATCTTGTCTAATTGGGTGGCTGGATATGTATGGGCCACAGGTGGGGCAGGCTCTGAATGGGTGTTCCTTCAGTCTCTGTTTTAATCTTTGCCTCTCTCTTCCCTGCCAAGGGTATTCTTGTTCCCCTTTTAAAGAAGGAGTGAAGCATTCACATTTTGATCATCCGTCTTGAGTTTCATTTGTTCTAGGCATCTAGGGTAATGCAAGCATTTGGGCTAATAGCCACTTACCAATGAGTGCATACCATGTGTGTTTTTCTGTGATTGGGTAACCTCACTCAGGATGATATTTTCTATTTCCAACCATTTGCCTATGAATTTCCTTAAAGTCATTTTATTTTTGATAGCTGAGTAATATTCCATTGTGTAGATGTACCACATTTTCTGTATCCATTCCTCTGTTGAAGGGCATCTGGGTTCTTTCCAGCTTCTGGCTATTATAAATAAGGCTGCTATGAACATGAACATGTGTCTATGTGTTTTTTTATATGTTGGGCATCTTTTGGGTATATGCCCAAGAGAGGTATAACTAGGTCCTCAGGTAGTTCAATGTCCAATTTTTGAGGAACCTCAGACAATTTAGCTGAAATTGCTTTTTTATACATAAAACAAAAATGACCATATAAAGGCATAAAAGGCAAACCACTAGAAATTTATTTGTTGACCCAGAAGGTTTGTGTTTGTTTTGTTGTTTTGTTTTTGAGACAGAGTCTTGCTATAGAGCTGAAGGCTGAGATTAGAGGGGAGTGACACCATATTAGGATGACCCAGAGTTTGAAAATTCAATTTATCCTCAAATAAACCTGTGGCTTTGTGGAATCCAAGGCCTGAGCCTGCACTTGGATGAGAATGAGAGTACAATAGAGAAGGTCACCTTCAAAGTGTGAAACGAATGGCTTACAAAGTTGGCCTTAAAGACCAGGAAATGACTCCAATTAGTACATAGAAAGCACAAGGAAGGTCTTAGTGGCCAAAAATGATCCAGGAGATTAAAAACCACTAGAAAGTGAAGAGACCGCAGGAACCCAAATAAGAAAAGAACAAGATAGTTCAGTGGTCAAGCCTTTGCTTCATATTCATGAGGTTCTGAGTTCCATTCCTACTCTCAAATATCAGCGAATTAATATATAAACCGTAAAGTACATAGGATTTAATGAAGTTGAATTACTAACATATATTAAAATGAGTGTGATGGGTCTGAGGAGCACTAATCCATCATGCATGACACCTTGGGTTCCATTCACAAAATCAAGTAAATAAATGAACAGATAATATAGATAGGTTGGAGGAAAGAAAAGAGAATGATCCATTAAAATCTAAACTTTCATGAAGAAACACCACAAACTACAGCAAATAGTGTTTTCCTAACTGCATACTGTATAAAAATCCTCAGGAAGACTTATTGCTGGATTTCAATTCCCAGAATTTTCCCATTCATTAAGGTTGGGCCAGTCAGAAAAAAATCCATCTTCTTCTGCTCTTAGGAGCTTTGTGGAAAGTGCATGTAAAACCTAAGAAGAGTTGTTCTAAGAGTAGTAAGTGTCTCAGATTGTGCTCTTGCTTAAGAGTTTAAGGATGGTTTCAAATGGATCCAGAAATTGCACAGTGACAGAGACAACCATTTGTGAAAAGAGAACTTATTAGGTCAGTCATAGATGAGGTAGAGAGGGACAGGAGTAAGTGCAGGTATAGCCTAAATTGGAATTTTGCAAGAAGGGATAGGGAGGGCAAGGCAGAAAAAGCTCCAAATGCACTAATTTGATCATTTATTTCAGTGGGCCCTGAGCTATCAATGTGGCCTCTGATTCTCTAATGCTGAGGTACTTTAAGGCCAAAGGAAATATTGTTTGGGTGGGTAAAGTCAATGAAGAGGGTAGTTGGGGATATAGGCCCTTAGATTGATTGTTCTGCATATGAAAGACACACTGTGATGCAAGTTTTTTGTTCTCTCCAGGAGTTATTCAGCCCTGGTGTGGCAATGGAGGGAAATCCTCCTGGGAACAAGGTCCCAAGGCATTAAATCATAAGAAAAACAAAAATCAAACAACAACAACACCCCCCCCCAAAAAACCAAAAAATTTAACATAGTTATACAAAGAATTTAATGTACTATTTTATAATAATTATAAATTTTTTCCTGGTGATAACTCAAAATTTAAAGATAGTATTTTTTTAAGAGACATTAGTTTGTAAAGTTTGTGTATTTAAAACTCAGGACTAAAGAACCTCAGAAATAACAAACAAAAACATCTTTATGTACCCAAAAGAGATGCTTGTGTGTTTGTTTAAGATAGAGTCTTACAATCTGCTCCAGGCTTGCCCGGAATTCACCATTGTAGCCTAGCATGGCTTCAAACTCATGTTGATTCTCCTGCTTCAGCTTTCCAAGTGTTGGGGTTACAGATAAAGAACCACATACAATCTCAGCCTTTTTTTTCAAATCATTAAATCCAACTGCTTCAACATGAGGTGAAGAAGGACAATAACAATACACATGCCAAAGAGAACAGGGAAAGCCCTGGAGGCCTCAACTCTCCACAAAGAATTCCATAAAAGTAAGCAGTGCTGAGCATAGAAGCAATAGTCCCCAAGAAAGAGTATAAGCATTGATTATCCAAAACCCTGAAACTAAACACCCATAAAGTAGCATTACAAAGATTGATGAGGCTAGTTTTTAGGAAAATATATGTATATACATATATGCAAATAGTAACAACTAATGGAAAAATAGGGGCCATGAATTTAAAAGAGAGCAAGAAGGGTATGTGGGAGGGTTTGGAGGGAGAAAAGGAAAGAAATAATGTTAATTATCACCTCAAAAAAAAAAAAAAAAAGAATGCTCAACTGTTCATTTTGAGAAGCACATCATATGATTCAGATCAACCATATTAATGAATTCCTATTAATTATAACAATATCATTTTTGAGCTGGTGATGTTGTTTTTTTCTGGGTGAGATTCTCAAAACAATATATATCAGAAGTACAAAAATGTCAGCACATCATTCTCCTACCATGTCCTCATTTATTCAGTTACTCAAAAATCTTCACAAAACCAGAAGACTCTCTCTCTCTGTCTCTCTGTCTCTCTGTCTCTCTGTCTCTCTGTCTCTCTGTCTCTCTGTCTGTCTGTCTGTCTGTCTGTCTCTCTCTCTCTCTCTCTCTCTCTTTCTCTCTTTCTCTCTCGGTATCGGTATTTCTCTCTGTATCTGTGGTATGTGTGTGTGAGTTTACACAAAGGGTTTTCCTATGGTACTTTGATATTACGACCAAGAATGGCTATGTAGGTAATTCAATTGATTCCTAAATTAAATCATTTTACCTGCTTGAATGTGCTTGTGCTGCTGAGGGTGGGGTCTTTCCTTGTGTCTCTATGGCAAGACAAATAAAGGGGAGAAAACTTCAATTTTCTCTTAGGAGAATGTAGTGTACTTTCAAGATAAAAGTAACACTTGTTTTCAGTTCAGTGCCCACTGCCAACTGCTCACTAAGCAGGAGGCTAGTTATAAAGTAGCATTCTGCAGCAGCTCATAGGCATTTTGAAGGTTTCTGCAAAATCCCACTTTCTTTCCAACTTTATTCGGATCATTGAAGCTGAGGTTACTTCGACACTTGAAATCGTTTCTGGGCTGAAAAGCATGTAGACTTCCCCACCAGAACCATAATAATGTCTGAAAATGACTTCTGGTAGGGGTAGAGTTTTCATGAGGGACTTAAAAGGCCATAAGTGTGTGCTTAGCTGGCTATGAGGGAAGCCATGTGCACCCCAGCAAAACAGTGACACAAAATGAAACATTTAAGGCCTACAAACTGTCCTTACTAATTTGTATAACAAAAGCCACAGAATTTATTTTCCCTTATTTTATTTATTTTCATTCTGCTGGAAATCTATGGCCTGCTGAGGTATGCCTACCTTACCTTTTGCCTTCTGATATTTTTCCATGATTTTTCAACATATCTTCCTTCTCAAACTGTATGTTTCTGACTCTTTGCCTGTGTTCTTGAGATTTCTTTCTTGTTCTGCTCTCAAACAATAAACAAGTAGATGTTTAATGGTCTTAGCTAAATATTTACTAACATGATTAAGAACAAAAGCAGAGTATCCTGTCCCTCAACATAAGTTCCAAGTGTCCACACAAAACATACCTATCTGACGATTGTAATTATTAGCACAAGCACCAGCCAGTAGCTTGCCTGGGGCATTCTTGTAGGGTGGGGAGGGGGTTGGAGGGGGTGTAAGAACTGGCAAAACTACAAGAGCTGGCATTGGTGACATGCCCCCGCCAGCGGGGACCCAGTTATTCAGGGTCCCGAAGAGGCCTTCTACCTGTCTATCAAATGGGGGTGAAGAGAAGGAGACCAAGCAAAAGTTCTGTTGTCAAGGTCTCATTTTAATGGGGCAAAACGTTACAGGTTTTAAGGCTTTCAGGTGGGGGAGTGTCCTTTGTGAAACACAAAGGATGGAGGAGGAGGGCATTCAGCAGCGATGTGAAAGGTGAAGAGGTCATGCGATGGAGACGCTGGAGTCTGGTGTTTGCTCAGACTGAAACATCCTGTGAATGTTATCTTCCTGTGCCTTAAATTCATGGGAGAGGATTTTGTCCAACAATCTCAAGACTTTATGGCAGTCATTTCAAGGTTGAACCTCTAGTCACAAAGCAGCCAGGCCCAAATCCAATACGGCTCCCTACAGTGACAGAATGTGGAGTGTCACAGAAGTCATAGGGATGAATTCACAGAAAGATGCTCTAGTAACATTTGCAGGATAGCAATCCAGAGAGTTGATAGAACTACAATGAGTTCATTGAACTCTCAAAACAAATTTTTTGCCTTGCTATTGTTGTTATTTTCATTTATTATTGTCTTTTGTTGTTGTTGTTGTTGTTGTTGTTGTTGTTGTTGTCATTTCATAGTTGAGGAAATTGCTCAAGATCATAGAGTTAGAAAATCGTGGAATCGGGATTTGCATCGATGACTCTGTCGAGTCTGTCTTCTTTTTTCCCTCCCTGGCTTGCCCAGTTTGAACAGCACCATAGGTTTTGATGCCTGCCTGACAGGTCAAAGACATCAACTTGTATCACTTTTCAGACAAATTTCAAATGTGCCTTAATGTTTTATTGTTATTATTATTGTTGTTGTGATTCTGGAAGGAAAAAATGTCTTTAGAATTTTAAATCATACATGACTCTTTCCTGATATATGCTGTCACAATGATTTCTTTTATAAAGATATTGAATGCAGTCGCTAGAAATAAGACTTTCTACTTATGCACTGTAGAATAATGCTAAAGCTAAAAAAAGAAGAAAAGATGACCTTATTAACCTAGTTTTTTCTACACAAAATTCCCAAAACTGGGAATTCCCACAGGATTCCACCCACACAGCAAATCCTAGAGCAATACTTTGAACAAAGTCATCTAACTCAATAACATTCCAGGCAGCTATTGAAAGCATCTTCAGGGTAGAGCACTTTCCTAAGCAACAATATCATTAGGTGGAATGCTATAAAAGTCTTCTAGTGTATAGGAGAATCTTGAATTCAGAGTGGCAGGACAGACCACACAGAGAGAATGTGCACATGGTTTCACTCAGGAGATAGACCAGATGTACAGAAATGGCACACAGGTGCTGCCACCCACTTGAGCTGCACCCATGATGGATACCAGGGAGAAAAATACCAACATTTCCTTCTCATTTCTACAGCAGGGTTAATTAACTCTTCTTCATATATGGCACTTATTGATGGGAACACTTGCTTAAGATGGTATTCTTTTTCTATCCTTGCTCTAAAAGAATTATTTCTGGCGAAAGTAAGCATTCTAAGGTATGCTGCTGTTATGTAGAACCAGACCAAGCCTTGTGTAATTGATGAAGCTTCCTTTATGACCTGGACTACTCCTGACCTCCTGCAGTGCATACTCACTAAAGTACCTTCAGATATTCTCATAGGCACCAACCTCCTCCTCCTCCTCCTCTTCCTCCTCCTCCTCATCTTCTTCCTCTTCTTCTTCCTCCTTTTCTTCTTTGTCTCCTGCAGTAGCCCAAGCTGGCCTTAAATTCACCATGAGACTAAGCATGACTTGGACTACCTCCAGCCTGCACCTTCCAAATGATAAGATTTCGGTTATGTACAATAGAATCTGGTTTATGTGGTTCTAGAGATGGAACCCAGAGTGTCTTATACTATAGGCAAGTACTCTGCCAATGAAGTACATCTTCAGCCCAGTGCCCAGACATTTGTTTACTTCCTGAAGTATGTAGGATTATTGATTCCTCACTACCTGGAGCCACATCTCACTGTTGCTGTTCTGTGGTATTGTGCTTGCTAATGGAAGGTGCTCAGAACCTTTGCCTGCTGTTAAGACAATGCTTTGAAGAGAGCAGTTGGAAGCAGGGATAACAAGAGGAATAAGAATAATAAAAAGGGCCTTTTTAAAGGCAACTTGGTTCACCATTGCTTGAGAACAGCTCAGCTTTCTTCCTTGTAATTCAGCAGGATAACTTTGTATAGGAAAGATTAAAAAAGTGTGTGTGTCTGGGTGGGAGGGGCAGGTTAATATGCCGCTTTAGTCTGAATAAACCACAGTACCACCCAGATGAAAAAAGAGCAGGCTCAGTCCTCTGTGGTGGCTTTGTATTAGAAAACAAGATGGTCACCCATGCATGACTGGAACTCTTCAAGACAGCAAGGCTCCTTTAGGGATCTCTGAGGTAAAAAAAAAAAATTTGTAAACTTTCTTTTTATCCACAGCTTGCTCCCTCTTTTCTTCTATTTTATCCCAAGCCACACAAAACCTTGATTAAATATCTCAGCTGTTTGTTTATTTTGAGAATCGGTTATCCTACCTTCTCCTTCTACCCAGAAAGCTTCCTTATCGATCTGTGCTCTTGGTTCTCTGCCACGACAGGCAGGCCCCACAGGTAGAACAGAGAATTTTCCTTTGGGTGATCCCTTGGATTAGAGCCCTTCACTGTGTGACACACTTCCTGCTGAGACACTAAACCCATATCTACTCACCTCAGAAATAGAACCCACTATGAAACAAAATAACAATTGCACTAAAGTCCAAATTCTTGAAGCAATGAATTTTAATGCACTTGCTAACAGGCTCATGTGTGAACATGAATGACTTGGGCAGCAGCAGTATCTCGAAAAGGATCACCCCCAACACAGGTGATAACTCTGCTGCAACTCTGCAACTCCCTGCACAGCTTGCAGGCAAATGGTCAAGCCCAAGAGATATCTCTCCTCAGGGAAAAGGCCTTGCAGAATCTTCCTAGTTTCTGATTCACCAGAGAAGTAACCTCCCCGTCCCCCAATTTCATGAGTCTTCTTCTCCCTCCTGGAAGGAATGTTTCAATTCAGAGAAAACATTCTGCAATTTCAGTGATTAGCAGCTATAGATATGTGATTACTATCCAATGAAAGACATCTTATAGGGGAAGACCAATGGAAAAATATTTACCACATTCTAATGCTCTGTAACAATGCAGGGTTTACAACAATTGAATGTATGTTAAAAATGCTAGAAGATGGTTGTGAAAGACCTCTGGAGGACCTTTCCCTCAGGAGGAGACCCAAAAGCATGCCCAATGGCCGAGACCACTTTCCGGATGCAATCAACAAGAGGTTTATTGGAAACACAGGTACCTCTTGGTACACAGTCTCTTCGGAGGACTTGGCGCCCAGCAGCTCCAGCATGGGGCTTTTATAGGGTTTGGGGAAGCAAGCCGGGCATACAGAAGCAGATGCATAGTTACAGGGATTGGTGGATTCAAACGAGGCACACAGACATGTTCACATATGATTGGCTATTTCACATGATGAGGTAATAAGGTATAGCTACACACATTGGCAGGTTTGAATCATATTCAAATGAGGTTGCAACGTGGTAAGAGAGTACGTGCAGGCTGGGGCGTCCTGAATGTCAGGGGCTGGGGGCTTATCTCTTCCTGCCAGGTGGCCTGTGAGTCAGATCCGGTACTCCTGGTCTGTTCTGCATTCCTTTCCTTTTATGGTCTGTTAGTTTTAACGGTGACTCGGCCCTAGGTATCTGGGTGTGCCTGGGCTCATTCAAGCCTGTTGCAGCTCTGAGTTAAGACTCATGGGGGGGGATCTTTCAGTTGGAGAGATGACTCAGAAGTTAAAAGTAGTTGTTGCTTTAGCACAGGACCTGGGTTTGGTTCCTAACACAATATGGTGGCTCACAACCATTTGTAACCCCAGCTATGGGGAATCTGACACAATTTTCTGGACTCTGTAGCAATGCAGATATGTGGTGTTATTTAAATATATGAAGGAAAAACACTTTTACACCTGAAATAATAACAAGTAAATCTTAAAAATAAAAAGAACATGAAGAAAGAAGTTAGAAAGTTCTCAACATAAATGATAAATGTTTCAGAAACTACCAGTGCTAATTAACCTGATTTGACCATTTGTATACAAGTATCCAATTGTCAAGTGGTACTCCATAGATAGGTAGAGTTATTGCATGTTAAATAAAAATTAAAGAAGCAAGAGCTAGAGATATATGGTTTAGCAGCTAAGATCACCTAATGCTCTGCAGAGGACCCAAGTTCAATTTATAGCACCTAAGTCAGGGTACATATATATTATATATATCTCCAGATCTAGAGGATCTGATGCCTCTCTGGCCTCAATGAGCACCTGTGCTCACATGTACATACCCTTCCACAATACACACTTAATTTTCAAGACTACAGAAATAAAAAAAAAATAGGCATATTTACCATATCATGTTTTTGTTATTTCTGTGATGTTATTACCATGGCCAAAAGCAAGGCTGCGGTGGAAAGTGTTTATTTGGCTTACACTTTCACATTGTAATCTATCACTGAAGGAAGTCAAGACAGGAAAACAGGGTAGAAACCTGGAGGCCTTAGCTGATGCATAAACCATGGAGGAGTGCTGCTTACTGGCTTGCTCATCATGGCTTACTCAGTCTGCTTTCTACCAGAACCCAGGACCACAGCCCAGGGGTGATAATGTCCACAGTGTACTGGTCCTTCCCACACTAGTCACTAATTAAGAATATGCCTTACAAACTTACCTACAGCCCAATTTTATAGAGGCATATTTCTCAATTGATGTTCCCGCTTCTCAGAAGACTATCCTTGAGTCAAGTTGATATGAAACTCACCAGTGCATCATTTATACATCCTAAGTAACATATATTACACAGTGTATTTCTTCATATAACATTCTGCTTTATACTTTAAGAACTGCTTTATACACAGCAGTTCTTAAACAATATTCCCACAAATTAGACTCTCCCAGGGATAAATCCCTTTATTGGTTGTCCTGTACAGAATGGTCAGACTTGAAATTATATACACACAAATAACAAAAGCAGATTTAGCAGACTCTATTCATATGTATTGGTATAAACACATACTTACATACATATGTATGTAACAAATATCAAAGAAAAAAAGGCTGTCAACTTGAGAGTTTCAGGGGTTAAGTAAAGAGGTCAAGGGAAGGTAATTGTGAGGAGCTGGAAAATAAAAGGGAAGAAAAATGATGTAATTCAAATTAAATGAAAAACATTAAAAATAAAAGTTAATAAAATCTCAGTATTCACACAGCAGTTTATTTCATGTAAACACATTCCATGTGTGCAGTCATTTTCAAGTTCTATCAGGAAGAAAGCCTTAGAAAAGTATGCATAAAGATGAGGATATCTTTATCCTTTTTCTCTAGAACCATATACCTTTCATCATCTGAAATTTTATGAGAATCTTTATAGCATGTGTTCTTTTATAATTTCCTTAAATATCACTGAGTGCTTCATGAATATCTGTACTCGGATTTTCACAAATGGTTTTATGATGTATTAGTTGCTTAACTGTTGCTGTGATAAAATATGATAAAAGGCTACTCAAGGAAGAGAAAGTTTATTTTGGCTTTGGTCTCAAGAGGTTTAAGAAGAGATCACCATGGGGAGGCATGACAATAAACAGCAGCTATGGTAACAGGAGCGAGAAACTGAAAGAGCTAACTGGAAGTATCATGAGACTAATAGGAACTGCCAAAGCCTGTCCCAGTGACAGGCTTCCTCTCAGGCTGTGTCACTTCCAGAAACACCACCACCAACTTGGAAACAAGTGTTTAACTACATGAGACTATGGAGGATATTCTCCTTCAAACCTATACATAACATACATATAATTACACAATTTGATCTTTTTCAATCAATGTTGGTGTTGACATTTTGAACAGGATCCTTGGCATACTGCAAGCTGCTCTAATGTTGAGGTATGTCTCTGGTCATGAATTTGCTTTTTAAATTTCATTTGGGGGGGGAAAAGAATTTGTTTTGTTTATAACAGCTTTATAGTATTTTGCATGTATGTTGGCTATTTGCATGCTCTCTTCTTGAGTTGTGTTTTCATATAATTTATTCAAGTTTCTCTGACTTGTTTTCTATTTCTAATCAAAGAAAATCTTTTTATTTCCTGGACACCAAATATATGATAGTTAAATGCATTGCAAGTGTGTGCCCCAAGTGACTTCAACTTTTAATGTCACTTGTGATATATCCTTTCTGCTGAGGTTGGAAATTTTAATCTAATCCAGTTAACCAGTATTTCTCTTTGTGATGTATACTTTTTATGACCTATGCAAACATCCATTTGAACTTTACTTTTGTCACTGGTATGGGGTTAGAAATGGATTTTCATATAAGGTTTATAAAATGTGCTGATAGTAGTCAATGAACTAGTTTGTGATTTCCAAGTGACTAATGATGTTATTTGGGCATCAATTCTCATATATCTATTCTCTTTGGGAGGCTCTCTATTTTATCCTATCAATCTATATAATCCCATGCTAATGTCAGGAGGAGTTCTTTACTTCTTATATCTACTGAGGAATAGTGTGTATATAGACTATGAAACTGGTAAGGAGACCATAAGAAGACAAAGAGATATTGAGGAAGGAGAAAAGAGGGTTAAAAGGGAACTCCAACTTGAAAGCAGAAAGGAAGCTGTAAGAAGGGGTAGAAGGATTTAAAAAAAAAGTATCAGGAGGTTGGAGAAGTTGAAGGAGGGAAATCCACAAAAACATTTTTAAAGGCCAAAAGAAACCGAATATAGTGTGTGCTAATTTAAATTTCTTTAGATGAAAAGTGAATTCAGGGACAATTTGCAAACATAAAATTCACCCAAATGTAAATATACAATTTATTAGTTTAGATTTAATTCCTACAGTAGTGCAGATATCATTCTAATCCAATCTTAAAATGACTCCTTCACCCTAAAGAGTTCTTTAATCATTTTTAAGTGAACATCATACCAACCACCAGCCTTGACCAACCATTTCCCTTGTTCTGTCTCAGTATCTGTGCCTTTTCTATGAATTTCATGTAAATCAAATAACAAAATATGTACTCTTATGTTTTGTTTCTATTACCTAACATCACCATTTTTAGCTTCATTCACATCAATAATTCACTGAGTTTAGTCTCTTAATGCTATGTAGTATAACCTTGTTGGGATATATTATATTTTGTTTGACTCACCATAATTTGATGAAAATTTACATTCTTTCCATTTTTTAAATATTATTTTACTTTTTTTCTTTTTCTGAAGCATCGTTACTCTGTGTAGCTTGGCTGTACTGTAATTCAGCTTTAGAACACACTGTTATGAACTCAGAGATCTGCCTGCCCTGTTTCCTGAGTGCTGGGATTAAGCGTGCCCCCCCACACACACACCTGGAATCATTCCAGTTTTATGCTATTATGGTTCATTTCATCTAGATATGTGTTTTTATTTCTCATGGGTAGAAACTTGTGTAGAAAGCTAAAATGAAGTTTCTGGATTATAGGGTAATTTGTAAAATAATAATATTACTAAAAAGAATATTAATAATAAAGCTGCCAAACTGTCCTCCAAAGTAGTTATTCTATTTTATATTTCCATCAATGGGGGAGGCACACCCTTGCAGTACTTCATTGTTAATGTTTTTGAACATAGTGATTCTGATGGATATGAAATAATATTCCATTGAGGCTTTAATTTGTCTTTCCCCAGTGACTAAAAACACTAATTTTTTTCTGTTTATTAGGCATCTGTATGTAGTCTTTTGTGAAGTTAATTTCTCAGCTCTTCTATGACTGTCATATCCATAATCTTAGTTTCATTTCTGTCTTGCTTGCCATTCACTCCAACCATGACTTTAGGCTCAGATGAAAAGCTCTCTGATGTGTTTTCTACCAAATGTAATACTTTGAGCTAATTAAGATCTGTATTTTTCCTTACTCAGTGCCTGCATGTCTAACAGAACTCTTTTTTTTTTTTTTTTTTTTTTAATTGAATATTTCTTATATACATTTAGTGTTATTCCTTTCCGGTTTCGGCAAACATCCCCTCCCCCTCCCCTTCCTTATGGGTGTTCCCCCACCCTCCCCATTGCTGCCCTCCCCCAACAGTCTAGTTCACTGGGGGTTCAGTATTAACAGGACAGGGCTTCCCCTTCCACTGGTGCTCTAACTAGGATATTCATTGCTACCTATGAGGTCCAGAGTCCAGGGTCAGTCCATGTATAGTCTTTAGGTAGTGGCTTAGTCTAACAGGGGAACTCTTAATGCTCATAGCTGATTCCATGCTGCTAAAGCAAGCTCTCACCAATTGAGCAAGATAGCAGGTTATGGGACTAGCCATAGGAAGAGTCTCTGACTCATAGTTCTGCGTTGAAGTTTAGATAATTACTCAAGAATAAAACCTTCTTAATTTATTTTTTATATTTGATCAATTCCAAAGCCCTAAGAAATGTATTTTTTAAAAAGATTTGCTTGTTTATAGAAATGCTCTATTTTACATGTATTTCCACATGACAGAACAGGGCATCAGATATCACAGATGGTTGTGAGCCACCATGTGTTTGTTGTGATTTGAACCTAGATCTTATGGAAAAACAGCTAGTGGTCTTAACTGCTGAGCAGTTTCTAAAGCCCCCAAAATGGTATTTCCAAAACCTTGGTATGAGTCCTACAACATCCAGAGGAAGCTCAACTTACAGGTATTCTAACATACCCAGGATCACAGTTTGAACCTGCACCCTGAGCAGACCTGGGGGACTGGCTCTGCATGCATACATAGAACACCCAGAAGAAGCCAGAGTCTCAGGTGGTGTGAAATACCCAGGACCACAGATTCACAGGATCACAGAGGAAGCTCAATTCCCAGGAAATTGGACATTACCAGTATCAGCAGAACTCTGACACACTCAAGATCACAGTCTAATACACAACATCTTTCCAAACACCCAGCATAACTGCACAAGATACCCTATAAAAACATTGGCACAATAGTCAAAAACAATGCAAAATACAAAAAGCTTTTAACCCAAAATGTCCAGGAAATTCAGGACACAATGAAAAGACCAAACCTAAGGACAGTACTTATGTATAGTAGAGAGCAAAGATTCCCAAATTAAAGGGCCAGTAAATATCTTCAACAAAATTATAGAAGAAAATTTCCCTATCCTAAAGAAAGAGATGCCCATGAACATACAAGAAGCCTACCAAACTCCAAATCGACAGGAACATAAAAGAAACTCCTTCTTTCACATAATAATCTAAACACCAAATGCTCAAAACAAAGAATGAATATTAAAAGCAGAAAGGGAAAAGGTCAAGTAACATATAAAAGCAGACTTATCAGAATTATATCAGACTTCTCACCAGAGACTATGAAAGCCTGAAGACTCTGGATAGATGTCATACAGACTGGAAAAGAACACAAATGCCAGTCCAGGATGCTATACCCAGCAAAACTCACAATTAACATAGATGGAGAAACCAAGAATTCCATGAGAATACCAAATTTACACAGTATCTTTAGACAAATCCGGACCTACAAGGATAATAGATGTAAAACTTCAACACAAGAAGAAACTATACCCTAGAAAAATCAGAAAGTAATCTGCATTCAACAAACCGAAAAGAAGATAGCAACACAAATATAATTCCACTTCTAACAACAACAACAACAACAAAACAGGAAGCAACAATCACTTTTCTTTAATATTTCTTTTTTTTTTTTTTTTTTGAGACTGGGGACTGAACCCAGGGGGCCTTGCACTTGCTAGGCAAGCGCTCTACCACTGAGCTAAATCACAACCCCTCCATAATATTTCTTGACATGAATGGACTCAATTTCCTCATAAAAAAACATCGACTAACTGACTGGATAAGTAAACAGAACCCAACATATTGCTGCGTTCAGGAAACTTTATCTCAGTGACAAAATAGAACACTACCTAAGAGTAAAAAGGCTGGAAGATTTTTAAGCAAATGGTCTCAAAAAACAAGCTGGGGCAGTCATTTTATGATGGTTTGCATATGCTTGGCCCAGGTATTGGCACTATTAGAAGGTGTGGCCTTGTTGGAGGAAGTGTGTCACTGTGGGGGTGGGGACGGAGACCCTCCACCTAGCTGCCTGAGAACATTCAGTCTGTTCCTGGCTTCCTTCCGGTGAAGACGGAGAACTCAACTCCATGAGATGGGGACTGCACCCTGTCTGCCTGGAAGCTGCCATGCTCCTGCCTTGATGATAATGGACTGGACCTCTGAACCTATAAGCCATCTTTGTATAAAACTTGCATTGATCATAGTGTCTGTTCACAGCAATAAAAGCCTAATTAAGACAGAAGTTGGTACCAGCGAATGGGGTATTGCTGTGATAGGCCTGACTATGCTTTTGTTTGGAAGAATGTGGATTTGGGGACTTTGAATTTGGAAAGCAGTGGAATGCTTTAAATGGAGCTTAATGGGCTTTCTTAGTAGGAATGCAGAAGTCTTTCCGAGATTGATTTGAATTTTGCAGGCCTGGCCCAAGAGGTTTCAATGGAGTAGAATTTCGGTATGTGCTGTAAAGACTCTTTTGTTGTACTTTGGTGACGAATGTGGCTGCTTTTTGCCCTTGTCTCAAGAGTCTGCCTGAGGCTCAAGTGAAAAAACTCAGATTAGTTGCAGGAAGTCTCAGAAACGCCCATCATAGACTTTGTTTTCTGGTCTCATGAAGAGCATTTTAATGAAAAAAAGAAAGGAAGTTGAGAAAGGAAAAATACAAAATATATGTTTCAAGTATTAAAGGGACACCCAGAAGTGAAATGGAACTGAATCCTGTGTTGGAGAATATTAAATTGAATTAAGGGAGTAATGACCTTGGAGCAAGATCCCACCCAGCTAAATTAGCTCCAGGCAACTTAGTACAAACATTTAATCCCAGGAGACAGGCATACAGATCTCTAAATTCAAGGTCAATCTACAGAGCAAGATCCAGGACAGCCAAGCTTACACAGTGAAGGAATTAGAAAAGAGGGAGCTAGTGATAAAGTAATAGAACAAGTAGGTCATGTTCCAGCTCCTGCAAGGAGCAGAACTCAGCAGCTTCAGCCATGTGTCTCTGGCTTTATATTCAAGAGGAGAAAGACAGTTGATGCTGGCTAGCTGAAGCTAAAAAAGAGATAAGCAACATTGAACATTCTTCTGGGAAGTGTTTTTTGAGAGCTGTGTTCCTGAGATGCCCAGGTTGTACCTCATGCTCTAACTGGAATTAGTAGTGTATTGAGAGATAGAGTTTTAAACTAGCTCAAAACTCAGCAACAGGATCTGACTCAGGAAGACAGATGGTTAAAAATGAAGGAGGACTGGTGCAGACTCACTGACCCTCCAGATGTCACCGGACATGAGTAAATCAGTAACAGGTTCTGTTCTGCCTCTGTGATGTTTATTCAAGCCCCCATTGTGTCCTACAGATAATGTTCCAGCCATTGTGTCCTGCAGATAGTGAAAGAATAAAAAAATGCAGCTAAGAAGTCAGAAGTTTAAAAATGCTATCTCACCCCTAAGAAGCCTTAAATACCTCAAATTCAGACCCCCTGCCCTCTACTGAAAGTAGGTAAAAGGTCACATTTTTGAACGTGCTCTCCTAAGGAACTAGATGAAAAGGACAGGCCCTTAGATATCGATTCCCGATCTAGTAAAGATAACAGAAAGCTTCTCCCAGGAACTAGCTGGCCATAAAGTTAAATTGGAATATTAGAGAACAATCTTGAGAAACAGGAAGCTCCTCCTTGTGATTTTTCACTGGTATTCTCAACACTTTCCAAAGACGCCACCCCTGCCCCCTCGGGTTGTGGTTTCTCCCTTTAAATACCCTTTCTCCCAGCCTCTCGGGGTCGAACTCCACTGCCCCTGCATGGGATATGACTCTTGGCCCCAGTGCACTGGTTCCTATCGATAAACCTCATGTAATTACAGCAAGAATGGTCTTGTGTGAGTTCTTGGGGGGTTAGGTCATCCTGAGACATGAGTGAGGGTCTGCCTGCTCTGGGGGTCTTTCAATAGTATTCTAGGAAACCGGGGCTGAAACCTAACAAGATGTGTATCAGATGCAGATGCTTCGTCAACTCTGACAAACATTTACCCTAAAGGACAGGAATCAAGATCTGTTCTCAGGAGAATGAAGGCTTAACCTTTCCCCTGATTTAAACCCTAGAGTCTTAAGAACAATCCTGTGACTTTGAGAGTTTCCCCTTGTGACATTTTTGGTATTTCATTTTGACGTCCCCTCATCTCCTGGGGCTTGTGACTTCTTCCTTTAAATAGCCCTTCTCCCCAGCCACTCAGGAATTAGACTCCTCTGTCTCTGCATGGGATACTTGTTGACAGAATCTATAAGATCTCTGTAATAAACTTTGCCTCTGCTTATTGCATCAAGATTGGTCTCTCATGTGTCTGGGGTCCGAGACTTCCCGAGACATGAGTGAGAGTCTCTCTTCGGGGATCTTTCAGTATAAGTCACCCAAGTGGTACTGGTTTTGAGGGTATGAAGGGGTCATGAAGAACAGCTGAGGCTGGGCATTGTGAGAGGCCATGGGAAGCAATTGGTTAAGGTGCACCCTCAGTTGCAACTGATGGCCCAGGACTGAAGAGGTCATGCAAAGGAGTTGAGGCTTGGCACCATGAAGAGAACCTGTGAGAGGCTATTGGTGAAGTCTGGTTGCAATGGAAGACTTGAGTGTATTGGAGATTCCAGTATCATGGGATGATCACCAATAACAATGGATTGGATCAACTTGAGTGTTACTGAGAGCAGAGCTGAGAGTGAAGCCAGCCTTTGGAGGATCATGTGGATCCAAGACTGCCGGGGACGGACTCACAGACTAGGCAAAGCTAGAGCCCTGCCCCTGAGCAGATTCTGAGAAGGGCTTGACCTTTCAAAGAACAGGTCCCCAGAAGACTGTTGCCTCATTGTCTAAGAAGACTATCTTGCAGTTTAGAGATTCTCCTTATGTCCTTGGGCACTTCCCAGTTCTCTCCCCGCCACACTAAGCTTTAGTTCCTGCTTCAGGGCTTTAAATGCTGTACACTCCTCTCAATAAACGGACCTTGACAAGGACACTGCTTGGTCTCGCTCCTCTTTCTTGCCCGTTCTCCCGCAGGTATGGGTCCCCCTCAACCCTCACGAATAACTGGGTCCCCGCTGGCGGGGGCACAAGACATCGAAACAAGCTGTCTTGTAGACCCAAAGATGTTAAAGATGCCAGAGCCATGGGCTATCTGCTGAGGAAAGCTGCTAACAGGGAGTGGAACCAGCTCAGGAGAAAGATGTTTGTTATAGTCAAGAAGGATGAAAAAGAAGTTGAAGATTTTAAGACGACGTTGACATCAGAGATGGAGATGGCAGAGTTTGAAGTTTGCCCAGCTGATTGCCTGTCTTAATTCGGGTATTGCAGTTAGGTGATTGGATGGATCTCAGAAGAGACTTTGAACTTTGGACTTTTAATATCATTGATACTGCTATAGACTATGGAGACTTTGGAAGTTGGACTAAATGTACTTTTTTTTATTATACTATGTTTAGGTATGCCCTCCATAGACTCATGTGTTTGAACGAGCCTTTGGAGGCCAGGGAGTGGAATGTGATGGTTTGCATATGCTTGGCCCAGGGAGTGGCACTATTAGAAGGTATGTACTTATTATTGCCTTGTTGCAGAGAGTGTGTCTGTGATGGCTTGTATATGCTTGACTCAGGAAGTGGCACTATTAGAAGGTGTGGCCTTGGAGGAAGTGTGTCACTGTGGGAGTGGGCTTGGAGTTCCTCCTCCTAGCTGCCTGAGGATGCTCAGTCTGTTCCTGGCTTCTTTAGGGTGAAGATTGAGAACTCAGATCCATGAGATGGAGACTGCACCATGCCTGCCTGGATGCTGCCATGCTCCTGCCTTGATGATAATGGACTGAGCCTCTGAACCTGTAAGCCATCCCCAATTAAATGTTGTCCTTTATGAAACTTGCATTGATCATGGTGTCTGTTCACAACAATAAAATCCTAAATAAGACACCATTCTAATATTGAATAAAATTGACTTTCAATCAAAAGTTATCAAAAAAGTTAAGGAAGGATACTTCAAACTCATCAAAGGCAAAATCTACCAAAACAAACACTCAATTCTGAGTACCTATGCTCTTGTAAGGCTTGAAGATAGTCTTAACCTCCCCCCACCCCACCAAAGTGAGACAAGAGAAGAAAGTTCGATGCAAACACAAGAGGTTTATTTTTCAGCAAATTGGGGTTGACCTTCAAGCAGCCCCTTGTGGCAAGTAACTAGAAGAGGACCTCAAATGGCTATAACAAGTAGTTTTTATACTTTTTAAGGGTACAGGTTACATCAACAAGCTTTCAGTTTAAACTTATTGGCTAAGCATATTGGCCTTTGAATCTATTGGCTAGCAAGCATATGATATGCATTCAAACTCCATCTGGGACTAGAGGGTCAGGTGATTATTGGTCAGTACATCCTTTGGTTTTTCAAGAATGCCCCTGCTCCTCCTGAGTACTATGGGTAGAGAATGTATCTTGGCTTAGCCTTGACCTGAGGCAGGAATCTGGTACTGGGCCAAATCTTGACCTGAGGTAGTGGGTATAAAGTTGGTGAAAGCCCTCAGGGTCCTTCACAGGAACCCCAAAACCTACCTACTTTCTACCAGGCCAAGCCTCTTAATAGTTCTTACACTTCTGTAAGAACTAAGATCCTTCACTCCAAATGCAAAGGCACCCACATTCATAAAAGAAACTTTACTAAAGCTCAAAGCACCCATTGCAATTCACACAATAATATTGGGAGACTTCAATGGCCCACTCTCATCAATGGACAGACCATGGAAACAGAAACTAAACAGAAACACATTGAAACTAACGGAAGTTATGAATGGAATGGATTTAAAAGACATCTATAGAACATTTCATCCTAAAACAAAAGAATATACCTTCTTCTCAGAACCTCATGGTACCTTCTCCAGAATTGACCACATAATTGGTGATAAAACAGGCCTCAACAGATACAAAAAGAAATAATCCAATGCATACTAACAGATCACCATAGACAAAGGGTGGTCATAAACAACAACAAAACAAATAGAAAGCCCATATACAAATGGAAGCTGAACAATACTCTACTCAATGATAATTTGGTCAAGGAAGATATAGAAATTAAATACTTCTTAGAATTTAATGAAAATGAAGGCACAACACACCCAAACATATGGGAAACAATGAAAGCAATGCTAAGAGGAAACCTCATACCTCTGAGTACCTTCAAAAAGAAACTGAAGAGTGCATACACTAGCAGCTTGACAGTACACCTGAAAGATCTAGAAAAAAAAGGACACATAGGAATAGAAGGCAGGAAAAAAATCAAACTCAGAATTGAAATAAAGCAAATAGAAACAAGAAGAGTTATACAAAGAATCAACAAAAGCAGGAGCTGGTTCTTTGAGAAAATAAAAAAATAAATAAATAAAACCCTTAGCCAGACTAACCAGTGGGCACAGAGACAGTATCCAAATTAACAAAATTAGAAATGGAAAAGGAAACATAACAACAGAAAGTTAGGATATTCAAAAAATTATCAGATCCTACTACAAAAGCATATATTCAACAAAATGGAAAATTTGGAGGAAATAAACAGTATTTTATACAGATACCAGGTATTAATATTAAATCAGGATCACATAAACCATCTAAAAAGTCCCGTAAGCCCTAAAGTAATAGAAGAAGTCATTAAAATTCTCCCAACCAAGTGAAGCCCAGGTTCAGATGAGTTTAGTGCAGAATTCTATCAGACTTTCAAAGAAGACCTAATATAGGTACTCTTCAATTTCACAAAATAGAAACAGAAGGAACAATACCTAAATATTTTCATGATGTCATAATTATGCACATATAAAACCACACAATGACCCAAGAAAGAAAGAGAACTTCAGACCAAGTTCCCTTATGAATATCGATGCAAAAATAGTCAATAAAATTCTAGCAAACAGAATAGAAAAACGCATTAAAATGATCCATCATGATCAAGTAGGCTTCCTCCCAAGGATGCAGCGACTGTTCACTATGTGGAAATCCATCAAAGTCATCCAGTATAAAAAAAAAAACTCAAAGAAAAATCACCACATGATCATCTCATTAGATATAAAAGCATTTGACAAATTCAACACCTCTTCATGTTAAAAGTCTTAGAACGATCAAGAATTCAAGGCCCACACCTAAACAAACGTAAAAGTAAAAAAAAGGAAAAGCCATATACAGCAAACCAGTAGGCAACATTAAATTAAATGGAAAGAAACTTGAAGCAACTCCACTAAAATCAGGGACTAGACGAGGCTGCCCACTCTCTTCTTGTTCAATATAGTACTCAAAGTCCTAGCCAGAGCAATCAGAAAACAAAAGAAAGTCAAAGGGATGCAAATTGGAAAGGAAGAAGTCAAAATTTCACTATTTGCAGATGATATGATAGTATACTTAAGGGTCCCCAAAAATTCCACCAGAGAACTGTTAAATCTGATTAACATCTTCAGCAAAGTGGCTGCATATAAAATTAACTCAAACAAGTCAGTAGTCTTCCTCTCCTCAAAGGATAAACAGGCTGAGAAAGAAACTAGGGAAACAACACCCTTCACAATAGTCACAAGCAATATAAAATACTTTAGTGTGACTCTAACCAACCAACTGAAAGATCTATATGAGAAGAAATTCAACTCTCTGAAGAAAGAAATTGAAGATCTCAGAGGATGGAAAGATATCACATGCTCATGGATTGGTAGGATTAATACAGTAAAAATGGCCATTTTTCCCAAAGCATCTACAGATTCAATGGAATTCCCATCAAAATTGCAACTGAATTCTTCATAGAGTTAGAAAGAACAATTCGGAAATTCGTTTTGAATAACAAAAAACCCAGAATAGTGAAAACTATCTTCAACAATAAAAGAACATCTGGGGTTATTACCTTCCCTGACCTCAAGCAGTATTAGAGAGCAATATTGATAAAAACTGCATGGTATTGGTACAGAGACAAGCAGGTAGATCAATGGAATAGAATTGAAGACTCAGAAATGAACCCACACACCTATGGTCACTTCACTCTTTGACAAAGGAGCTAAAACCATCCAGTGGAAAAAAGATAGCATTTTCAACCCGTGGTGCTGATTCAACTGGAGGTCAGCATGTAGAAGAGTGCAAATCAATCCATTCTTATCATCATGTACAAAGCTCAAGTCCAAGTGCATCAAGGACTTCCACATCAAACCAGATACACTCAAACTAATAGAAATAAAAGTGTGGAAGAGACTTGAACACATGGCCAATGGGGAAAATTTCCTGAATAGAACACCAGTGGTTTTTGCTGTAAGATCAAGAATGGACAAATGTTACTTCATAAAATTGCAAAGCTTCTGTAAGGCAAAGGACACTGTCATAGGACAAAACAGCAACCAACAGATTGGGAAAAGATCTCTACCCATCCTACATCTGATAGCAGGCTAGTATCCAATATATACAAAGAACTTAAGTTAGACTCCAGAAAAATCATATAGTCCTCTTAAAATATTGGGGTATAGAGCTAAAGAAAGAATTCTCAGCTGATTACTATTGAATGGCTGATAAGAAAAGAAATGTTCAACATCTTTAATCATCAGGGGAATGCAAATCAAACAAACCCTGAGATTCCACCTCACACCAGTCAGAATGGCTAAGAACAAAAACTCAGGTGATAACAGATGCTGTATCAAAATGCATTGCTCACATGTTTGTGGTGATGCTGCCAGTTGGATAAAACTATAGCAGATTCAGCTGCACATATGGTACTTTAAGTTTTGTAATTACCATGGTCCTTCTATTTATTAAAGAAGTTTACTCTAAAATAGTGTGTTATGTTATTCCTCATGCTAACGTCATATATCTTGAATTAATTGCATCTCTTTTCAAATGTATATAAAATTTTTGTTTTATCCAGTCTTGAACTCTTGGTCTTAAAAATCATCCCACCCAGGTTTTCCAAATAGCTGGGATTCAGGGACACTAACACCCCAGCTTATCATGTGTCTTGACTGCGACAATACAACATATAGAGTAATTGATCTGGACTATGCAGGTTTCAGTGCAAATATACTCTATTATGTTCAGATACACCCAGATTCACTTAACAACAGATTGCTTAAACCCTGTTTTCTTCATTAAAAATTATTTGACAGACTCTTAGGACTCAAAAGGAGGGACCTAGGATGAGTGACTCTACAGCAGGGAGAGGAAACTTGTAGAGTCCACCTCCAGTGGAGGAACAGGATATCAAGTGGAGGGATGAGGTTGCCATTCCACAGTCAAAAGCTCTGACTCAGAATTATTCCTGTCTGAAGGAACTGCAGGGACACAAATGGAGAGGAACATAAGAGAAAGGAGGTCCAGTGACAGACCCAAATTGGAATCCAGCTCAAGGGAAGACCCAGGACCCTAACACTGTTACTGATGATACTGATACTGTGCTTGCAGACAGGGGCCTATCATGATTGCCTTCTAAAAGGTCTAACAAGCAGCTGAAAGAGTCAGATGCAGATACTCGTACCCAACCAATGGAAGGAAGACAGGGACCCCTGTGATTGAATTGGATAAAAGCTGGAAGATGTTGAGGAGGAAGGTAGCCCCATAGGAAGACCAGCAGTCCCAACTGACCTGGATCCATAAGATCTCTCAGTGAGCCACCAACCAGGCAGCATACGCTAGCTGATATGAAGCCCCTGACTCATATTCAGCAGAGCACTGCCTGGTCTCAGTGAGAGAAGATGCACGTAACCCTCAAAAAACTTGAGGCCCAGGGAATGGGGAGGCTTGGTGGGGTGGGAACATCCTCTTGGAGACTGGGGGGGGGGTTATGGGATGGGGAGCAGTCTGGGGCAGACAGGGAAGGGAATGAAGTCTGGACTGTAAAAAAGGAATTAAAGAATAAAAATTAAAATATTTTAAAAAGGAATTGATTGGCTGTTTATCCAATTTTTAAAAAGGAGGAAATAAGCTTATTATGTATTAACCTAAAATGTAAAAAAAAATTCTATTCAAGACTGGAAATCTGGCAGGGCTAGTTGTAAATGGGAAACAGATAAATAGTTTGCTTGGATATGATGGAGGATATACAATCTGGGGCAGAGCAATTTGCAAGTACCCATTTCAAAAGAAGTGTAAAATAATATAGAGCTATAAAACCTACAGCTATAACCCTTAATGCACAGGACAAAGTGTTCACATTACTTGTTGAGGGTGTGGTCCGGATTAAGCATTCCAGGAAGATTGCATTCACCATGACACTT
This sequence comes from Rattus rattus, assembly GCF_011064425.1. Lineage (NCBI taxonomy): Eukaryota > Metazoa > Chordata > Mammalia > Rodentia > Muridae > Rattus > Rattus rattus. The sequence continues at coordinate 3,436,287 of NC_046172.1, read as the reverse complement.
AAGCAAAGTGGATAGGAACTGTAATTAGAAAGGATAGTGTAAAGGTGGCAGCTATAGAAAGGTAGAGAGAGCTTGAAGCTAATTGTAAACTGTTGTGGTGGATTTTTACCAGAGACCTCTTTTTATTTTCTTATGGGAATCATTTTTTGGTGGGTTTATAGAATTTGCTTTGTCATCAAATGCATACACCTGGAAGCTGGAAATAATTCATTCCTAATTTCCTCAGCTCACGGTTCATATCACCTTTAGAGAAATAATATTTTTGTACAGGGTGCAAGGCACCTGATAACCATATTCGGCATATTCAAGGATCTCTCTCCCCCTTTCTCTCCTCTCTCTCTCTCTCTCTCTCTCTCTCTCTGTGTGTGTGTGTGTGTGTGTGTGTGTTTGTGTATGTGTATGTATACATGAGCACACTTGTTCTAGATGTCAAAGGAAAACTTCAGGTGTTGTTCCTCTGTCACCACCCACCTTGACTGGCCAGTGAGCCCTAGAGGTCATCCTGTCTCTGCCTTTCCAGTCCTGGGATTACAAGTGCTCATTGTCAAACCTGTTTTTTAAAGTGGTTTCTCATGATTGGAAGACAAGCAGAACTTGCCAACTGAGCAATGCCCAGACTCTTCAAAACTAAGGGAAACTTTCAATCTGGCCAATTTATGAATTCCAAGGGCCCATAAGGAGACACTACCTCTTCTTGAAGAGATGACAATGTCCTGGATTGAAGAATCCTATTTCCTTCCCACATATTTATAGACTTCTCTCAAAACTTCATTGAAGTCAGGGCCAGCATTCATCTGGGACAGCTTGGCCTTGTATGGTAGACTTCATTAGAGACGACTACAATTGTCCATCATAAGATGGGTGACATGAGAATAAAAAGGGCGGGGGCAAATTTAGAGGACTAGGAAGATTGCTGTTCTCAAAAGTTTCTGGATGGCAGAGATTAAAAGGAGAGCTATACTAAAACTATAAAACCTGAAATACCTCATTAAATTTATCTTGACAATTTTTCTAATCAGTTTGAAATCATTGAGATGTAGCTTTTGTGGCTGGCATTGCTCATTCACAGGTGATCAGGAAGACTTTAATTCATGTAAGTATACAGTGAATGCTTAAAATCTTCAAATCTTTTCAGTGCTTTGCTGAATGCTATTAATACCACACATAGAAAATTCTTTGTCTTTTTGACATTAGCATTCAAAGAAAACTCTAAAACCTACTACAAATACAAAGTAGTTCCTTTTCTTTCTTCTTGAGACATCAATTTTCCTATTGTGAAATTGGTATATATTTTCAATCAGTCTATTAACTTAATGAGGCTTATGCTTATTTTTATAGTGTCTGTCTTACTTCCCAGATATCAGGCTGTGGGAAAACCTATCAAATCATTGTAGGAAATAGCATTTGATCTTTGCTCTCTGTGAGCTTATAGAGACTACATCTTGTGGCTTGAACAAGAATCGCCCCCCCACACACACACACCCCGTGCTTGGTCACTAGGTGCAGGGTGTCTGCAACCTCCTCATCTAGCATAGTGACAATCCACAAGAGGCAAGAAAACAGTTGGATTCAACATAACTCAGTAGTCAGTGTTGATTCAAACCTCTGGAGTTTGACCTTGCCTACTTTACTTTAGGTACAGTACAATTTGGTGGAAAAACCCATGTGTACAACAAAGTATGCACAAATCTCATTGAGCAACAAAGTAAGCTCAATGATTATACAGAAACTCCTTGTAAAGTTCATAAAGATACATTCTGTTGTTGGACTGAAAAAACAAAGCGTGCACCCTCTCCCTCTTCCTTGCCCTCTCCCTCTCTGTCTCCCTCTCTGTAACACACACACACACACACACACACACACACACACACACACACACACACACACACACACTGAAAAAGAAAAAAAATAGACTTTTGGTTCATGGAAATAAAATAAATGTTAGAGTTATACCGTGCCTTAAATCCCAACTATATAACTTGGGGAAGTTATATAACTTCCTTGAGTTCCTATTGTCTTAATAAAATGGAGGTTCCTTTAACCTGTGTTGTAGAGTTGCTGTTGGGAAAGGTAATCTAAGTCCATGGCTTCTAGCTTTTACTTAATAGGTGATAGCAAATATTTGAAACATCTTTGTTTCTCCACAACACCTAACTCAGGAATCTTTATAGGACTATATAATCAGCAAATGGTTACTGAGCTGAAAAATTAGCATTTATTCTATATTTTCTTCTTCTTCAGACTGTTTTGTCAACTGAACTTATGTAGTCCTGTGTTGATCATCTAGGTGAAACAAACTGATGAACATTTTGTAGGCTGTCATATTTTCAGAATCCATCCATGATCTCGAAAAGATTCATGTGTGAAAGATCATTGTTTTTACCATGTCATGGATAAATATTCTAGCAGAAAATTTTAGCAGGAAACAATGTGGATTTCCTCCTTGTTCTTCACATTGTTGTATGTGTGTTATCATTTGCCAAATACCTCACACAGGCACTATTTTGCTTTCCATATTAGATGTCCTTAAGGAAACAAAGAAAATTACAAAGTTAATCAGTGAAGTTTTCCATTAAGCAGCTCACTTAATTACTCTGTCAGGAAAACCTTTGATGAGTCTGTTACCAGAGCTGCCCTGGTAACTCAAAAATGTCCTGGGATTAACCTTGCCACAAGTACAGGCAGGAAGATCTTCATAATTCATATCACATAAGTGTCTTAGTGTATATCATGTCTGTCCCCACTCTGCCCCTCCCTGGCTTCATACAAGGAACTATGGTAGAGGCTCTGGGGCATAGAAGATGTGTATAGGAAATATTCTGTATTTTCAAAGGTCTGTCAACACACCAGAGTGAGGGACAAAAACAAAACAAAACAAAAAACATAAAAACAAAAACAAAAAACAAAAAACCTGTAACATAATACAAAGTGAAAAGTGCTGTGGGAAAGAGGAAGCAGGATCTGGGATGGTGGAGTGCTTAGTTACCACTGGATATGCTAGAAAAACTGCAGGTGTAACTGGAATGGTGCTTTGATGACCACTGTGGTCCAAGCTCTCCTCACGCTCTCCTGGCTACGGGGAATAACAGCTCTGTTTCAAACTGGTAATATTCTTAATGTTGTTGTGAATTTGTCAACAGAGCTGATCTGCTCTGACAAAACAACTTCAGCAAACACCTACCTTCTTTATCCATTATCCCCTTCTACAGGCTGGCACTCTTCACTACTCTCCCCCTTAAGAACACCAGGATACTTGCTTCCTAATTAAAGTCAATTTCCTTTATCTTGAACTTGCATTTGATTTACTTCTGTCTTATCTAGTGTTTTACTGCTGTGAACAGACACCATGACCCAGGCAAGTCTTATAAATGACAACATTTAATTGGACCAGCTTACAGGTTCATTTGTTCAGTCCTTCATCATCAAGATGGGAGCAGGCATGGTGCAGGAGAAGCTGAGAGAGTTCTTCATCTTCATCTGAAGGCTGCTAGTGGAAGATTAACTTCCAGGCAGCAAGGATGAGGGTCTTAGAGCTGACCCCCACAGTAACACACCTACTCCAAGAGGGCCACACCTTCCAATCATGCCACAATATGGGTCAAGTATATACAAACCATCACATCTTCTTCCTCCTTCCCTCCTTGCCTCTCTCCCTTCCTTCCTCCTTCCTTACCTTTTTCCTTCTTTCCATTGCTCCCCATTTGGTCTTTTGAGACATGGTCACATATAACCCAGACTGGCCTCAAACTTCTTATCTAGCTGAGGATGAGCTTGACCTAGTGACATTCCTGCCTCTACCACCCAAGTGCTAGGATTACAGAGGTGCATAGCTACAAATGACTCAAACTTGGGTTTTCTGAAACTACCCCATGATTAAATTGGCTTTCTATTCCAGAAAACTTAGAGCAATACCACTTTTATTAATAAAATAAATTTCAAAAAGAAAGTACAAATACATGCTGCTTTCAAATGTGAATGCTTATGAAACACATAAAACGAAGAACTTTCAAAAGCTGCATCCTAAAGGATCTTTTGCAGATCTTTCTGGGCAATATGTGAGTTAAAGCTTCTGAAAATAAAAATGTAATGGAATTGTGACAGAAGGCCCTCCTTACTTCCCTTCTTTCCTGATAAAGTTTTCTCTAGTTGCCGTAGGCATGCAAGATTGGGGTCATCTGTCTCAATTTTTTTTTCCTCTGCTGATTTGTTGTGGATAAATGCTTCTAAAACCTCTGAAAAGCAAATGCTAGTGGGAGCCAGTTTCCATGGTGACTTCGGAGTTTGTATTCTTGTTTTTAGACATCATAAATATGGGGATTGCTTTTTCTTGTTGCTATGCACATCTTACATACTATTTTTTAAAGGTTATAGGGAGGAAGGTGAGGATGGTGTAGCCAGCCTAATATTATGTCTGGGTATCCTGCTGTTTCTTGGGTTGATATTCTTAACTGCATCATTTGGTACTGAATCTGATCCTAAGTAGTCACCAACCCAGATATCCAGAGATCTGTAGGCAGCAAACACAAATGAGGTTGGGGATAAGTTTATCACAAGTGAATGGAAGCTGACAATGCTGCTTAATAAAGCAGAAAAGACATTACTTGTTCTTTTCTTCAAAACTAATTGCTTCTGTAACTGAAAATATGTTTCATTGTTGCTGTTTACCTGGTTAATTGGTTTTACTTGCTTGTTTGTTCATTTTGCACTGTTTTGTTTTTGATTTTTTGAGATACTATCTTACTCTATAGACCAGGCTCATTTAAACTATGTAATGCTTAGTATCAGAAGTAGTAAAAGTCATTGCTTCCTTCAAAGTCAAAATTAAATTAGTTTGCCTTTACTATGGTAAAGGGTATATCCATAAAACATTTATGTTAAAAGAATGAGAGACTGAATGTGATGCAGTGTCTGCATGCCTTTCTTTACATTATCATAGGGCATTTCAGGTAATGGCATCCATGAGATTTAAATTTGTACATTTTCTTTGGAATATCATCTCACACTTTTTACAGTAAATAGCTTAACCTTGCACAGAGAGGGCTGACCTTTGTCCTAACTTCTACAAAATACCTGAAGTATCTTCCCTTATAACAAAGTTTTTGTTTGACCCAGGTATATAACTCTTGGATATTTACCTAAAGGGCTGCAAGTCATCAGAGGGATCCTTGCACATCTATGTTCACTGTGGCACTACTCACAAGAGCTGAATTATGGAGCCAATTTGGATATGCAATAACTGAAATGGATAAAGAAAATATGCTTTATATACACACAGTGGAATTTGTTTCAGCTGTAAAGAAGAGCAAAGCTGTTTTGATTGTAGGAAATGTATGCTGGAGAATAATCATATTAAGTAAATTAACCCAATTTCAAAGTGTGTGTGTGTGTGTGTGTGTGTGTGTGTGTGTGTGTGTGTGTGTGTGTGTGTGTGTGTGTGTGTGTGTGGAAGTTGAAGCAAAATTTTCTAGGAAAAGAAAAGGAGTGATGGGGGGATTAATTGGTGGGATATATGCAATGTACAAAATATGCTTACATGAAAATGTTTTTGTGGCTAGGAAGATAGCTTATAAATAAAGTGCTTGCTATGTGAGCAAAAGGACCTGACTTTGAGCCCTAGAATCCATATTTTTAAAAGCTGGTTATGTTGACTTGTGCTTGTAGTCCCAGATCTGCAGAGGTCTCCATAGGTGGGAACCTAGAGCTCACTGATCAACCAGCCTTGCATACTAGGAGAGATCCACACTTATAAGAAACTCAGTCTCAAGTTTGTAACAACCCTGGGGGCTTAGATGACCCCTTGAAGTTATAGAGCCTTCTTATGAGCCTTCTCTTTTATCCCCACTCTCATTCAATCATTAAGTGTGTATCATATCCAGGGAGTATGTGCTCTTTGGGAGGAAGCAACAGTCAAAGAAGAAAAAGGCCTGGGGAGGGACCCAGCTGTGAAGCAACAGCAGCCAGCACTACTGGCAGTTAGGGAAATGAGTATCTTGGTCATAAAGAGGGGATTTGGATGTGGTATCAGACTATTTGCTGTACCTCCCCTTTTAATTTTTTATGTCAGCACCTGAGTCAACTTAACTGGCTTTTGTTTTTGTGAGATGATGGCCATAAAAGACGTAATATGTGAGTGTCTTCCTTGGAAGACCACATGTAAAATTATATGCCTCTAAAAAATGAAATACTTGTACAAAGTCTCTTTCAATTTGCCTCTCCACCCTTAGCTGAGATGGGGAAAAGATAATGGACATCTATGTGAGCAAGGACAGAGAAATGGAAAATGAAGGTGATAAACCACATCCCAGTTGGAGCATAGTTGCAAATGATTATAAGAGACTCTGGAAACTGTCCTGTGTATTTATGGAGAGAGTAGTCTAGGATTTGGAAAAGTTCAAGGGTAGAAGATGTTGGCTGTTGAGTTCTTATTGCCATCCCTGCTTTTAGCACTGTTTCTACTTCTCAGTTCCCTGGACCTTTATGGCTGAGGGTGCTTTTTGTAAGTCATCAACATTCGATGAGTCCAAGAATACTATAGCCATTGGGTCTCCACACAATCTTGAGTACCGACAATCTTGGCTCTCAGAAACGTGGAGGATACGTGCCTCAGATACTTTAACCTTCACGGTACTGTTTTTGTTGTTTTGTTTTTGTCTTGGTTTTGTTTTTCAAAACAGGAGTTCTTTATGTAGCTGTGTCTATCCTGGAACTCACAGCGTAGAAGAAGCTGGCCTAGAACTCAAGAAATCAACCTGCTTCTAAGGCAAGTGCCACCACACCTGGCCACAGTGCTATTTATGAAGTGCATATTTTATTTTAAAAACTTGGGTTCACATTCAGAGCCTGCTCCACATGTAGCCCATACATATACAGCCACTAAACTAGATAAAATGGATCAAGCAAAGAAGTGCAGGCCAATAGGAACCAGATGTAGATCTCTCCTGAGAGACACAGCCAGAATACAGCAAATACATAAGCGAATGTCATCATTAAACCACTGAACTGAGAACAGTACCCCATTGAAGGAATCTTAGAAAGAACTGGAAGAGCTTGAAGGGGCTCGAGACCCCATATGAACAACAATGCCAAGCAACCAGAGCTTCCAGGGACTCAGTCACTACCTAAAGACTATACATGGACTGACCCTGGACTCTGACCTCATAGGTAGCAATGAATATCCTAGCAAGAGCACCAGTGGAAGGGAAGCCCTTGGTCCTGCTAAGACTCAACCCCAGTGAACTAGACTGTTGGGGAGGGGCAGTGGGGGGAGGTGGGAGGGGAACACCCATAAAGAAGGGAGGGGAGAGGGTTAGGGGATGTTGTCCCAGAAACTGGGACGGGGAATAACAATCGAAGTGTAAATAAGAAATGCTCAAGTTAATAAAAATTAAAAAAAAAACAAACAAACTTGGGTTCATTATTTATTTATTTATCAATTGATTTTGAAACCATATCTTATCCTGTAGCCCAGACTGGACTTAATTTCATGGCAAATTCATGTGCCTTAGTCTCCTGAGTGCAAGATCACAGGCTTGAGCAGCCATGCCTAAATCGAACCTGTATGTCGATGCCCGCACCGACACCGCACAGAGACAGCCTGCAGGATTAAAGACACACACCCACACCCACACCCACACACACACACACACACACACACACACACACGCACGCACGCACGCACGCACGCACGCATGCGCGTGGGTTATTCGTGTTAAGTCAGAAAAGGAACGGGCTCCTGTAGCTTTATTCACCAAATATATACCCCAAGTTCACCAGGTAGAAAATATCTGGGAAGCACAGTGGGAATCCCCGGCTGGAGACTTCAGTAACAAAAGACCAACTAAGTGCCCTGAATTAACTAGGGAGAAATCCAGGAAGACCAGCCTAAATCTCAAAGACGGAAGATGGGAAAGATAAAGGACAGGAACGAATTGACCATCGCCCAGATGTGTCAGTACCAGGCCAGACTGCTCCTTTGTTAGGAACAAAAGGCTTTCACATGTATCAGCGGGTCTCAGCAGGCGTCAAACCCTGCAAGAGACCCAAAAGGGTCTGACAAGGTGGGTGAAACATTGCAGGGGACCCAGGAGGCTCTAACACCTATATATTGGGTGTTCAAAGATAGCTAATTGGATTTGCTTTGTGCTGTAAGTATAAAATACATTTTCAAAGGTTTAGTATGAAAGAATATAAAATGTCTCATTGCTATTTTACATATTGATTGTATGTTGCTATGACATTTTGAATATGTAGTGATAAATGAAACATAATACTGTTATCAATATCACCTGTCACTTTGTGTTTTTTGTATGTTGGGAAAAATTTAACTACAAAATGTGAAATTTCTTCAGTTATCTCCTTACAAAATTAAACATAAAATAAAGAACTTCTTATTTATTTGCCTCTGTGGCTTTTTTCATCCAAAACAGGTATTAGTTTGTGTATAGATCCATGATCACTCAGTGGGTAGAGGTGTACAAGGGCCTAGCAACCTGATTAATCCTCAGATCCCATAAGGTGGTGGAAGAGAGTGGCTTTCTGAGAGTTGTCCTCTGGTATGCTGCTTTCACACACACACACACACACACACTACAAAGAAATTAATTTAAAATCTTGAAAATATGTCTTCTGGCTTTAATCTTATCTGTTTGCTCTAATTCTTGCCTTTATCTTTATAAACAATGTTTCTCCTACCCCCCCCATGACTTCCTTTAAGAGTCTATTGTTAGATTTCTATAGTTTGATTGTGACAAACTTAGATTTGCTTCCTTTTTTTTTTCTTATTTTGTTTGAGGTTCTCTGGATTTCATGAACATGAACTTTTGTATTAACCCTTAATTTGAAAAATCCTTAGCCATAATTTCTTTTCTTATGTTCTTTGGAATTGATACCAATCCCACATATGATATATGACAGTATAGTTTTTATATATTCCTTTTCTCACCTTTTGCCTCTTTGTGTTTGCAGTATGAGTAACTTTTATTGAACTATCTTCAGGTTTACTAATGCTTTTCATGGCTATGTCAGTTGTACCAATGAGCCCAGAAAAAATCATTCTCATTTAATATCACAATGTCTACTTTTTCAAAAAGAATTTTTAATATTTATTTTTATGTGTATATGTTGTATTTGCTGTATGTGCATCACATGTATGAAGGTATCCATGTAAGCCAAAAGGCAATGTCAGGTGCCCTAGAGCTTGAGTTAGAAGCAGTTGTGAGTCACTTGATACACATGTTGGAGAAATAAATCTATTTCAAGAAGAGCCCTTAATTGCTGAGCCATTTTTCCAATCCCTGTAGAAATATTCTTTATGTATGTTTTTCATTTTTGATATTTCTATATTATTTATTTCTTAAGTTTTGTTTGCTATTTGCCCACTAAGCTGTACTTGCTAGCAACTGTTTCTGCTGGCATCTTTGATATATTAATCATAGCTCTTTTAAATACCCAGTTAGACAGTTTCAACATTTCTTACTTTATCTGAGTCTGGTAATGATGATTACTTAACCTCCTATGAGCTTGTTACTTTTTCCTCCTTTTCTGTATGCCTTGCAATATTTCTCTACTGCTGCACATGTGGTATAGGACAGTACAAAGTTAAGTAAATAGTTTTTCTGCGTGGATATGGGAGTGCTTTCCTTCTGCTAGGTCCTTATCTAGTTCATGGTCTTCTGTTAATATCATTGGGAGCTGAGCTTGTTTTGTGAATTTGTTGTTGCTATGGTTACCCTCAGTACACACAGACTTAAACCTCCTATTCAGATACCTTGCTTGTAAGGCAGGTGGGGAGCAAGGTTAATAGAACAATGTCTTTCTAAGTCTAGGTTTAAGACTTTTTGCTGTTTCTCAGAAAAAGCTTCTCTATATTTTTGTTTCAGTTTCTTTTCTTGGCAGTATATATCATTAATTATTATGAAACATTCTTTAGTTTGGTACTTAGGCATATGTAGCTTTATATTCAGATTTAAGGTTATTTTCTTATTTTTATTATTAGAGAATTTCAAACTATGCATTTTTATCAGAGTCACACTTCCCTTAACTTTTCCCAAATCCACCCCAACTTTCCTATAAACTGGATTTTTATCTTTCTTCCCCTTAACCCATCAAATACTGTTTGTGCTTCCTATATACTTTATGATTTGTGGCCCTCCACTGGAGCCCAGTCAACCCACCATGGGCCACAACCTTAAATTTAATAGCATCTCCTTTGCTCAGTGGTTTTCAATTGTCAATAGCTCTTTGCAGTAAGTGGGACTTTGTGCCCATCTCCCTGTTGACTATTTGTCTGGTTTGAGTCTACACAAGCCTTGCACATGCTGTGACTTTATATGTAGAGCTGTCCGATGTGTCTGTAAAACATTGTTTCCTTGCCATCATCTACCACTCTGGCGCTTATTATCTTCTGTCTCCTCTTTAGAAATCATCCCCGAACCTTGGGAGCAGGGATTGTAATACAGATGTTTCATTTAAAGCACATTTCTAAGCTTATTATTCTCTGCACCTTGACCAGTTGCAGGTCTCTGTGTTAATTCTCATCTGTTGAGGGATGAGAGATACACTAATCTATGGGTATAATGATAAGTCATTAAGACTCGGTTTAATATTGTATCCCTTTAGCCGAGTAATAATAGTAGGGTCTCCCCTAAGGCCGATTACCTACTTTTCACAAGTCCTTGGCTCCGGTATTGGTGCCAAGTATGGGTTTCAACTTGTGGAATAGAGTTTAAATCTTGTCAGAAAGTGATTAGTTACTCCCATGAAATTTGTGTCATAATTGCACCAATATTCATAACTTAGACCAATCATTATTGTAGCTCAAAGTGTTAACAGCTGGGTAAAATTGGTAATTACTTTTTCCTCCAGTAGCACAGATAAAATTCTTTGGCACTACAGAAGCTTCTTGACAGGAAGAAAGAAGCTTCCAGGTGAAGCTCCATCATATTTTTTTTTTTTTTTTTTTTTTTTGGTTTCAGAGATATGGCCTTCTCTACTTCTGGCTCCTTCTCTGGCTTCAGTTAAGGCCTCAATACTTAGGTCCTTTATAACACTTAATTCCTTTTTTTGTGGAGATTATATCCAGATTTAAATTTTTTACCTCAAAATAACAGCTCAGCTTTGTGTTTTACACACACACACACACACACACACACACACACACACACACACACACACTCCCAGTACTAGGGAAACCAAAGCAAGGGAACTGACAAGCATGAGCTATGTAGTGAGATGATGGAAAGATTGTTTTAATGTTAAGAAAAAGTTGAAGCTGGGTTTACTGTTGTTCACTGTAATTCCAGTGTTTGTCATGCTTTGGCAGGTGGATTGTGAATTCAAGGATACATAGTGAGATACCATCTCAAAAATAAAGCCACTCACTGCTTCCTAAACAATAAAACCAATAAGACATAATACTGTAAACAAAATTGCATTTAGTAACCTAAACAATCAATATTACAGTTTAGCCACACAATATTTTCTATGGTACTCACATCATTGACTGGGAGCTATGGCTAACTATAGCTTTGCAAGCAAGGATTAGATTACATATCACTAGGCTGGGAAAAGGTTTGGTCAGAAGTTAAAACATTAGCTATGATTACTCCTGAATGTATTACACATAACCATAAAATTGAAAAATCCTAAATCAAACTCTTGTAATTCAGAGACCCTCTCCCTATGAACTTGTAGACTTATTCTCAAATCTTTTTTTTTTTTAAAAAAAAAAAACATGTTTTATTTACTTTTCCGGTTATTTGATTTATGTAAGTGAATAGTAAATTTTTAACAGCAGAACACTCTATGCTGCTATATGAAGTGCCTGCATATGTCTTTATTCTCATTTTTTAATTTTTTTTAATTACTATTATTAACTTGAGTATTTCTTATTTACATTTAGAATGTTATTCCCTTTCCCAGTTTCCGGGTCAAGATCCCACTTCCTCCCCTCCCCTTTATTTATGGGTGTTCCTCCAATTCTCCCCATTGCCACCCTCCCCTAAGAATCACGTTCACTGGGGGTTCAGTCTTAGCAGGACCCAGGGCTTCCCCTTCCACTGGTGCTCTTACTAGGCTATTCATTGCTACCTATGAGGTCAGAGTCCAGGGTCAGTCCATGTATTGTCTTTCGGTAGTGGCTTAGTCCCTGGAAGCTCTGGTTGCTTGGCTTTGTTGTTCATATGGATTCTCAAGCCCCTTCAAGCTCTTCCAGTTCTTTCTCTGATTCCTTCAACAGGGGTCCTGTTCTCAGTTCAGTGGTTTGCTGCTGACATTCGCCTCTGTATTTGCTGTAATCTGGCTGTGTCTCTAAGGAGAGACATACATCAGGCTCCTGTCGGCCTGCACTTCTTTGCTTCATCCATCTTGTCTAATTGGGTGGCTGTATATGTATGGGCGACATGTGGGACAGGTCCTGAATGGGTCTTCCTTCTGCCTCTGTTTTAATCTTTGCCTCCCATTCCCTGCCAAGGGTATTCTTGTTCCCCTTCTAAAGAAGGAGTGAAGCATTCACATTTTGATCATCCGTCTTGAGTTTCATGTGTTCTGTGCATCTAGGGTAATTCAAGCATTTGGGCTAATAGCCACTTATCAATGAGTGCATACCATGTGTGTTTTTCTGTGATTGGGTTACCTCACTCAGGATGATATTTTCCAGTTCCAACCATTTGCCTATGAATTTCATAAAGTCATTGTTTTTGACAGCTGAGTAATATTCCATTGTGTAGATGTACCACATTTTCTGTATCCATTCCTCTGTTGAAGGGCATCTGGATTCTTTCCAGGTTCTGGCTATTATAAATAAGGCTGCTATGAACATAGTGGAGCACGTGTCTTTTTTATATGTTGGGGCATCTTTTGGGTATATGCCCAAGAGAGGTATAGCTGGGTCCTCGGGTAGTTCAATGTCCAATTTTCTGAGGAACCTCCAGACTGATTTCCAGAATGGTTGTACCAGTCTGCAATCCCACCAACAATTGAGGAGTGTTCCTCTTTCTCCACATCCTCACCAGCATTTGCTGTCACCTGAGTTTTTGATCTTAGCCATTCTCACTGGTGTGAGGTGAAATCTCAGGGTTGTTTTGATTTGCATTTCCCTGATGACTAAAGATGTTGAACATTTCTTTAGATGTTTCTCAGCCATTTGGCATTCCTCAGCTGTGAATTCTTTGTTTAGCTCTGAACCCCATTTTTAATAGGGTTATATGTCTCCCCGCGCTCTAACTTCTAGAGTTCTTTGTATATTTTGGATATAAGCCCATTATAAGTTTTAGGATTGATAAAGACCTTTTCCCAATCTGGTGGTTGCTGTTTTGTCCTAACCACAGTGTCCTTTGCCTTACAGAAGCTTTGAAGTTTTATGAGATCCCATTTGTCGATTCTTGATCTTAGAGCATCAGCCATTGGCGCTTTGTTCAGGAAATTTTTTCCAGTGCCCATGTGTTCCAGATACTTCCCTAGTTTTTCTTCTATTAGTTTGAGTGTGTCTGGTTTGATGTGGAGGTCCTTGATCCACTTGGACTTAAGCTTTGTACAGGGTAGTAACCATGGTTCGATCTGCATTCTTCTACATGTTGACCTCCAGTTGAACCAGCACCATTTGCTGAAAATGCTATCTTTTTTCCATTGGGTGGTTTTGGCTCCTTTGTCAAAAATCAAGTGCCCATAGGTGTGTGGGTTCATTTCTGGGTCTTCAATTCTATTCCACTGGTCTATCTGTCTGTCTCTGTAACCAATACCATGCAGGTTTTATCACTATTGCTCTGTAATACTGCTTGAGTTCAGGGCTAGAGATTCCCCCTGAAGTCCTTTTATTGTTGAGGATAGTTTTAGCTATCCTGGGTTTTTTGTTATTCCAGATGAATTTGCAAATTGTTTTGTCTAACTCTATGAAGAATTGGATTGGTATTTTGATGCGGATTGCATTGAATCTGTAGATCGCTTTTGGTAAAATGGCCATTTTTACTATGATAAACCTGCCAATCCATGAGCATGGAATATCTTTCCATCTTCTGAGGTCTTCTTCAATTTCTTTCTTCAGGGGCTTGAAGTTCTTAACATAAAGATATTTTACGTGCTTTGTTAAAGTCACACTGAGGTACTTTATATTATTCGGGACTATTATGAAGGGTGTCTTTTCCGTAATTTCTTTCTCAGCTTGTTTCTCTTTTGTCTAGAAGAAGGCTACTGATATATTTGAGTTAATTTTATGCCCAGCCACTTTGCTGAAGTTGTTTATCCGCTTTAGTAGTTCTCTGGTGGAACTTTTGGGATCACTTAAATATACTATCACATCATCTGCAAATAGTGATATTTTGACTTCTTCTTTTCCAATCCGTATTCCCTTTTTCTCCTTTTGTTGTCTGATTGCTCTGGCTAGAACTTCAAGAACTATATTGAATAAGTAGGGAGAGAGTGGGCAGCCTTGTCTAGTCCCTGATTCTAGTGGGATTGCTTCAAGTTTCTCTCCATTTAGTTTAATGTTAGCAACTGGTTTGCGGTATATGGCTTTTACTGTGTTTAGGTTTGGGCCTTGAATTCCTATTGTTTCCAGGACTTTTATCATGAAGGAGTGTTGAATTTCATCAAATGTTTTCTCAGCATCTAATGAAATGATCATGTGGTTTTGTTCTTTCAGATTGTTTATATAATGGATCACGTTGATGGTTTTCTGTATATTAAACCATCCCTGCATGACAGGGATGAAGCCTAATTGATCATGGTGCATGATTGTTTTGATGTGCTCTTGGATTCGGTTTGCCAGAATTTTATTATTTTTGCGTCGATATTCATAAGGGAAATTGGTCTGAAGTTCTCTTTCTTTGTTGGGTCTTTGTGTGGTTTATGTATAAGAGTAATTGTGGCTTCATAGAAGGAATTTGGTAGTGTTCCATCTGTTTCAATTTTGTGGAATAGTTTGGATAGTATTGGTATGAGGTCTTCTATGAAGGTCTGATAGAATTCTGCACTAAACCCATCTGGACCTGGGCTCTTTTTGGTTGGGAGACCTTTAATGACTACTTCTATTTCCTTAGGAGTTATGGGGTTGTTTAACTGGTTCATCTGTTCCTGATTTAACTTTGATACCTGGTATCTGTTTAGGGAATTGTCCATTTCCTGCAGATTTTCAAGTTTTCTTGAATATAGGCTTTTATAGTAAGATCTGATGATTTTTTGAATTTCCTCTGATTCTGTAGTTATGTCTCCCTTTTCATTTCTGATTTTGTTAATTTGGACACACTCTCTCTGTCCTCTCGTTTAGTCTGGCTAAAGGTTTATCTATCTTGTTGGTTTTCTCAAAGAACCAACTTTTGGTTCTGTTGATTCTTTCTATGGTCCTTTTTGTTTCTACTTGGTTGATTTCAGCTCTGAGTTCGATTATTTTCTGCCTTCTACTCCTCCTGGGTGTGTTTGCTTCTTTTTGTTCTAGAGCTTTTAGGTGTGCTGTCAAGCTGCTGACATATGCTCTCTCCTGTTTCTTTCTGCAGGCACTCAGAGCTATGAGGTTTCCTCTTAGCACAGCTTTCATTGTGTCCCATAAGTTTGGGTATGTTGTACCTTCATTTTCATTAAATTCTAAGAAGTCTTTAATTTCTTTCTTCATTTCTTCCTTGACCAGGTTATCATTGAGTAGAGCATTGTTCAACTTCCATGTATATGTGGGCGTTCTTCCCTTATTGTTATTGAAGACCAGCTTTAGCCCGTGGTGGTCTGATAGGACGCATGGGATTATTTCTATCTTTCTGTACCTGTTGAGGCCCGTTTTTTGACCAATTATATGGTCAGTTTTGGAGAAAGTACCATGAGGAGCTGAGAAGAATGTATATCCTTTTGCTTTAGGATAGAATGTTGTATAAATATCTGTCAAGTCCATTTGGTTCATGACTTCTCTTAGTCTGTCTACATCTCTGTTTAATTTCTGTTTCCATGATCTGCTACTATTATTGTGTTGAAATCTCCTACTATTATTGTGTGAGGTGCAATCAGTGTTTTGAACTTTAGTAAGGTTTCTATTAGGTATGTAGGTGCCCTTTTATTTGGAGCATAGTTAGTTAGGATTGAGAGTTCATCTTGGTGGATTTTTCCTTTGATGTATATGAAGTGTCCTTCCTTATCTTTTTTGATGACTTTTAGTTGAAAATTGATTTTATTTGATTTTAGAGTGGCTACTCCATCTTGCTTCTTCAGACCATTTGCTTGGCAAGTTGTTTTCCAGTCTTTCACTCTGAGGTAGTGTCTATCTTTGTCTCTGAAGTGTGTTTCCTGTAGGCAGCAGAATGCAGAGTCCTCATTGCATATCCAGTTTGTTAATCTATGTCTTTTTATTGGGGAGTTGAGGCCATTGATGTTGAGAGATAATAAGGAATAGTGATTATTGCTTCCTGTTATATTCATATTTGGATGTGAGGTTATGTTTGTTTGCTTTCCTTCCCTTGTTTTGTTGCCAAGACGATTAGTTTCTTGCTTTTTCTAGGGTGTAGCTTGCCTCCTTATGTTGGGCTTTACCATTAATTATCCTTTGTAGCGCTGGATTTGGAGAAAGATTGTATGTAAATTTGGTTTTGTCATGGAATATCTTGGTTTCTCCATATATGTTAAATGAGAGTTTTGCAGGATACAGTAACCTGGGCTGGCTTTTGTGTTCTCTTAGGGTCTGTATGACATCTGTCCAGGATCTTCTGGCTTTCATAGTTTCTGGCGAAAAGTCTGGTGTGATTCTGATAGGTCTGCCTTTATATGTTACTTGACCTTTTTCCCTTACTGCTTTTAATATTCTTTCTTTATTTTGTGTGTTTGGTGTTTTGACTATTATGTGACGGGAGGAGTTTCTTTTCTGGTCCAATCTATTTGGAGTTCTGTAGGCTTCTTGCATGTTTGTGGGCAACTCTTTCTTTAGGTTAGAGAAGTTTTCTTCTATGATTTTGTTGGAGATAGTTACTGGTCCTTTGAGTTGGGAGTCTTCACTCTCTTCTATTTCTATTATCCTTATGTTTGATCTTCTCATTGAGTCCTGGATTTCCTGTATGTTTTGGACCAGTAGCTTTTTCTGCTTTACATTATCTTTGACCGTTGTATCGATGATTTCTATGGAATCTTCTGCTCCTGAGATTCTCTCTTCCATCTCTTGTATTCTGTTGGTGAAGCTTATATCTACAGCTCCTTGTCTCTTCCTTTGGTTTTCTATATCCAGGGTTGTTTCCATGTGTTCTTTCTTGATTGCTTTTATTTCCATTTTTTAATTCCTTCAACTGTTTGATTGTGTTTTCCTGGAATTCTTTCAGGGATTTTTGTGATTCCTCTCTATAGGCTTCTACTTGTTTTTTTATGTTTTCCTGCGTTTCTCTAAGGGAGGTCTTCATGTCTTTCTTGAAGTCCTCCAGCATTAAATATGATTTTGAAACTAGATCTTGCTTTTCTGGTGTGTTTGGATATTCCATGTTTGCTTTGGTGGGAGAATTGGGCTCCGATGATGCCATGTAGTCTTGGTTTCTGTTGCTTGGGTTCCTGTGCTTGCCTCTTGCCATCAGATTATCTCTAGTGTTACTTTGTTCTGCTATTTCTGATAGTGGCTAGACTGTCCTATAAGCCTGTGTGTCAGGAGTGCTGTAGACCTGATTTCCTGTTTTCTTTCAGCCAGTTATGGAAACAGAGTGTTCTGCTTTCGGACATGTAGTTTTTCCTATCTACAGGTCTTCAGCTGTTCTTGTGGGCCTGTGTCCTGAATTCACCAGGTAGGTCTCGCTTGGAGCAAAAGAGTTGGTCTTACCTGTGGTCCCGCGGCTCAAGTTTGCTCGTGGGGTGTTGCTTATGAGCTCTCCGTGAGGGCAGCCACCAGGAGGACCTGTGCCACACTTCCCGGGATCCCCTGTGCACCAAAGTCCCAGATGTCATTTGGTGTTTTCCTCAGAAATGTGGACAGAGTGTAGTCTCTTCTGGCTTCCCAGGCGTGTCTGCCTCTCTGAAGTTTTAGCTATCCCTCCCGCGGGATTTGGGTGCAGAGAACTGTTTATCTGGTCAGTCCCTTCTGGTTCTGGCAGTACCTCAGAAGCAGGGGACCTGCTGCTCCTATGCCCTTATCTCCGGGAACCCAGAGGCCGTATACAGTTTCCTCTTGGTTCAGAGATGTGGGCAGGGGTGGGCAGTGTTGGTTGTCTCTTCTGCTGTGCAGTCTCAGGAGTGCCCACCTGTCTCGGTGGTGAGCTCTCTCACCCACGGGGTTTGGGAGCAGTGAGCTGTGGGCCCTGATCAGCGAGGTTGGTAATCTCGCTAAAAATTATTCTCAAATCTTGGTCTCCCAACCAAAAAGAGCCCAGGTCCAGACAGATTTAATGCAGAATTCTATCAGACCTTCATAGAAGACCTCATACCAATACTATCCAAACTATTCCACAAAATTGAAACAGATGGAGCACTACCGAATTCCTTCTATGAAGCCACAATAACTCTTACACCTAAACCACCAAAGACGCAACAAAGAAAGAGAACTTCAGACCAATTTCCCTTATGAATATCTGTCTCGCGCGCGACTTTCCGCCGGCAAGAAGCACGCGGACATTTAGAAATCCTTGCTATGAGTAAAACTTTATTTTTAATCTTAAGGAGAAGCCCTGCCGCACCAACATGGTGCGCTTATAAACCCCCTAGCATGGCGCATCCACACCTGATTGGTTGCTTACCCAGTGATCTCATAAGGCACGCCCCGGAGTGGGCAAAGACCTGGCACGAAGGCACTCTTGCACATGCGCACAGTTAACTTCCTGAAAGGGGGCTGGCTGGCACGGGGAAGGCTGACGCCATCTTGTAATGGCGGAGGCTATCCTGGCCTTCCACATGGGGTGCAGTGGAAGCCAGCGCCATCTAGTGGTGGCGAATGTTATTGCGGCCCTCTACATCTCCCCCTATTTATTTATATTATAACAAATCAATTATATTATAACAAATCATGATCACCCTATCGCGTGCAATGAGGAAACCTCAGCGATGTGCAAGGGCTGATCAAAGGATCACTGAGTCTCTCTCATCCCAGTGCAATGGGTCCACAGATCCATGGGGTGTAAGAGCAGAGAACTCAGATACTGACTAATTCCTGAGCAAGATAACCAAATTCTAGGGGAGGCCCCTAGTACAATGGCCACAAGTGCTTGAGTGATAACGGCCTTGTCACGTTTCTGTTGAGATCTGAGTCTGCAAATCAACCATGGTATGAATACTGATCCACAGCATAGGGCTGCATCAAACAGAGCCATGCCCGATAAGTAGTGGGCACCTCATTTGGTCCTCCTCAGCTGTTACACCAAGGGCCATGGTCAAGCCGCTCCTATAATAAAATTTAGAATTCCCAATTGTTAGTAACTTCTCCAGAAAGTTCACCACTGTACTTGTCTAACAATAGATTGGGGGAGGATAACTCAGACACTGCAGACACAATGTCTGCAGCAGTAATGGCTGCTACAATAGCAGCGGAAGTGTCAAGGTCTTTTCCAGGACAGTTCAGGATCAGTCATTCTTCTCTGGAACAACCAGCAGACAATGGAACCATTTCTGAGATCTGTATAACTAGGACAGAGTTCTCCAGTCACTGTAGCTTTACACAGGTGGCTTTCTGTGAAGCTACAGTCTGTAAAATGACAACACCAGTTACCAGTTAAGGCAGCAAGAGTCACCAGGGAAATGAAGGAACAGGGGTAACAGCTGGAGTCAGCAAGCAGCAGTGTACAGAGTCTGAGCGTAGGCCACAGTGGGATGGGAACACACGCAGCGGTAACACTGACTGTAGCAACAGCAAAATCTCTGTGATGACAAAAGGTGAAGGGGGTATCTTCCATCTTCTTTTCAGGGCAGAGGAATGACTCTAGGGAC
>NC_046172.1:3343611-3416330 GCF_011064425.1 Rattus rattus | reverse complement strand
TTGGTAAAGATCTTTTCCCAATCTGTTGGTTGCCGTTTTGTCCTAACCACAGTGTCCCTTTTGCCTCACAGAAGCTTTGCAGTTTTATGAGATCCCATTTGGGTGCATTCTTGATCCTAGAGCATAAGCCATTGGTGTTTTGTTCAGGAAATCAGTGCCCATGTGTTCCAGATGCTTCCCTAGTTTTTCTTCTATTTTATAATATATTCACAACATTACTTGCTTCCCTTTTCTTCCTCCAAATCTTCTCATATACCCCTTCACATTCTCCTTTAAATTCATGATCTATTTTGTTTCATTAATTATTGTTTCATGCATGTGTGTATGTGTGCACATGCGCATTTACTCAGAGCAACTTTGTATAATGAAACTTGTATGCATGTTTTCAGGGCTAATCATTTGTTATTGGCTAACTAGTCATAGTACTCGTACTTCTTTGTATAGGGTTGAGTATGGCACAATAACCATAAGTGTATAGTAGTGGTATACATGTCATGGAGGTAACCAATAGCTCTCTATTTGAACTTAAGATTTAACAAGAGGGAACTATAAATAGTACTGGAAATTTAGCTAGTTACTCAGTGCAAACAAAGTCATGGATATTAAGGGAGAGCCTATAATCACTATTTTACTAAACCAGCACAATCTCTAATTACATTCTCAACATTTGTCCTTACACCCACAAATAAGTGTCATCTCCACACTTCATCAAGGAAACTTGTCTTTGAAACAGAGACCACTACATAAGCAATCAAAAGGCAGAGTTATGGAGCCCAGCCTCAATGGATGTATATCTACAAAACATGTCCCAGAGGGAGCATAATGATTATAGGGACCAGAAGTCCAGAAAGTTTGCTGTGAGGCTGTGTCTTCTAGTGATGTCAGAAGCTACACCCATAAAATCTCACCAATATGACTGCCTAAAGATGAGCTGAATAAGGATGATACAAACAGATATGCTAAAGTAGAAAAAAGCCCATGAGGCCTCTCTCGTACACACACAAAATACCTCTTCTAAGATGGAATGAAATGTGGTGTCCTGGATGGAATCCTACACCAGAAAAAGATCAGTAGAAAAAAGTGGAAAGCCCGATAAAGTCTAGAACATCAGTTAATGGTGATGGTACCTGTGCTGGTTTCTTCATTCTGGTAAATATATCATGGCAAAAAAACCATTAGAGAAATAGAATATATCTGAGGCAAACATTTGTATTTTCTGTACTATACTGAATGTCCATTTTTTCTGTAAATCAAACTGTTCCATAATAAAAAATAAAATCCTCATTCAAAGAATATTAATTGTAAAACATAAAACTTATAGGGTAGTTTTTTTTTTATTAACGTGAGTATTTTTATATACATTTGAGTGTTATTCCCTTTCCCGGTTTCCGGCAAACATCCCCTTCCCCTCCCCTTCCTTGGGTGTTCCTCCCCACAGCAAATACAGAGGGTAGTTTTTAATCAAAAGGGGCATTGTGATTTATAATATATATAGTTATGAATTCTATATGCATGTAAAACCACAAGCTGAGGTACTTTCATTAGATTGTCATACTCTGCCTTTGCCCCTCCTCTTAGAGGGCAAATAAAGAGAAAACAGAATATACTAAGTTTTTAAGAGCCAAAACTAAGACTTAGTTGTTGGCAGAATAACCGCCATCACCATGTCAAAGAAGATTTAATATAATTTTAACTTTTTACATGTATTCATATATAAGCTTTAACAAAGAAAACTTATAACTGAGTTTAAAACTAAGAACTGCTTTGGAGATATTTTCCAGTTAATTCTGGGCAACAAAATTAGAAGCCATCCATTAAAGGATGGTCAGAGTAACTTTGTCATTTTTAGTGGGTACTGTTAAATGCTGTAGATAGACTTTTTCTCCAATATCTGGAAGACATACCTCAACCTTTGACCCTGCTCATTAATAAGAACGCTTTTTAGGACTAATCCAAGAACAGGTTTCAGTATCCTTTTCACCAGAAGTCTAATCAACCATTACCACACTAACATTTAACATTATGAAACAACTTCATGAAATTTATGTGCTATCCATATGTGTACTGAATTAAGGAGAAGTCATTTAAATTTTATTATTCTATTTTAATATAGATTAAAATTAATATAGATAAAATACTACTATATTTTATGCACTAGAATAAATGCCTCATTTAATAAAAAATAATAAATGAAAGGGTGGATAAGAAAGGAAAGCAAGACAAAAGCAAATTTTGTAGTGTTTTAACAACTTAAAGTGAGGTAACCCAGTTACAAAAGAACACACATGGTACGTACTCACTGATAAGTGGATATTAGCCCAAAAGCTCAGAATACACAAGATACAATTCACAGACCACATGAAGCTCAAGAAGAAGGAAGATGCTTTAGTCCTTCTTAGAAGGGGGAACAAAATACTCACGGGAGGAATTACAGGGACAAAGAGTGGAGCAGAGACTGAAGGAAAGGCCATCCAGACACTGCCCCACCTGGGGATCCATCCCATATGCAGACAACAAACCCAGTCACTATTGCTGATGCCAAGAAGTGCTTGCTGACAGGAGCCTGGTATATCTGTCTCCTGAGAATCTCTGCCAGAGTCAGACCAATACAGATGGTGATGTACACATCCAAATAGTAGGCTAAGCGTGGAGACCCCAATGGGAAAGTTAGGGCAAAGACTATAGGAGCTGAAGGGTTTTACAACCCATAGGAAGAACAACAATAAGAACTAACCAGATTCCAAAGCTCCCAGGGACTAAATCACCAACCAAAGAGTACACATGGAGGGACCCATGACTCTAGCCTCATAAGTAGCAGAGGATTACATTGTCTGGCATCTCGCCCTTGGTCCTGTGAAGGCTCATTTCCCCTAGTGTAGGAGAATGTCAGGGGGGTGATGTGGGAGTTGGGGGGCAAGAGGGAGAGCATCCTCATAGAAGTAGGGGAAGGGGGATGGGAGAAGGAGAAACCGGGAAAAGGGATAACATTTGAAATGTAAATATATAAAGTATCTAATAAAAAAACCAAAACAACTTAAAAAAAAAAAGAAACACCAGTGAAGTCAAAGCACAACTTACTTATAAGAAAATAGCTTACCCATTCTCCAAGGTCTTCATTGAGTTCCTGAAGCCAGAAGATGTCCATGTCATCTAGGTCATAGCGGCATGTAGATGCTGCTAGCTCCAGGGTATTGATATAGCCAGGTTCTGCAGACTTGGGCTGGAGCAACGGATATATTTCGGGGCCGGACAAAAGAATCTCTTTACTTTTTTTCAGATATAATCCCAGAAGCAATAGAAAACATTGGCAAACAATCAACAAATGACAGATTTCAGGTGCTGACAGGATAAGCCAAACCTTTGGTCATCCTGTGGAGCACACTCTGCTTTGCTCTTTGGGAGATATGGCAGATCCCTTTTTAGAAACAAATGATTCTGCAAATTCAGTTTCATCATCTGCTGTGAACTTACTGAATGGTAATGATATGTGAACTTACTGAATGGTAATGATATGCTTCATTATGTGCTGTGAACTTAACTGAATGGTAATGATATGTGAACTTATTGAATGGTAATGATATGCTTCATTTACCTCCACGTATCTGAGATTCTACTACCATTTAGTCTAAGAAATGTTAATGTATTGTGTGTTCGTGCTCCAATAGTCACCAAGTATATTTAGAAGGAAAAAATCTGGTAATAAGTATTCACAAAGGTAGCATTGTTTGCCTCGGCAAAACCCGTGGTTTTCTTCAATAGATAGAATACCAGATAGTGCAGAGCACAGGTTTTAGATATACGCAAGCATGATTTTTTTTTTTTTGCCATTCATTTGTAAAGTGGTCTTCAAAATTTACTTAATTCAGATAAGGTTCAGCTTCGTTGCAAAAAAAGTAGAGAAAACACTAAAAAATTACTAAAATAATACCAAACTGATAAGATTATTATGCTTATATGAAATAAAATATTTAGTATAGTATATGATAAAATCAGGTTTTGGTAACATTAGTGATTGCTGTATTCTTATTATTTTCATTATGCAACTGAGTTAAAACAAAGAGATCATATACTTGCACAAAACTCAAGGCATTTCCCAACATATATGAGAGCAGCTAGAGGTCTGAGCCAGGGCAACATGATGGAATGAAGGATTCCTACTGTTCCATCACCTTTGCGGTGAGCTTGAACAAATCCATAGCACTCTTGATATTCAAAAACCCAAGGCAAGAAAACTAACCAAAGGAAAAAATAAAAAATTTTCATGGCAACAACTTATTCTATAATTGATGGATTAAATTACAGATGAGGCACCAGGAAAAATACAGCCAGCCAAAGAAAATCTGGATTATTATTTCTGAACAAGGGGAAAGAGAAGAGAGAGAGAGAGAAAGAGAGAGAGAGAGAGAGAGAGAGAGAAAGAGAGAGAGACTGACTGACTCATGTTATCATAAAATAATGAAAACTATCCCTCTGGAAGGATTTGAGAGTTAATTTAATTATAGAGTCATTATACATGTAGAAGGAATATCAAGCATATCAATACATCAATACATTAATATATAGTTGATCATGTAAGTGTAGAGAGTAGATCTTTTCTTCTACGCATTCTTCCCAAAGCCTGATTCCAAATAATTAATTCAATAACTATATATTTATACATCTAAATTTTTATAAAATATGGAGACTTGAAGCCAAAGCAGTAGATATTTAAGGAAAATGCAGAAACATTAAGCATTAATTGAAGCTAAAATTTTGGGAACTGTATCCAGAGGCCTGTTTCCAACTGAAAAGGATAAAACGTGCTCTCCAGAGACTTCAAGATCAAATATAATGCACTTCTTTGGTGCATGACCTTACAAGGCAATTACAGAACATTTTATTTTTCCCAAGGTATGCCTTTTTCTTAAAAAAAAAAAAAAGGACTTTATAGCTAATGATTCATCTCAAGTACTTTAAATTATATAAGGAAAATGTACATTATAAATTTTCTTAATTGAAGCTTATGTTTAAAAAAGCTTCTGGAAGAATACAAAGGAGAATATATTTATACCATCAGAGTAGGCAAAGGTATTTTAAATGAAACACAAATGTCATCAAACACAATAGGAAAAGACTGAAAAACACACATACCAAACTGGTTATTAAAAGAGAGAAAAAAGGCAATTCATGGGGTAGATGATATTTGCTACTAAAGATAAGTAACAAAGGGCTTACACCTATAATGTATATTAAAATCTAACAAATCAATTTGGAAAAGAAAAACACTCCAATTAAAAACTAGGGTAAAGATTTAAGCCGACACTCTACAAATAAGGCTATTTTATGGCAAAGGAAGAATTTAAAGGTCCTAATCTCATTAGTTATCACAGATATTGCAATCATAATCACAGTTTTCTATTAAAATGGCTAATATTTAAAAGACTGACACCAAGTTAATCTATGAAGGCCTGAGTGATGGTAAGAAGCTGAAGCCAATAGACCTGCTATTATGCTGCTGTTGGCATAAACTGATATAAGCCACTTTAGCAGTAGATGTTATAAGGTATGTATTTGAAATGAACAGGTAGATGTCCTTTGACCTAACATATCTACTCCTAGGTATATACTTGTTAAAAATTCACAGACACAAAAGGTAAGTAAGGGTGAATGGATAAAAAAAACTGTGGCATATTTATACAATGAAATATGATGTGAAAATGAACTACTACATGCAACAGCACGGATGGTCTCACAAGCATAATGGTGAACAAAACAATCCAGTCTCAAATGAATACATACTATAGGATTCTATTTATATGAAGTTCAAAAACTGGCAAAACTGTTACCTACGGTGAGGGAGGTCAGTTACTGGCAGGGAGCAGAAGAAAGGCTTCTGGGGTGTTGGTAATGTTCTATTTCTTGATCTGAGTGGCAGTTAAATGAATATGTTTAATTCATGAAAATTCATTCAGGTATACAATTATACATTCTATATTTTCTGAGTATACATCATATTTCAATGCAAAGTTTACCATAATGATAATTAGAATGGTGATATCATCTCAGTCACTTTCACTAACTATAATGAGCAAAAGTCTAAATCTGAGGATTGAAACAGTAACACCAAATCCAAGAAAACACGTAGGTAAAAGGTCAAATTAATGCAAATTTACAAGGAGAAGTTGCTGAACTTGTAACATAGAAGATCTGTAAAAATCTTACTTTGGGATTTTATTTTATTTTGGATTTTGAGACAGGGTCTTACTATATATATAGCCCTGGCTATCCTGTAATTTGCTATGTAGATCACGTGCATCTCCAATTCACAGAGATCCTCCTGCCTCTGCTTCCTGAATACTGGAATTAAAGGTATGTGCTACCATGCCTAGAGGACTTTATTTTTTTGAGACAGGTTCTTGTTATGTTCCCTGCTTCAGCTTCCCAAGGGCTGGGATGACAGATGTGTTAGCATCGTTAGCTAAGGGTGTTTAGAAACAGATTCATTTACACACGCACGTACACACGCACACACTCTAAAACATCTGATTATCAAAAGACACACTTAAGAGTGTCTTTTTGTTTTGTGTGTATTTGACTGCTACAGCTCTAGAGCAGTGGTTTTCAACCTTTCTAATGCTGAGACCATTTAGTACAGTTCCATATGTGGTGACTACCAACCATAAAATTATTTAGTTGCTACTTATTAACTGTAATTTTGCTATTGTTATGAATCAAAAGTATCTGATATGTGACCTCTAGTAGAATTCTGTAGCCTAAAATGGAAAGGGAAAGATGTGGAAAGTTATGGGGTAGGGGAAGTAGTTGGAGGTCCAGGAGGTCCAGATGCCCAAAAACTGCAGTGAAGTTAAGAGACAGGCTTGTGTAGCCATGCATCATTAAGGGGCAGGCATTTTCCTTTGAACTTAATACACAAAATCTACATGTATTTTGAAAGTAGATTCAGGATCTTCTGCATATAGAAATTAAATATGGGTTATAGGACAATAAACAGTAAAAGATGATTCCAAGAATGTCTCAAAAAATCTTTTTATCTCAGAATATTTACTATTGAGCCATCCTATATGTATGTATGTATATGTCTATGTTGGTACTGAGAACTGAATTCAGAGCCTAGGCAAGGACTCTGGCACTGTGCTACTACTGCCCTAGCTCCCTTGGAGTATTCTTGATGAGTCATTTCTTATTGAAACCTATATATCTTGGGTATTATAAAACAAGAGACCTTATTTAAACCTTTAGTTTTGGCTGGCTTCCTAGAAAACAACTATGGTTGGTCATCAGAATTGGGGTAGAAGACACTGTCTTATTATTGCCAAAAAGTTGTAGTTGACTACTTACTTACTCTATATGGCAGGGATTTTCTGTTACTTTTGGGGTGTGACTGGAAGTTCTGGCTCCTACTAGACCTTTACTGATACTTCCCTTATTGAGATTAGTAAGAATGACCAAATGGCCTTCATTGGCATGACCAGGGAAAGAGGGATCATTATTATCAGGTAAAAATGAGAATATTGTTTCTCCATTAAGATTTCTGCTACAACCCTAGACAGGTTGAATTACCATTGCAGGGTTAAGATAAAGTCAGGCTCCTTACTGCATTTGTGCTAGAGAAGAGGATAGAATGACAGCTCAAAGTGTGCTTCATAAAGTTTGGCTGGAGATGAACAAACTATGAAAGATTTCTGACTTGATAGGCTGGCCCTTTCCCAGTCACTAGGAAGAGTAAGCCTTTTTTTTTTTAAATCACTGCTGCCTGATGCTTCTTGGTTGTCACCTTTTCCAGAATCTGGAAGCAAAAAGAAAATTCAGGAAACACATGGCTGTCTTGTTTCAAAGGTGTGTATCAAGAACACTATATCCTCTGTCACCTTCTTTTGATCTTTTAAATAGGTTTGTGTTTTCAAGCTGCTTATGACTTAATTGTATTTAATGGGAGGGAAGTCATAGAAGTTTATCTACTTAATCTTTGTACATATGAAAGCCTGGCCAAATGTTAACTTTAAATATTACAACAACAGAGAGAAAAGTATAAATATATACATAAGCATAAATTTGCCAACTTAGATGAAACAAACTAGCCTTTAAAGCACCAAAGAGCTAAAAATCACCCAATATGAACAAGATAACTATGAAAGAATAAATTTAAAGATAAGAAACCAAACAATAAAAGAATAGCTTCTAGATTTGGCATATTTCACTGGAGAATTTTATCAAACATTTAAATAAGAACTGGGGTTACAGAGATGGCTCATCAGTTAAAACAGTGTGTAACTGCTCTTGCAAAACACCCAAGTTTGCTTACTAGAATCCATCAGGCAGGGCAGCTCACTACCGCATGTTATCTTCAGCCAAAAGAGATCCGGTAACTCTGGCCTCCACAAGTACCTGCCTGCATGAACACATGCTCACACTCTTTCTCTCTCCCTCACATAATTAAAAATAATAAAAACAAATTTAAAAGAATGAACACCAATTTTATATAATCTCTTCTGAAAAAGGAGCAAATATTTCCTAATTTTCAAAATATAATTTTTCTTTTTGATATCGTTTTTATTCTTCTCTCATATATTATATCCCAACCACAGTTTCCCCCTCCCTCTACTCCTCCCAGTCTCTTCCCTCCACCTTCCCCAATTCACTACTCCCTGTTTTCCTTCAGATAGGGCAGGCTCCCAGGAATATAAACCAAACAAGACATATCTTCAAGGTTGCTAATAAGACTAGGCATTTCCCCTTGTATGAGTGCTGGACAAGGCAACCCAAGAGGATGAAAAAGTTCCAAAAGCAGACAAAAGGGTCAGAGACAGCCCCATTCCCAGAGTTCTGAGTCCCATATGAAAATCAAGCTACACAACTGTAACATATGTGCAGAGGGCCTAGGTCAGACCCATGCAGGCTCCCTAGTTCAGTCTATGTGGCCCCCTGTGAGTTCAGGTTAGATGATTCTGTGGATGATGTTCTCATGGCATCTTTGTCCTCTCTGGCTTCTACAATCCTTCCTCTTTCTTTCTCTTTCACAGGATCCCCTAGGCTCCACCTAATGTTTGTCTGTGGATCTCTCTGCATTTGTTTATATCAGTTGCTAGGTGAAGCCTCTCTGATGACAATTAGGATATGCACCAATCTATGAGTACAGCAGAATATCATTAGGAGTCATTTCATTGCCTCTTATTTTTTTGGTTCTACTGTGGGTCTCTGAGCCCTCCAGCCTCTGGGACCTGGCCTTCATGGCAGTATCAGGAGTGGGCTCTGTCCCATGAGCTATTTCAGTCTCCTTCAAGGACTTAAAGTTGCTTGAAAGTATTTTAATGTCATTCATATATACACATACATATACACATAAATATATACACATAAAGGCCTTGGTGCTACATAGCCCATTAACACTCCAAGAATTATGGAAACACTGCAGTTGATGTTTGGTATTGATATTAAATTAGTATATTAAATATACTTTATGGAGGTGAGTTTAATTTGTGGGTTAAGTGGAAAATGTTCCATGTACTACTTTAAATATTGTATCTATCTGACAGTACTGCAATAAAATTTATATTGTTTAAGAAGTATAAATTTAGAGACTGACAGCTTTCTCTCACAGTTAGAGACACATACTGAATTGAAAGGATAGAGAGGAAAGAGACAGAGATCCTTGAATCTAATTTTTTGTTTCTTCTTTGAGTAACTAAGTAAGTAGTAATTAACTGTATAGCCACCCCACCCAATGACCACCAACCGCACAAAATGCCTATCAGGGACCTAGAATTTATATATCCTCTGAAAAGTTCCCAGAATTCCAAGTGTCAAACAATCAAAGAAAACATTTACAGCTGGCAAAACCACACCTCTGCTATAGCACAAGGTAAATTATAGTCAGCTTCTGCAGACAGTCCAAAGCAGGCAGCCCTATATCCCAAAACTTGGGCTTAAAACAAAAATGTATTTTTTTCATATTAATTTATTTATTTTTCTTTTTTTAATTGGATTTTTTACATTTACATTTCAAGTGTTATTCCCTTTCCTGGTTTCCCCAGAAATAAGCTCCCCTATCTCATCTTGCTCCCCTTCTTATATAAGGGTGTTCCCCTCCCCATCCCCCCAATTCCCCTACACTGGGGGTCCAACCTTGGCAGGACCAAGGGCTTCTCTTTCCAGTGGTGCCCAAGAAGGCCATCCTCTGTTATATATGCGGCTGAAGTAATGGGTCAGTCTTTGGGTAGTGGTTTAGTCCCTGGAAGCTCTGGTTGGTTGGCGTTGTTGTTCTTACGAGGTTGCAAGACCCTTGAGCTCTTTCAATCCTTTCTCTAATTCTGCCAAAGGGGGTCCCGTTCTCAGTTCAGTGGTTTGCTGCTGGCATTCACCTCTGTATTTGACAAACTCTGATGTGTCTCTCAGGAAACATCTCATTTCTGGTTCCTATCAGCATGCACTTCTTAGCTCCATCAATCTTATCTAGTCTTGGTGGAGATTATATATATATCTCACATGTGAAGCAGGCTCTGAATGGCCCTTCCTTCAGTCTGTGCTCCAAACTTTGCCTCCATATCCCCTCCTATAAATATTTTTGTTCCCCCTTTTAAGAAAGAGTGAAGCACCCACATTTTGGTCATCCTTCTTCTTGAGGTTCATGTGGTCTGTGAATTGTATCTTGGGTAATTCGAGCTTTGGGCTAATATTCACTTATCTGTGAGTGCATACCATGTGTGTTTTTCTGTGATTGGGTTACCTCACTCAGGATGATATTTTCCAGTTCCATCCATTTGCCTATGAATTTCATAAAGTCATTGTTTTTGATAGCTGAGTAATACTCCATTGTGTACATGTATCACATTTTCTGTATCCATTCCTCTGTTGAAGGGCATCTGGGTTCTTTCCAGCTTCTGGCTATTATAAATAAGGCTGCTATGAACATAGTGGAGCACGTGTCTTTGTGCTGTATTAAAGCATCTTTTGGGTATATGCCCAGGAGAGGTATAGCTAGATCCACAGGTAGTGGAATGTCCAATTTTCTGAGGAACTTTCAGACTGATTTCCAGAGTGGTTGTACCAGTCTGCAATCCCATCAAAAATGGAGTAGTGTTCCTATTTCTCCACATCCTCGCCAGCATCTGCTGTCACCTGAGTTTTTTATCTTAGCCATTCTGACTGGTGTGAGGTGGAATGTCAGGGTTGTTTTAATTTGCATTTCCCTTATGACTAAAGATGTTGAACATTTCTTTAGGTGATTCTCAGCCATTCAGCATTCCTCAGCTTGTTTAGCTCTGAACCCCATTTTTAAAATAGGGTTATTTGTCTCCCTGCAGTCTAACTTCTTGAGTTCTTTGTATATTTTGGATATGAGCCCTCTATCAGTTGTAGGATTGGTAGAGATCTTTTCCCAATCTGTTGGTTGCCGTTTTGTCCTAACCATAGTGTCCTTTGCCTTACAGAAGCATTGCAGTTTTATGAGATCCCATTTGTCGATTCTTGATCCTAGAGCATAATCCATTGATGTTTTCTTCAGGAAAATTTCCCCTTTACCTATGTCTTCATGTCTCTACCCCACTTTTTCTTCTATTAATTTCAGTGTATCTGGTTTTATTTGGAGATCTTGGACCCACTTGGACTTGAGCTTTGTACAAAGGAGATAAGAATGGGTCAATTTGCATTCTTCTACATGCTGACCAACGGTTGAACCAGCACCATTTATTGAATATGCTGTCCTTATTCCACTGGATGGTTTTAGCTCCTTTGTAAAAGATCAAGTGACCATAGGTGTATGGGTTTATTTCTGGGTCTTCAATTCTATTCCATTGATCTACCTGCCTATCTCTGTATAAATATCATACAGTTTTTTTTAATCATGATTGCTCTGTAATACTGCTTGAGATCAGGGATGGTGTTTCATCCAGAAGTTAATTTATTGTTGAGAATAGTTTCGATATCATAGGTTTTTTTTATTCCAAATTAATTTGCAAATTGCTTTTTCTAATTTCATGAAGAATTGAGTTGGGATTTTGATGGGGATTGCATTGAAGAAAGAAATTAAAGAAAACCTCAGAAGATGGAAAGACCACCCAAGCTCATGGATTGGCAGGATTAATATAGTTAAAATGGCCATGTTGCCAAAAGCAATCTACAGATACAATGCAATCCCCATCAAAATTCCAACTTAATTTTTCATAGAGTTAAAAAGAGCAATTTGAAAATTTATTTGGAATAACAAAAAACCCAGGATAGTGAAACTATATTCAACAATAAAAGAACTTCTGGGGGAATCACCATCCCTGACCTCAAGCTGTATTACAGAGCAATCGTGATAAAACTATATGCTATTGGTACAGAGATAGGCAGACAGATCAGTGGAACAGAATTGAAGACCCAGAAATGAACCCACACACCTGTGGTCACTTGATCTTTGACAAAGGAGCTAAAACCATCCAGTAGAAAAAAGACAAGCATTTTCAACAAATGGTGCTGGTTCAACTGGAGGTTAGCATGTAGAAGAATGCAAATCAACCCGTTCTTGTCACCCTGTACAAAGCTTAAGTCCAAGTGGATCAAGGACCTCCACATCAAACCAGATACACTCAAACTAATAGAAGAAAAAGAGCGGAAAAGTCTCGATCACATGGGCACTGGGGAACATTTCCTGAACAAAACACCAATGGCTTATGCTCTAAGATCAAGAAAGGCCAAATGGGACCTCATGAAATTGCAAAGCTTCTGTAAGGCAAAGGACACTATCATTAGGACAAAATGGCAACCAACAGATTATGAAAAGGTCTTTACCAATCTTACATCCCATAGAGGGCTAATATCCAATATATAGAATGAACTCAAGAAGTCAGAGTTCAAAGAATCAAATAACACTATTAAAGATAGGCTACAAAGTAGGAGAATGTCAGGGCGGTGAGGCAGGAAGGGGTGCATGATTGGGTGGGGCAATACCCCTATATAAGAAGGGGGAGGGGGATGGAACAGAGGATTTATGGATGGGAAACTGGGAAAGGGGATAACATTTGAAATGTAAATAAAAATGTCTAATAAAAAATGGGGTACAGAGCTAAACAAAGAATTCTCAACTGAGGACTATCGAATGACTGAGAAACACCTAAAGAAATGTTCAACATCCTTAGTCATCAGGGAAATGTAAATCAAAAAACAACCCCTGAGGTTCACACTAGTCAGAATGGCTAAGATAAAAACTCAGATGACAGCAAATGCTGGCGAGGATGTGGAGAAAGAGGAACACTCCTCCATTGTTGGTGGGATTGCAGACTGGTACAACCATTCTGGAAATCAGTCTGGAGGTTCCTCAGAAAATTGGACATTGAACTGCCTGAGGACCCAGCTATACCTCTCTTGGGCATATACCCAAAAGATGCCCCAACATATAAAAAAGACACGTGCTCCACTATGTTCATAGCAGCCTTATTTATAATAGCCAGAAGATGGAAAGAACCCAGATGCTCTTCAACAGAGGAATTGATATAAAACACGTGGGACATTTACACTATGGAGTACTACTCAGCTATCAAAAAACAATGACTTCATGAAATTCATAGGCAAAATGAATGGAACTAGAAAATATCATCCTGAGTGAGGTAACCCAGTCAATAAAAGAACACACATGGCATGTACTCACTGTAAGTGGATATTAGCCCAAAAGCTTGGAATATTTAAGAAAAAAAATCAGAGATCATATGAAGCTCAAGAAGAAGACCAAAATGTGGATGCTTCATTCCTTCTTAGAAGGGAAAACAAAATACTCATGGGAGGAAATACAGGGACAAAGAGTGGAGCAGGGACTGAGAAAAGGTCATCCAGAGTCCTCCCCACCT
Source organism: Rattus rattus (assembly GCF_011064425.1). Classification (NCBI taxonomy): domain Eukaryota; kingdom Metazoa; phylum Chordata; class Mammalia; order Rodentia; family Muridae; genus Rattus; species Rattus rattus. The sequence goes on along the minus strand of NC_046172.1, from coordinate 3,402,510 downwards.
GGGGATCCATCCATATGCAGCCACCAAACCCAGTCAATATTGCTGAAGCCAACAAGTGCTTGCTGACAGGACCCAGATATGGGTGTCTCCTGAAAGGGTCTGGCAGAGCCCTACTGATACAGATGAGGATGGCTGTAGCTAACCATTGGACTGAACAAGGGGACCCCAATGGAGGAGTTAGAGAAAAGATGGAAGGAGCTAAAGGGGTTTGCAATCCCATAAGAAGAACTACAATATCAACCAACCAGATCCCCCAGAGCTCCCAGGGATCTGCCAACCAAAGAGTACACATGGCAGGACCCATGGCTCCAGCCGCATATGTAGCAGAGGATGGCATTGCCTAGCATCAATAGGAGAAGAAGCCCTTGGTCCTCGGAAGGCTGGTTTCACCAGTGTAGAGGAGTGGCAGGGCGTTGAGGTGGGAGTGGGTAGACAGGAGTGGGAGCATGTTCATGGAAGCAGGAGGAGAGGGGAAGTGGGGGAACTGGGAAAGGAGGTAACATTTGAAATGTAAATAGATAAAATATCCAATAAAAATAAAATAAAAAATTCTATACTTTCTCATAGTAACCAAGAAGTTCTACCAGCTCTTTATCTAGAACTGTGTCTTCTATTTATTCATTTTTACATTCATTCAAACTCGTACTGAACATCTTACTTTATGTCAGACTTAGGCAAAGCACTAGAAATACCAAAACCAGTATGACAAAATGGTTTCTAAAACCAGCACTACTCTTCAAGAGCTTAATATTTCCTCTGAAATGAAAACTCTTTTCCACAAAAATCAATGTCTTTCTATCTTAACAAGGTGATGTAGTTTCTGTTTTAGAAGCTGTATGTTTTGGCCACTTATTAGTATCATCACTAGTGAGGCTTCAGCTATATTGAAGCAATTTCCTATGGGAAAGTTATCTCTTCAAAGACCAATAAATGCTACTGATGACTTAGATATGGAAATCTTGTGGTCTAAGAACTTTTCCTAATTTTAGATTGTACTTCAAAACATTTCATCTTATGACTCTCTTAGATAAATGAGTTGGAATTTATTCATCAATCATGATGTAGTATATTTGTGAGTTACATTAACTTCACGTTAGAAATGTATACTCACTCTTAAATTTCTCCCCAAGAAATACAAAGAAAACCAAGAGAGCTCTTTTCCTAAGTCAAAGTTGTAAACATGCCAATACCTGAGAGAAGGTGTTGGAACAGAGTCTGGATTGGCTGGTACTTGGACTCCTTTCTCCCATTCTTCTTTCCATGTGTCAGTAAAGAGGTAATAGCTGTCAGGATTAACGTGGTGAGAGTCAGGAATTTTCATGGCACTGATGAGGTCCTTTCGGAATACCTGGGAAGATACAATGCATATACTTTAAAATCGCTATGAAACTGATACCATTTAATATTCTCCTTTTAAAAAAGATCATTCCTCCTCACCATGTATTTCCAGTAAGATAAACATTTCCTAATTTCTAAATGAGTATGTCAATTTATGTTTGCAAAGATTTGACACAGGAAGAGGAAAGTCAGCTCTTCTGGACTTAATATAAGGTAGGAGTCCTTTCATCATCACCATCACCATCATCATCATCATGATAATAATAATAATAAGCTCCTTGAATTTAAATAATATAGGTTATTCCAAAGGAGCCTTTTCTTTTTAAGTAAAAGAAACAACCCTTGACTCAATTGAAGTAATAAATATATCCTGATAACTTACAATTACTTAGGTATTACCTCATTTAAAATTTTACTTAGAAATATTTATACAGTTACAGAAACATTATAAAAATGGTACAGCATTCTTATATATCCTTCAGGTAGTTTCCTGTACTAGTAACATCTTAAATGACCTGTGTAAATTGTTCTAAATTTTGCTTGGAAACAAGGTCTTATTTCATATTCCTGGCTAACGTGGCACTTGCTGTGCAGACCAAATTAGTCTGAAACTAAGAGGCCCTCCTTCCTCTGGTTCTCAGTAATGGGACAAAAGGCATGTGCCACCACACCTGGCCTCAGAACAAATTTATCTAAACCAGAAAACAATTTGATTTAGTTTTGAAACAAGATCTCACTGTAGCTCAGGTTGATCTAGAACTTATAGGAACCCTCCTGCCTGAGTCTCAGAAATGCTAGAATTACAGGCCTGAGTTGCTATATCAACTCCTAAACCAAGAAATTAACTTTACAAAAATACCACTGCTTAATCTATAGACTAATTTAATTTTTTAGGGTTTAAGACTGTAGCCCAGACAATTTTCCCTGGTGGCTTTCTGTTTGGGGGTTCAACCTGGGATCTTGTATACCTCTTTGGTATCTTCTAATCTGTAACAAATGCTTAATCTTTCCTTGTCTTTCATGACTGACACTTAAAGAATATTTGCAAACATTTTGGAGTGTGTTCTGCTAACTGGGATTTATATAGTGTGTTCTCACTGGTTTGAAGATATACATGTTTGGATTTTAGAGTTTCTTTTGGTAAGAATACCATAGAAATGATGCTATGTTCATATTCTATTATATTAGGCATGTAAGATGTTAAATGTCTTGTTTACTGGTGATAATCTGGCTACTCAGTTGAGACAGAATCTTGTTAGATTTCTTCAGATGTTGTCTCACTAGTTTCCACTGCTACTGTTAATATAGTTTATTTGTGTAATATTCTCAAATTGTTACATTTGCTTGTTTCTTTTTTTTTTTCATTTTTTAAATAGAAACTTTATTCTCAGGACACCAAACTAAGGATAAACTGGATGTTCTCACTAAAAGAAATAAAATAAGGACAAAGGTTCTCTTGCAGCTCTGTGCATGAGGGCATGACTGAAACCGTATAAACAGAGAGATAAAATGCCCATCAGCTTGGAAGGCAGATGGAAAGTACTGTCCCCTCTGATCCCACGCCCTGCTCACCCCACCTATAATTTCAAGTTACTTCTGCTTCCTCTTATGTTACCTTATGACAGTCCATTTTTGGACGCCTCATGTGGTTGATAATTTGTTTCATAATTTTCACTGCCATCACCAGTAAGCAACACTCAACTCTGTGCTAGGAGTCCAGAGTATTGATTTTGAGTTTTAAAGCTCTCGCTTCTCTCTCTCTCTCTCTCTCTCTCTCTCTCTCTCTCTCTCTCTCTCTCTCTCTCTGTATTTGTGTGCGCACGTGTGTGAGGTACTTCTGATATATCTGTGCACATGAGTGTTTTAGAAGGTGAGATCCTGCTTGTGGGCAGACACCAGAAGGGCCATTATGTATCCTGTTCCAACATTCTCTGCCTCTGTTCCCTTCAGACAGAGTCCACAGAGTATGTTGGTCATTTTACATGATTTCTGGGAGTCTGAACTCAGACTCACATTGTGCAGCAAAGCACTTTTATTTGCTGTGACATCCCTTCCAAGATTTTTCTTTCATTAACATAGATTTTGTTCATACACTATATTCTGATTTGCCTAACCCCAAAACTTCCCAGATCTTTCCTTCTTTCCAACCTATCCAAATTCATGCACTTTCTGTCTCCCTGTTTCTCTCTGTATCTCATTTTTTCTCTTTCTCCTTCTAGTCCTTTCTCTCTTTGCCTCCCTTTCCCACCCCCTCTCTCTCATTAGATTACAAACAGAAATTTAATAACAATAATAATGATGATAAGAAGATAAAAACAAAGCCATCAAACCAGAGTATAACATAACAAATGATAGAGTCAAAGCAAAACTTAATATACACTGTGACAGTGACATGTGTGTGCATACCCAAAAACTTTATAAAGCAAAAGCTTAATATACATATATACACAGTGACATGTCTGTGCACATACCTCGAAACTTCATAAAAACAAAAAACTGGAAACCATAATGTATGTTCAAAAGACATAAAAGATAAAAACAAAACAATAAACAAATTCCACAGAAACATTGATAAAGCATTGAGACAAAGAACTTTCATAAATGGCATTAAGTTCATTTTTTATTAGACATTTATTACTGGAGATATAATTTGTATGCCCAGTGAGATGCTGCTAGAATTTTTTTTTTTAATTTTGAAAGCATTTATCTATTGGTGATACGTTCACTTCCCTTTCTTCTTGCTGGGACCCCATCTGGCCTAGAACTTCACACGCACTCTGCATCAAGTCCTTGATGTCATGCTATTCTGTGAGCATCATGGTCTATTTACAAAGATGGTAAAAGCTCCTGATTGATCGTCAGAGTGTTTATAGATAATTTTCGGTTGTTTTACTGAGAAAACTATTGATTTCTTTCTCAATGCCCAGTATAGTCACACTGAAGAAAGCTGTGTGTCTCACTGGGGAAGATTTCATGGGCCATTTTCTTTTCTTTCTGTATATAAATATGAGGCATACTCATAATTTTACTGTTATTTACTAATTATTTAATATGAATCATTATGTTTAAATTCAAAGAAATATTGAAAAGAACAAAGAAGACAAGCATGCTTAGTGTGCTCTTTTTACAACACTACCTTTCTAGATGAACGTGAATTAATCTTGACCATAGCTGGCTACTATCTGCAAGATTACCTTCCATCAATATCTTTCTTTTTCTTAATTATTTTGAGCATTCTTTTCTACAGAGAGATCACCTTTCATTTTTTTGCACCAAATATTTCATCATATTCATATAAGTAGAGTTTTAGTCCAGAGATGAATAAATGTGAGAAATGCATGTATGCCTGGCTGTTGCATAAATTGGCTCTCGTCTTATCGCCAGAGACAAAGTAGGACTTTTAATATATACAATCATATATATATATATATGCAAAATTTAGTTGAAAACACTATCAAAAGGTACAGTTATCTTTCTTATCTGATGTTTATGGAATTCAAAAGTTGTGTAATCAGTATCTTCACAGATTAGCTGGTAATGTCTGCAGATGCTTTTCAATATGGAAAATAGAAATAAGAATTGATTCAAAGGACACAGAATAGGAGAATTGGAGGAGGAGAAGGCAGGGGGAGTGTCTGCTCTAATCTAATTCATGCTACTGAGAATTTTGAAATACATACATCCGCTGTGTGCATACAATTTGCTATGCAAGAGGTAGATAATGAAATAGTTATTTAATATTTAATATATTAATATTTAATAATAGTAACATAGTTAATTTATAATGATTTCCAAAATATCCACAAATATGTGTAGCACATTGAAACTATTGCCTTTTATAGATGATCTTATTGAAGACTGGTAAGTTAAAAGGCTTGTCTCAATTAGCTCAGAGACTAAAAGTAACATCACAATTGTTCACAAGAAAACATTATATAGTATAGTATCTGTCACTCAAAATATAATCTTAAATCAACGTGATGGCTGTGATGATGATGAATGTGTGTGTGCGTGTGTGTCTGAGTGTTCAATGGGAAGTTAAATAGTTGTGCATACATGTTTGGACGTTTAGGTAGATAGGTAGATAGAAGGATAGATAGGTAGATAGGTAGATAGATAGATAGATAGATAGATAGATAGATAGATAGATAGATATAGATGATAGAAAAATAGATAGGTGAATGATAGATGATTAGCATGTCTGCCTTGACAAAGCTAATGATAAACTTTTTTCACTTACCTATAATTTTTTATTAACTTGAATATTTCTTACTTAAATTTCGAATGTTATTTCCTTTCCCGGTTTCCGGGCCAACATCCCCCTAACCCCTCCCCATCCCCATCTATATGGATGTTCCCCTCCACATCCTCCCCCCATTACCGCCCTCCCCACAACAATCATGTTCACTGGGGGATGAGTCTTAGCAGGAAGAAGGGCTTCTCATTCCACTGGTGCTCTTACAAGGCTATTCATTGCTACCTATGAGGTTAGAGTCCAGGGTCAGTCCATGTATAGTCTTTGGGTAGTGGCTTAGTCCCTGGTAGCTCTGGTTGGTTGGCACTGTTGTTCATATGGGGTCTCGAGCACCTTCAAGCTCTTCCAGTCCATTTTCGGATTCCTTCAACGGGGGTCCTATTCTCAGTTCAGTGGTTTGCTGCTGGCATTCGCCTATGTGTTTGCTGTATTCTGGCTGTGTCTCTCAGGAGAGATCTACATCCGGCTCCTGTCAGCCTGCACTTCTTTGCTTCATCCATCTTGTCTAATTGGATGGCTGTATATGTATGGGCTACATGTGGGGCAGGCTTTGAATGGGTGTTCCTTCTGCCTCTGTTTTAAACTTTACCTCTCTATTCCCTGCCAAGGGTATTCTTGTTCCCCTTTTGAAGGAGGAGTGAAGCATTCGCATTTTGATCATCCGTCTTGAGTTTCACGTGTTCTGTGCATCTAGGGTAATTCAAGCAATTGAGCTAATAGTCACTTATCAATGAGTGCATACCATGTGTGTTTTTCTGTGATTGGGTTACCTCACTCAGGATGATATTTTCCAGTTCCATCCATTTGCCTATGAATTTCATAAAGTCATTGTTTTGGATAGCTGAGTAATATTCCATTGTGTAGATGTACCACATTTTCTGTATCCATTCCTCTGTTGAAGGGCATCTGGGTTCTTTCAGCTTCTGGCTATTATAAATAAGGCTCCTGTGAATATAGTGGAGCACGTGTCTTTGTTATATGTTGGGGCATCTTTTGGGTATATGCCCAAGAGAGGTATAGCTGGGTCCTCAGGTAGTTCAATGTCCAATTTTCTGAGGAACCTCCGGACTGATTTCCAGAATGGTTGTACCAGTCTCCAATCCCACCAACAATGGAGGAGTGTTCCTCTTTCTCCACATCCTCGCCAGCATCTGCTGTCACCTGAGTTTTTGATCTTAGCCATTCTCACTGGTGTGAGGTGAAATCTCAGGGTTGTTTTGATTTGCATTTCCCTTATGACTAAAGATGTTGAACATTTCTTTAGGTGTTTCTCAGCCATTCGGCATTCCTCAGCTGTGAATTCTTTGTTTAGCTCTGAACCCCATTTTTTAATAGGGTTATTTGTCTCCTGCAGTCTAACTTCTTGAGTTCTTTGTATATTTTGGATATAAGCCCTCTATCTGTTGTAGGATTGGTAAAGATCTTTTTCTCAATCTGTTGGTTACTGTTTGGCTTTACCATTTATTATCCTTTGTAGTGCTGGATTTGTAGAAAGATATTGTGCAAATTTGGTTTTGTCATGGAATATCTTGGTTTTTCCATCTATGTTAATTGAGAGTTTTGCAGGATACAGTAACCTGGGCTGGCTTTTGTGTTCTCTTAGGGTCTGTATGACATCTGTCCAGGATCTTCTGGCTTTCATAGTTTCTGGTGAGAAGTCTGGTGTGATTCTGATAGGTCTGTCTTTATATGTTACTTGACCTTTTTCCCTTACTGCTGTTAATATTCTTTTTTTTATTTTGTGTATTTGGTGTTTTGACTATTATGTGACGGGAGGAGTTTCTTTTCTGGTCCAATCTATTTGGAGTTCTGTAGGCTTCTTGTATGCTTATGGGCATCTCTTTCTTTAGGTTAGGGAAATTTTCTTCTATGATTTTGTTGAAGATATTTGCTAGTCCTTTGAGCTGGGAGTCTTTACTCTCTTCTATACCTATTATACCTTAGGTTTGATCTTCTCATTGAGTACTGGATTTCCTGTATGTTTTGGACCAGTAGCTTTTTTCGTTTTACATTATCTTTGAAAGTTGTGTCGATGATTTCTATGGAATCTTCTGCTCCTGAGATTCTCTCTTCTCTCTCTTGTATTCTGTTGGTGATGCTTGTATCTACGGCTCCTTGTCTCTTCCTTTGGTTTTCTATATCCAGGGTTGTTTCCCTGTGTTCTTTCTTGATTGCTTCTATTTCCATTTTTAATTTCTTCAACTGTTTGATTGTGTTTTCCTGGAATTCTTTCAGGGATTTTTGTGATTCCTCTCTATAGTCTTCTACTTATTTATTTATGTTTTCCTGCATTTCTCTAAGGGAGTTCTTCATGTTTTTCTTCAAGTCCTCCAGCATCATGATCAAATATGATTTTAAATCTAGATCTTGCTTTTCTGGTGTGTTTGGATATTCAGTGTTTTCTTTGGTGGGAGAATTGGGCTCCGATGATGCCAGGTAGCCTTGGTTTCTGTTGCTTGGGTTCCTGTGCTTGCCTCTCGCCATCAGATTATCTCTGGTGTTACTTTGTTCTGCTATTTCTGACAGTGGCTAGACTGTCCTATAAGCCTGTGTTTCATGAGTGCTGTAGACCTGTTTTCCTGTTTTCTTTCAGCCAGTTATGGGAACAGAGTGTTCTGCTTTCGGGCGTGTAGTTTTTCCTGCCTACAGGTCTTCAGCTGTTCCTGTGAGCCTGTGTCCTGAGTTCACTAGGCAGGTCGCTTGGAGCAGAAAGGTTGGTCTTATCTGTGGTCCCGAGGCTCAAGTTTGCTCGTGGGGTGTTGCGTATGAGCTCTCCGTGAGGGCAGCATCCAGGAGGACCTGCGCCGCCCTTTCCGGGAGTCCCTGTGCATCAGGGTCCCAGATGGCATTTGGTGTTTTCCTCTGGAGTCAGAAATGTGGGCAGAGCGTAGTCTCTTCTTGCTTCCCAGGCGTGTCTGCCTCTCTGAAGGTTTAGCTCTCTCTCCCACGGGATTTGGGTGCAGAGATCTTTTAATCCAGTCCCTTCAGGTTCCGGTGGTGTCTTGGGTGCAGGGGACCTGCAGCTCCTGTGCCCCTATCTACCGTTTCCCAGAGGCTGTATGCTTGTTTCTTATTTAATGGAAATCATTGACATTTTATGAAAATATTTGATCTTATTCTAGGTAAGTATTTTTAAGGCAGTAAAGGTGTATTCTTTATTATGTATAGTACCAAAATACAATCTCAGAGATATTAGCAAGAGCTACTTTACTAGGCATATTCTTTAGAAGTCCTATCTTCTAATTTGTTTACTTAATCTTTCTGATTCTTTAAGGTACTTTTACCCCTGTGGTGATGGATATTGAGTCCTGGGCTTCATACCTGCCAGGTGAATATTCTGCCACTGAGGTAAATATCCATGTTCCCATTCTATTGTTTGTTTCTTTTCTTTTCTCTTTAAAAAGCAGGGTTTAAGACTGTAGCCCAGTCTGGTCTAAACTTGTGATAATTCTCCTGTTTCATCTGTGTCATATTTTTAATTACACACATTATGCTATATGCTGTATTTGCTGTGTTTCTTTCTCTACCAGATATGCATTTTTTACTCACATGCATACATGAATGCATGCATGTACATACAGAGCTATATTACACTTTGGAGAGTTGATAGTTTTTTTCTTCTGTTCTTTATATGCAGAACTTTATCTTAGTATTTTTCACTATCAATGAGTTACTCAAGAGCGAGAAGATCAGTATACTCTGACAGGCAAGAGACTGCTAGTGAAGATCTAAACTCTGTCTTTTTCAGTGAAATCTAGCTGAGAAGTTCAAATGTTGGAGGTAGGACAATGATTAATGTACACAATTACACTTTGGACTCATGTAAATTAGTCAGGAAACATGTTTTAAATATTTATGGAAACCAACTTTGTAATTCTGCCTTGTCACCAAAAGAACAAAAAGGAATAACACAAATCCTTAAGCTAACATGGCAATGATTTTGACAATGAAAGTCCAGTTAACATCTAAGCAATAAGGAATCACATTTTTACATGAAAGCATACATATGTCAGTGTATGCTTCACAATGTCTTCTATGAAAAATCATACTACTTACAGGACTAGGATAAATGTACCTATATTTGTAGAAGATAAAGGGAAGAGATGCTATCAAACGAATTTTAGTCTTTAATGCTTATCAAGTCTCTTAAAGGGCAATGTCCAAGTATTGTGTAACATGAAAGTTGAAGTATATATTATGATCCAATAAAAGTACAGAAAACCCAGGATACACTCCACAGAACTCAAGAAGTTTAATAAGCTGAAGGGCCCAAGCAAAGTTGCCTCAATCCCACTTGGGAAAGAAGAAAGCAATTATGGGGGACACAGGGAGGAAAGAAACTGGGTGAAGAGGGAACAGGGAGGGGAAAAAAGGAACATGATCAGGTATTGGGGGTGGGGGCAGGAGTGAAAACCTGAGGCCCAGCAGAAAGAATGGAAACAGGCAACCTCGGTGGTAGGAGGTGAGGAGACCTTCTAGAATGTACCAGAGACTTGGGAGGTGAGAGACTCTCAGGGATCAAAGGGAGGGACCTTAGATAAAATGTCCAATGATGGGGAGAGGGAACCTGTACAGTCCACCTCCAATAGAAAGACAGGACATCAAGTAGAGGTAAGGGGTTGTTATCCACAGTCAAAACTCTGATCCAAAATTATCCCTGTCTAAAAGAACTGCAGGAACAAAAATGGAGAAGAGGATGAGGGAAAGGAGGTCCAGTGACAGGCCCAAATTATGATCCATCTCAAGGGGAGGCTCCAAGGCCTGACATTATTACTGATGCTACGGTGTGCTTACAGACAGGAGCCTAGCAAGGCTGGCCTCTGAGAGGCCCAACAAGCAGCTAAAAGAACCACTCAACCAATGGACAGAAGCCAGGGACCCTGTGGTTGAATTAGGAAAAGGCTGGAAGAAGCTAAGGAGGAGGGCAATGTCATAGGAAGACCAGCAGTCTCAACTAACCTGGACCCCTGAGATCTCTCAGTCACTGAGACACCAACCAGGCAGCATACACCACCTAATATGAAGCCCCAGACATATACAGCAGAGGACTGCTGGGTCTGGCCTCAGTGAGAGAAGATGCACCTAAGCCTTGAGAGACTTGAGACCCCAGGGAGAGCGGAGGTCTAGTGGGGTTGGGGTGGAAGATGGTAACATCCTTTTGAAGACAAGGGGGGAGGCAAGGTATAGGATATAGAAAGGTTGGAGGGCGGACTGGGAGGGGGATGACTGGACTATAAAAAAAAGTTTAAATAATTCAAAAAAGAAAGTAGAAGTTCATAGTATGCTCCAATAAAGCAATGGAATTCTCAGGGGCTATAGTAAAGTTTAAACTGTCATTTTTACAGAATATAAGGCCAACTATTACACAATCAAATGGTGCCATTTAGATGAGGAAGAGGGTACCCCATTTCCTACTTTGTAGAGACAACTGAAAATACCTGTTATTTTCATTTAGGAAAAAGTTTTTAGGGCATAGCACAGAAGAAGTCCACCTTAAACACAAAGGCAGTCAAGTGGCAACAAAATGATCTTACTAAGAATTCTGGCCAATTAAAATTAATTGGGTGATGCACAGGGAGAAAGCTAAGGCTACAAGAAGCAAAAATAGATGATTTACTACATATAAGTGACTTACTTCATGTAAGTGGATAAAAGGTCACAGACCTATCTATTCACCATGTTTTGCATAGAGCTCAGTGTTCGGAGTGATTAGGAGGAAAGAATAAATCATTTTGCTAAACACTACAATCCATTTTTCTAAATTACTAGAGTACCTTTAATGAGCCAGTGGTTAAGTAGCAATGACAGTTTATAATAACTACTGTCTTTTGGGGTAAGGTAGCACTGTAAATCATATCTTGGATCTGGAGAAGACAGCTAGAGCTAAATATATGACAATAGCTCCAAGTGATGTCCTTTTTAAAACAGTTTTATTTTTATGTACATGAGTGTTTGCTTCCATAAATGGATATGCATCACATGCCTGGTACCCATAAAGAAGAAAAGGGTATCTGATTCCTTGAAATTCTGAATTAAGGGTTGTTGTGTGCTGCTATATGCATGCTGGGAACTGAACCCAGTCCTTCTACAGTAAGTGCTCTCTAGCCGCTTTATAAAATATAGCAAGTGATTACAAAATTACACTATGAACATAAAAAGGCCATACAATCAAAGGCACTGTATGAATAAAGTATTCATACTTTACAAGTCTGCTTATGAAAATATGTTCTATATGGTTTTATAAGAAGCTCAAACACAGGTTGGTAGGTTGGATGGTCACATCCTAATTTCAAGAATGTATAGATGTGTAAATGATTAGAGAAAGAGGTTTTGCAGCTCTATTAAGAATCAGGAGGACCTGGAGGAGGAGGAAGAGGAAGAAGAGGAGGAAGAAGAAGAGGAGGGGGAGGAGGAGCTGGAGGAGGAGCTGGAGGAGGAGGAGCTGGAGATGATGATGATGATTATGGAAGGTCTGGATAGACTTTTAAGTCTGGTATTAAGTGTCCTTAGTAGATAAAGTTGAAGGAAATTTTTGAGAAGAGGAGTAGGAAGCAGTTATTAGGTAATGCACTAACTAAACAAACAAATCAACGAATGCCACCAAAAACTAAAAGAAGAATAGAATCTCCCTTAAAACCTCTAGAGGGTTCAGAGGAGCTGATTTTGAACTTCTAGCGACCAGAACAGAGACTAAATCCCTTTTATTTTAAAAGCCAACTACTTTGTGATAATTTGTTGTCCCTGGCCTAGAAAGCTAGTACATATATTTACCAAACATATATGACTTTTAAGAAGACTATAGACAAGGCAACATAAAAGCTGGGGTTAATGACATTGGGTCCATGTCCTTGGTACCAGAAACACTGAACCTCCAGGGATCAGGCACTCTGAAGTTTGGGAAAGCTCAAATTGCAGACTAATCAACCAACTTACACCCATTTATCTTCCCAACTCAAAAGTAAATGTAATAGCCAGTACAGTTTTTCCATCCCCTTTATAGAGAAAAAAGATTACTTATATAATCAGCAGTCAGGCAAATGTCTACAAATTGAGTAAAATATATTTATGCTCAGAAGTGGGGGCAACTGAGAGCTCAGAAGAGACTACTTCTGCTTACATTCCAGGCCCAAGAGGAACCTGCCTAATGCCCTCTAAATACAGGAACATAGGAGCAGTCAGGGGCAGGACCCTTCCAGTTTCTGCCTGCACCCAAAGCTGAAAGCCAGTTCCCAGGAGTGCTAACACACCTGAGAGCAGAGGTAAGACCAACTTTTATGCTCCAAGCAACCCGCCTGGAGGCTTCAGGACATACAAACCCAGGAGCAGTTCTCTGTTCCCAGATCCAGCTGAAAGAAAGCATGTCTAAAGGAGTGCAGACACACAGGCCTACAGGAGGGTCAAGACACCGTCAGAAGAGAACAAGACAAGCTAACACCAGAGACAACCTGATGGCGAGAGGCAAGCACAGGAACCTAAGCAAGAGAAACCAAGACTACTTGGCATCATCAGAGCCCAGTTCTCCTACCAAACCAAATATTGGATATCCAAACATACCGGAAAAGCAAGATTTGAATGTAAAGTCACATCTCATGATGAAGATAGAGGACTTTCAGAAGGACATAAATAACTCCCTTAAAGAAATACAGGACACAGCCACCAAACTAGATAAGACAGATGAAGCAAAGAAGTGCAGGCTAACAGGAACCGGATGTAGATCTCTCCTGAGAGACACAGCCAGAATACAGCAAATGCATAGGCAAATGCCAGCAGCAAACCACTGAACTGAGAACGGGACCCCCATTGAAGGAATCAGAGAATGGATTGGAAGAGCTTGAAGGGACTCAAGACCCCATATGAATAACCATGCCAACCAACCAGAGCTTCCAGGGACTAAGCCACTACCCAAAGACTATACATGGACTGACCCTGGGCTCCAACCTCATAGGTAGCAGTGAATAGCCTAGTAAGAGCACCAGTGGAAGGGGAAGCCCTTGGTTCTGCCAATACTGAACCCCCAGTGAATGTGATTGTTGGGGGGAGGGCAGTTATGGGGGGAGGATGGGAAGGGAACAGCCATTGAGAAGGGGAGGGGAAGGGGTTAGAGGGATGTTGGCCTGGAAACCAGGAAAGGGAATAACAATTGAAATGTAAATAAGAAATACCCCAGTTAATAAAGATGGAGAAAAAAAAAAAAGAAATACAGGACAACACAGGTAAACAAGTAGAAGCCCTTAAAGAGGAAACACAAAAATCCCTTAAAGAATTACAGGAAAACACAACTAAACAGGTGAAGAATTGACAAAACCATTCAGGATTAAAAAATAGAAAATAAAACAATAAATAAATCACAAAGGGGCAACCTGGAATGAAAACCTAAGGAAAGAGATCCAGGGTCATAGATGCAAGCATCACCAACAGAATACAAGAGATAGAAGAGACAGGGGCAGAAGATACCATAGAAAACATCGACACAACCGTCAAAGATAATGTAAAACGCCAAAAACTCCTAACACAAAATGTGTAAGAAATCCAGGACAAAATGAGAAAATCAAACCTAAGGATAATAGGTATAGAACAGAGTGAAGACACCCAGTTCAAAGGACCAGGAAATATCGTCAACAAAATCATAGAAGAAAACTTCCCTAACCTAAAGAAAGAGATGCCCATGAACATACAAGAAGCCTACAGAACTCCAAATGGATTGGACCAGAAAAGAAACACCTCCCGTCACATAATAGTCAAAACACCAAACGCACAAAATAAAGAAAGAATATTAAAAGCAGTAAGGGAAAAAGGTCAAGTAACATATAAGGCAGACCTATCTCTGAACTAGGGCAGACTTTTCTCCAGAGACTATGAAAGCCAGAAGATCCTGGGTAGATGTCATATAGACACTAAGAGAACACAAATGCCAGCCCAGGCTACTATGTCCCACAAAACTCTCAATTAACACAGATGGATAAAACAAAGGTATTCCATGACAAAACCAAATTTACACAATATCTTTCCACAAAGACAGCACTATACAAGATGATAGATGGAAAACTCCAACACAAGTAGGGGAACTACACCTTAGAAAAAGTAAGAAAGTAATCTTGCAACAACACCAAAACATAATTCTACCTCTTACAACAAAAATAACAGGAAACAACAAAAATAACAGGAAACAACCACTATTCCTTAATATCTCTTAACATCAATGTAATCAGTTCCCCAATAAAAAGACAAACTAACGGACTGGATATGTAAAGAGGAACCAGCATTTTGCTGCATACAGGAAGCACACCTCAGAGACGAAGGCAGACACTACCTCAGAGTCAAAGAAAATAATTTTCCAAGCAAATGATCCAAAGAAACCTGCTGGAGTTGTCATTCTAATATCGAATAAAATGGACTTCCAACCAAAAGTCATCAAAAAAGATAAGGAAGCACACTTCATATTCATCAAAGGAAAAATCCACCAAATGAACTTTCAATCCTAAATATCTATGCTCCAAATACAAGGGCACCTACATTATAAAAGAAACCTTACTAAGGCTCAAAGCACATATTGTACCTCACACAATAATAGGAAACTTCAACACCCCACTCTCATCAATGGACAGATCACAGAAACAGAAACTAAACAGAGACATAGAGAAACTAACAGAAGTTATAAACCAAATGGATTTAATAGATATTTATAGAACATTTTATCCTAAAATAAAATATATTTACTACTGGTTGGTTGATATTTTTGTTCTTCCTATGAATAAGATCAAAACCTCAGGTGACAACAGATCCTGGTAAGGGTGTGGAGAAAGAGGAACACTGCTCCATTGTTGTTGGGATTGCAGACTGGTACAACCACACTCTAGAAATCAGTCTGGAGGTTCCTCAGAAAGTTGGACATAGTATTTCCTGGACCCAGCTATTCCACTCTTAGCATATACCCAAATGATGCTCAGCATATAACAAAGACCGTGCTCCACTATGTTCATAGCAGCCTTATTTATAATGGCCAAAGCTGGAAAGAACCCAGATGCCCTTCAACAGAGGAATGGATACAGAAAATGTGGTACATCTACACAATGGAATGTTATCATATCAAAACAATGACTTTATGAAATTCACTTAGGCAAATGGAGGGGAACTGGAAAATATCCTGAATGAGGGGTAACTCTCACTGATGGTAACTAAATACAGAATACCCAAGATATAGTTAGTCTACAGAAGAACTCAAAAAGGTCAACTAGCTGAAGAGCCCAAGTGAGAACACCTCAGTCCCACTTGGGAGGAAGAAGAAAGCAACCACAAGAGGGGAGGGAGGGAAGAACCTGGGATGGAAAAGGGATGGAGGTGGGGGAGAGGGGAACATCATCTGGTACTGGGTGGGCAAAAAAGAACTGAAGCCCCGAGGGCCAGCAGAAAGAATGGGAACAGGTGACCTTGGGAGGAAGGAGGTTTGGAGGACCCTCTAGAATGTACCAGAGACCTGGGAGGTGAGAGACTCTCAGGATTCAAAGGGAGGGACCCCTTGATGAAAGGCCCTACAGTGAGTAAAGGGAACTTATAGAGCCCTCCTCAAGCAGAAACACAGGGCATCCAATGAGGGATGCGGTTGCTATACCAAGGTCAAAGCTCTGACCCTTAATTCTTCCTGTCTGAAAGAACTGCAGGGATGGAAATGGAGAGGAGCCTGAGGAAAAGAAGGTCAAGCTACAGGCCCAACTTGGGATCCAGCTCAAGGGGAGGTCCCAAGACCTGACACCATTACTGAGGCTATGGAGCACTCACAAAAAGGGACCTACCATGACTACCCTCTGAAGACCCAACAAGCAGCTAAAAGAGTCAGAGGCAGATATGTGCACCCAACCACTGAACAGAAGCTGCTAACCCCTCTATTGAATTAGGAAAAAGCTGGAGGAAGCTGAGGAGGGCCACCCTGTAGGAGGACCAGCAGTCTCAATTAACCTAGACTCCCTGAGATCTCTCCGACACTGGACCACCAACCAGGCAGCACACACCAGCTGATATGAGGCCCCCGACACATATACAGCAGCGGACTCCTGAGTCTGGGTTCAGCCAGAGAAGATGCACCCAACCGTCAAGAGACTTGAGGCCCCAGGGAGTTTAGAAGTCTTGTGGGGTAGGGATATCCTTATGGAGACCAGGGGGTAGGGTAATGGGATGTGGTACAGTCAATTGGTGGACTGGGAGGGGAATAAAATCTGGAGTGTAAAAACTAACAAACAAACAAACAAGCAAATAAATTAAGCTAAAAAACAAAACTATATAATTTGTAGAAAATGGATCAAATTATAGACAATCATCATATTAAGTAAAATAAGCTAGACTAAAAGAGACAAACATCCCATGTTTTCTTTCATATAAGCAGAATCTGGACTTAAAAATAATACAGTAACACGGGTTTGGGGATTTAGCTCAGTGGCAGAGGTAAACTTGCCTAGTAAGTACAAGACCCTGGGTTTGATCCTCAGCTCTGAAAAATGACAAAATTACAAAAATATAGTAACATGAAAAAAAAAAGAGAAAGAACACTAACAAGAGAGAAACTAATAGGAGGGTGTAGGTAGAACTAAAAATGCATAATGGGCTTGTTAGCCATGAGCAAAGTATAAGAGATACATGTTGAAAGTGTCATAATAAAATCATTATTTTGTACATTCATTTAAAAAAATCAATCAGCATGGGTCTTTAGGCCTTTATGATGGAACACACTTGCAATCTCAGTACTGTGAGGATTTGATGACAGCCTGTGATACATATAACCAGTTCAACCCTAGCCTGAGCTACATAGTGAGAGCCTTTCTCAACCATGTCCCCTCAAAATAAAATAAAATACAAACGAAAAACCAAACAAAAAGAAGAGCATGAGCATTTTGGAAAGGTTTATTAGCAACCCATTCAAGAACATACCCTTAAAACTCTGTACCTAATTTTCAGAAGCTATACAAAACCTCTGAATCACATGACAGAGTGATATAACTTTACTAAAATCTATTTAACAGATAAACCAGGGGTAGTATGCATAGGATCTCACTGATACAATATTAAAAATGGCTATTAATGTAGCTAGTTGAACCCTAAAGAAAAATATAATTCATACTGTACCTCAATGTCTAACTTCCAGGAAAAAAAGAAACATAAGATTTTTTTTTTCTTTTCTATTTTTTGGAGCTGGGGACCGAACCCAGGGCCTTGTGCTTGCTAGGCAAGTGCTCTACCACTGAGCTAAATCCCCAACCCCGAAACATAAGATTTGATGTCCCTTTCCCAGACCCTACATAGCACAAGTGAAAAGCCTCCACTGATAGTAAGAGTGGCTGATAACCAGGAATTCTGCCAGAGACAGGATCTCTGAAGAGAAGCACAAAAAGACTCCACAGCCTTAAGCCAAGTGGGTACATAAGAAGGCCACTAAGAATCTGAAATCTGTGGTGCTTAGAGTGATAACAAAGTCAAACAGCCATATATAGTTCTGGTAAAACTGAAACATGCTGATATCACTTTAGGAAACAGCTGGGGAGCTCTTCAACCCATGAATTTAAGACAACTGAAAAATATGTGTAGTCATAACAGCTAAAAAGTAGAAACAATTAAAATATGCATAAACTGATAAACAAAATGTGGTTATGTTTATGTAGTGTAATATCATTTAGTTATAAAAATTAATGATGGACTAGTACATAATATATTAAGTAAACTAACCCTGAAAACAATATATTAAGTGAAAGAAACTAGGCATAAAGCCCCACACATTATATGATTCCACTTTATAAGAAATGTCCAAAATAGGCAAAGCCAGAGATAGAAAGTAGATCAGTAGTTTTCAAGGGCTGAGAATAGGGAGAATAGGAAGAATAACTGCTACAGATTAACGGGTTTCTTACAGGAGTGGTGAAAAGATTCTAAATTATGAAAGACATATTAACTGTGGATATACTAGAACCCACTTAATAATATGCTTCAAATTGATAAACTTCATGAGTGCTATATTTCAAAAATATATTTAAAAATTTTTGAGACAGAGAAGATACGTCTCAATATAGTCCAGGTTGGTCTCTAACTCATTGTGCAGCAAGAAGATGACCATGAACTTCTGATTTTCCTGCCTCTGCCTTCTGAGGGCTGGGATTAAAGGCAAGACTTTGTTCATGCTAGGCAAGTGCTCTATCAACTGAGCTATACCCCTATTCCATGGTTTGTGTTTTTAAAGGGCAACTAATGTGGTATTAAAGGATACCCAATTAGGGCTTTGTTATTTACTACCCTGTATTAGTTGGGGCTCTCTTTGTCAAGTCAGTGTCAGTAAAGCCTGAGCTGTTATCACTGTACATCAGTAACATGCTATCTTTTACTACTAACTCTCCTCCTATTAGTAGAGGTAATAAGCTAAGTATTACCATCCCTACCAAGCAGTAAGAAAACTTGGTGTCTCCTAGATAAATAAAACTGCTAAAGGGAGCCCAAGCATCCAGCCACTGCAAGAGACAGTACTTTTATTCCTACTAGCTTGGTTATAGCAGAGGTTTGCCAAAATACAAGATTTAAATCGACTGAGTGTCTCATAACATATTACCAAAAAAAAAAAATTCCAGGAAAAGGATTGAAAATTACCTGTCTAGCACACCTAAAAGCTCTAGAACAAAAAAAGCAAATACACCCAGGAGAAGTAGAAGGCAGGAAATAATCAAACTCAGAGCTGAAATCAACCAAGTAGAAACAAAAAGGACCATAGAAAGAATCAACAGAACCAAAAGTTGGTTCTTTGAGAAAATCAACAAGATAGATAAACCCTTAGCCAGACTAACGAGAGGACACAGAGAGTGTGTCCAAATTAACAAAATCAGAAATGAAAAGGGAGACATAACTACAGATTCAGAGGAAATTCAAAAAATCATCAGATCTTACTATAAAAGCCTATATTCAACAAAACTTGAAAATCTGCAGGAAATGGACAATTTCAGACAGATACCAGGTACCGAAGTTAAATCAGGAACAGATAAACCAGTTAAACAACCCCATAACTCTAAGGAAATAGAAGCAGTCATTAAAGGTCTCCCAACCAAAAAGGCCCAGGTCAGACGGGTTTGGTGCAGAATTCTATCAGACCTTCATTACCAATTATCAAACTATTCCACAAAATTGAAACAGATGGAGCACTACGAAACTCCTTCTATGAAGCCACAATTACTCTTATACCTAAACCACACAAAGACCCAACAAAGAAAGAGAACTTCAGACCAATATCCCTTATGAACTTCGACGCAAAAATACTCAACAAAATTCTGGAAAACCGAATCCAAGAGCACATCAAAACAATCATCCACCATGATCAAGTAGGCTTCATCCCAGGCATGCAGGGATGGTTTAATATACGGAAAACCATCAACATGATCCATTATATAAACAAACTGAAAGAACAAAACCACATGATCATTTCATTAGATGCTGAGAAAGCATTTGACAAAATTCAACACCCCTTCATGATAAAAGTCCTGGAAAGAATAGGAATTCGAAACCCATACCTAAACATAGTAAAAGCCACATACATCAAACCAGTACTAACAGTAAACTAAATGGACAGAAACTTGAAGCAATCCCACTAAAATCAGGGACTAAACAAGGCTGTCTTATCTCTCCTACTTATTCAATATAGTTTTTGAAGTTCTAGCCAGAGCAATCAGACAACAAAAGGAGGTCAAGGGGATACAGATCGGAAAAGAAGAAGTCAAAATATCACTATTTGCAGATGATATGATAGTATATTTAAGTGATCCCAAAAGTTCCACCAGAGAACTACTAAAGCTGATAAACAACTTCAGCAAAGTGGCTGGGTATAAAATTAACTCAAATAAATCAGTAGCCTTCCTCTACACAAAAGAGAAACAAGCCGAGAAAGAAATTAGGGAATCGACACCCTTCATAATAGACCAAATAATATAAAAGTACCCTTGGTTGACTTTAACCAAACAAGTAAAAGATTTGTACAACAAGAACTTCAAGACTCTGAAAAAGAAATTGAAAGAAGACCTCAGAAGATGGAAAGATCTCCCATGCTCATGGATTGGCAGGATTAATATAGTAAAAATGGCCATTTTACCAAAAAGCGATCTACAGATTCAATGCAATCCCCATCAAAATACCAATCAATTCTTCAAAAAGTTAGACAGAACAATTTGCAAATTCATCTGGAATAACAAAAAACCCAGGATAGCTAAAACTATCCTCAACAACAAAAAAGGACTTCAGGGGAATCACTATCCCTGAACTCAAGCAGTATTACAGAGCAATAGTGATAAAAACTGCATGGTATTGAGTACAGAGACAGACAGATAGACCAATGGAACAAATTGAAGACCCGAAATGAACCCCACACCTATGGTCACTTGATTTTTGACAAAGGCCAAAACCATCAATGGAAAAAAAAGATAGCATTTTCAGCAAATGGTGCTGGTTCAACTGGAAGTCAACATGTAGAAGAATGCAGATCGATCCATGCTTATCACCCCCTGTACAAAGCTTAAGTCCAAGTGGATCAAGGACCTCCACATCAAACCAGATACACTCAAACTAATAGAAGAAAAACTAGGGAAGCATCTGGAACACATGGGCACTGGAAAAAATTTCCTGAACAAAACACCAATGGCTTATGCTCTAAGATCAAGAATCGACAAATGGGATCTCATAAAACTGCAAAGCTTCTGTAAGGCAAAGGACACTGTGGTTAGGACAAAAAGGCAACCAACAGATTGGGAAAAGATCTTTACCAATCCTACAACAGATAGAGGCCTTATATCCAAAATATACAAAAGAACTCAAAAAAGTTAGACTGCAGGGAGACAAAATAACCTATTAAAAATGGGGTTCAGAGCTAAACAAAGAATTCACAGCTGAGGAATGCCGAATGGCTGAAAACACCTAAAAAATGTTCAACATCTTTAGTCATAAAGGAAATGCAAATCAAAACAACCTGAGATTTCACCTCACACCAGTGAGAATAGCTAAGATCAAAAACTCTGGTGACAGCAAATGCTGGCGAGGATGTGGAGAAAGGGGAACACTCCTCCATTGTTGGTGGGGTTGCAGACTGCTACAACCATTCTGGAAATCAGTCTGGAGGTTCCTCAGAAAATTGGACATTGAACTGCCTGAGGATCCAGCTATGCCTCTCTTGGGCATATACCCAAAAGATGCCCCAACATATAAAAAGACATGTGCTCCACTATGTTCATCAGCCTTATTTATAATAGCCAGAAGCTGGAAAGAACCCAGATGCCCTTCAACAGAGAGGAATGGATACAGAAAATGTGGTACATCTACACAATGGAATATTACTCAGCTATCAAAAACAACGACTTTTTGAAATTTGTAGGCAAATGGTTGGAACTGGAAAATATCATCCTGAGTGAGCTAACCCAATCACAGAAAGACATACATGGTATGCACACATTGATAAGTGGCTATTAGCCCAAATGCTTGAATTACCCTAGATGCCTAGAACAAATGAAACTCAAGATGGATGATCAAAATGTGAATGCTTCACTCCTTCTTTAAAAGGGGAACAAGAATACCCTTGGCAGGGAAGAGAGAGGCAAAGATTAAAACAGAGACTGAAGGAACACCCATTGAGCCTGCCCCACATGTGGCCCATACATACAGCCACCCAATTAGACAAGATGGATGAAAAAGAAGTGCAGACCCGACAGGAGCAGGATGTAGATCTCTCCTGAGAGACACAGCCAGAATACAGCAAATACAGAGGTGAATGCCAGCAGCAAACCACTGAACTGAGAATAGGACCCCCGTTGAAGAATCAGAGAAAAGAACTGGGAAGAGCTTGAAGGGCTCATAGACCCCATATGTACAACAATGCCAAAAGCAACCAAGCTTCCAGGGACTAAGCCACTACCTAAAGACTATACATGGACTGACCCTGGACTCTGACCTCATAGGCAATGAATATCCTAGTAAGAGCACCAGTGGAAGGGAAGCCCTGGGTCCTGCTAAAGACTGATGAACCCCAATGGGGGAGGGTGGGGAGGGAACACCCATAAGAAGGGGAGGCGAGGGGATGTTTGCCTGGAAACTGGGAAGGGAATAACACTCGAAATGTACATGAGAAATACTCAAGTTAATAAAAAAAAAAAAAAAGAAAGAAAAAAAAGAAATTACCTGTCATACTGAGGTAGAATTAGAAAGACAATCAATAAGGCACCAACAGCAAGATGACCAAGAATGTTACAATTACTGAACAAGAATTGTCTGACATTCATTTGCCTCAATGCAAAACTGCAAACAGAACAAAAAATCCCAGCAAAGAAATAAAGAATAAGGAAATAAAAATTTCAGAGTGGGAAAATACAATAATTAAAATAACAAACTCTTGAGTGAAGCTCATCTATAGAATGGAATTAATAAAAGAAAAAACAAGGCTAGAGATACGGCTTGGTGGTTCAATGCTTATACAGAACTGCTGAGGCCTTAGTTTCAGTTATTACCACTGCTTAAAAAAAAACACATACACATAAAAAAACCCCAACTAACAAATAAATAGAAAATCACAGAAACTCAGATTTTTTTAAAGAAAATGAGATCTTTAAAGAATCTGTGGGAAAAGTAAATAAAAAGTAACATTCATAAAAATATTAGATCACAAAAAATTCAGTGAAGATGGAACTTTAATCTAAAAAATCATGGCAACGGTTTTCCCAAACTTGCAGAAGATATAAATCTGAGATTCAAGACCTCAAACAGAAAAAAATGTAAAGAAATCCATAGAGTTGCATACATGGCTGCATGGTTAAGAGTACTTGTTGTTCATGCAGAAGACCCAGGTTGGTTTCCCAGCACTGGTGGTACATAACTGTAACTACAGTTCCATGGGATCTGATACATTATTTTTACATTTCAATGGCACAATCAATCACCAAAATAAACTCTACCTTCGGCTATAAAATAAACCTCATCAAATATTAAATAACTGGAGCTATATTCTCTGACAAAAAGTACTCTAATGGATGTGTTAACCCAGACTCACCAAATAAAATACAAACTTAAAATTAAATATAAAAATTAATATGATGTAGCTAAAATGGTATTTAAAGGGAAATTTATAGTACTAAAATTTATATATTGCAAAAAAGAGGCTTGGAAATGTAACTTAGTGGTATACTCAAGGAATTGGGTTTGATCTTCATAAACACAACCAAAAATGAAGAAAAATATCTGTCTCATTAATAACTGAAACAAGACTCAGTTGTAGAGCACTTGCCTAATAGCTAAATATTCATGTCAAAAATATAGAACAATGAAATACACCTGAAGAAAATACTATAAATAAGAATCAAAATTGATGGAATTGAAAAGAAAAGTAGAGATGACTTTATTAATATAATAGAGTAATTTCAAAAACACAAAAGTTATGTAGGATAACAAGTTTAAGTATAAAGTAGGGTGGGAATGGAGTTTAAAAATATAGTGCTTGCATAGCATATGTAAGCATATGTCAATACCTAACACTTCTAAACAAAGCTTTAAATATAAAGTAAATATATAAGCTCATATTGAAATAATATATATAATTAAAATTTTGCTTTCATTTACTTATTCAATACGTGTGTATGTGTGTAGATATGTACATTCTATATCTCAATTGTTAAGGTAGAGGACAACTTTCTGGAGCTGTTTCTCTCCTTCTACCATGTGGGTTCTGGAGACGGAACTCAGGTTGTTCGACTTGGCAGCAAGTGTCTTTATCCTGAGCCATCTCACCAGACAGACAAGACAGACAGACAGACATACATCACACTCAATATAGACTCCTGATCCACAGAAACTGAGATAAAACATATATACTGATTTAAGACATTAATCTTGTTTTTATTTGCAAGGAAGTAATATATATATTTAAGATAGAGAAGAAATAAATCTGCACAGAATATTATCAAATATATTTGTTAATGAAATCTTTCCTTAAGAAGATAAATCCTTGCCTAACATCATCCCTGTGTTTTAGTATGCCAGTCTTACTGAACAGAACAAGAAATAGGAAGAAAAAAGTAATGTTATCCTGGAGTAACCTCATGTTAATCAAATAATAACCCCCTTGATATAATGTGACAAGGCTCAACATTCTGTTATAATATTCTCCAAAACCTTAATTATAGTCTAATTATAAGACATTTACTAGACAAACCCAGACTGGAGAAAAGTCTACTGAACACTCAACAGTATTCTCTTAAAAAGTTTTTAATTTATTTTTATTCTGTGTGTATGAGTGTTTTATCTGTGTGTGTGTGTGTGGTAGAGGTGTGTGTGATACATGTGTGCTCACTGCCTGAGGAGGTCAGAAGGTGTTAGATGCCCTGGAAATAGAATTTTAGATGGTTCTGAGTTGCCACGTGAATGCTGAGAATCAAACTTAGATCTTCTGGAAGAAATGACAGTGTTCTTAACTGTTGAGGTATCTTTGCAGTCCTTAAGACTCCTGTTTTTGTACATTATATCTCCTAAGTTTTTTCTGTATAGCAGACACTTATAAAAATACTCTGATATTCTACCAGACCCACAAAGATGTCTGACCAAATGGCCTCCGAGGAAGGGAGAAATGCTCTCTAGTGGATATGCATGAATGAAAAGTAATCCCCATCAGTTATTCCATTTCTGTTAGAATGAATGGAACTTAAGACTTGATTCTAACCACAAACTATGGCAAATGTTTTGATGATAAAGCTATGTGAGTTTTCCTTTTTGTTTGTTTTTTGAAACACTGATGTCATATAAAATTTCATTTCAACATATGGGAGACAAATATTCTCTTTCCTGACCCTGAGAAAATAGCCTTGTTGTAAGAGAAGGCCAGATGGCAGGAAACTATAAAATCCTTAAGAACCAAGTGCTTTTAAAAGACTACAGGAAAACAAGGATCTTGAGTCTTTCAGCAACAAGGAAAGGAATTTTGCTCATAACTTAAAAGTGAATCATTTTCTAATTCCCAGTAAGAACATCCCAATGAGCACAGTGGTTGCAGCCCCGAAAGACTATGAACACGAAATCTAGTCACAGATAGATTCCTGATAACAGAAACAGATAATAAATGCATACTGCTTTAAGCCACTAATCTTATTTTCAGAAACAGATAACTAACTAAAGAATTTTACTTAGGGTGAAAATGAAGATACATAGGGTCAATTACTAGTAATTTAATTTACACTGAGGAAAATCTTTATGACCTACTAGATGTAAGTACAATCCTAGTAGTTTGGTGCTCTTAGTACAGAAGCAGAGCATCAGAGAAGTTATTAATTTTTTTTCCAAAAGCTATTAGGACTCAGCCTTTTCCTACTCCACCCACAACCTCTTTATCTATCCCTTTCTTGCACTACCTCCCACCCTCTAATGCAACTCTTTCCAACATCAGGTATAAGATCATGGGATCTGGTGCCCAGAACTGAACTGAACCGTTCCTACAGCTCCCTGCACCCAAATCCCAAGGGGGAGAGAGCTCAACTCACAGAAGTCTGGACAACCCTAAGTCCTCAGGACAGACCACCACTCCTGCCCATTTCTGCTCACATTCCTGGGCCAAGAGGAACCAACAGATTTCTGTCTGCATCTGGAACTGAACTGAACCAGTTCTACAGTTTCCTGCATCCAAATCCTGTGGGGGAGACAACTGGACCCTCAGGAGTGCAGACAATCCTGACAACTCAAGAGGAGACAACTACATTCTGACCACATTCCTGACTCAGGAGGAAACTGCCTAGTGCCATCTGTGCTCTCTGGGCAAAAGGACCTAGGAGCCGGCAGGGGCACGACCCTTCAGGTTTCTACCTGTGCTGAGAGCAGAAAGCCAGTTGCCAGGAGCACCTACACATCTGAGAGCAGAGGTAAGACCAACTCTTCTGCGCCCAGCAACCTACCTGGAGGCTTCAGGTCACACAAACCCAGGAGCTGCTCTCTGTTCCCAGATCCAGCTGAAAGAAAACAGGTCTACAGGAGTGCAGACAAACAGGCCTACAGGAGGGTCAAGTCACTGTCAGAGACAGCAGGACAGGCTAACACCAGAGACAACATGATGGCGAGAGGCAAGCACAGGAACCTAAGCAACAGAAAACAAGACTACTTGGCATCACCAGAGCCCAGTTCTCCCACCACAGCAAATACAGGATATCCAAACACACCGGAAAAGCAAGATTTGGATTTAAAATCACATTTTATGATGATGTTGGAGGACTTTAAGAAGGACATAAATAACTCCCTTAAAGAAATACAGGACAACACACACAAACAAGTAGAAGCTCTTAAGGAGAAAACACAAAAATCCTTAAAGAATTACAGGAAAAAACAACCAAACAGGTGAAGGAATTAAACAAAATGATTCAGGATTTAAAAAGGGAAATAGAAAGAATAAAGAAAGCACAAAGGGAGATAACCCTGGAGATAGAAACCCTAAGGAACAGACCAGGAGTCATGGATGCAAACATCACAAACAGAATACAAAAGATAGAAGAGGCAGAAGATACCATAGAAAACATCGAAACAACTGTCAAAGACAATGTAAAACACAAAAAGCTCCTAGCACTAAATATCCAGAAAATCCAGGACAATGAGAAGATCAAACCTAAGGATAATAGGTTTAGAAGAGAGTGAAGACTCCCAAATTAAAGGACCAGTAAATATCTTCAACAAAATCATAGAAGAAAACTTCCCTAACTTAAAGAAAGAGAGGTTCATAAACATACAAGATGCTACAGAACTCCACACAGACAGGGCAGAAAAGTAATTCCTAGCTTCACCTAATAGTCAAAACACCAAATACAAAAAACAAAGAAAGATTATTAAAAGCAGTAAGGGAAAACGGTCAAGTATAAAGGCAGACCTATCAGAATTACACCAGACTTCTAACCAGAGACTATGAAAGCCAGAAGATCCTGGGCAGATGTCATACAAACCCTAAGAAAACACAAATGCCAGCCCATGTTAGTATATCCAGCAAAACTCTCAATTAACATAGATGGAGAAACCAAGACATTCCATGACAAAACCAAATTTACATAATATCTTTCTACAAATCCAGTCCTACAAAGGAGAATAAATGGAAAACGCCAACACAAGGAGGGAAACTTGTAGAAAAAGCAAGAAAGTAATCTCCTTGCAACTAAACAAACAGAAGAGAGCCATACAAACATAATTCCAGCTCTAACAACAAAAATAACAGGAAACAATAACCACTATTTCTTAATATCTCTTAACATCAATGGACTTAGTTCCCCAATAAAAAGAGAGACTAAGAGGACCCAGCATTTTGCTGGATACAAGAAACACCTCAGAGACAAAGACAGACACTACCTCAGAGTAAAAGGCTGGAAAACAACTTTCCAAGCAAATGGTCTGAAGAAGCAAGATGGAGTAGCCATTCTAATATCGAATAAAATCGAATTTCAAGCAAAAGCTATCAAAAAAGGTAAGAAAGGACACTTCCTATTCATCAAAGGAAAAATCCACCAAGATGAACTCTCAATCCTAAATAGCTATGCTCCAAATACAAGGGCACCTACATTCATAAAAGAAACCTTACTAAAGCTCAAAGCACACATTGCACCTCACACAATAAGAGTAGGAGATTTCAACACCCCACTCTCATCAATGGACAGATCATGGAAACAGAAATTAAACAGAGACATAGAGAAACTAACAGAAGAACCAAATGGATTTAACAGACATCAATAGAACATTTCATCCTAAAACAAATGAATATACCTTTTCTCAGCACCTCATGGTACCTTTTCCCAAAGTGACCATATAATTGGTCACAAAACAGGCCTCAACAGATGCAGGGAGATTGAAATAATCCCATGCATCCTATCAGACCACCATGGACTAAGGCTAGTCTTCAATAACAACAACAACAACAACAACAACAACAACAACAACAACAAAAACGACAAAAGTCCCACATATACATGGAAGTTGAACAACGTTATACTCAATGATAATTTGGTCAAAGAAGTAATGAAGAAAGAAATTAAAGAAAATAAAGGCTAATATTCAATATATACAAAGAACTCAAGAAGTTAGACTCCAGAGAGCCAAAAAACGCTATTAAAAATGGGGTCCAGTGGGGTTGGGGATTTAGCTCAGTGGTAGAGCGCTTGCCTAGCAAGCGCAAGGCCCTGGGTTCGGTCCCCAGCTCCGAAAAAAAGAAAAAAAAATGGGGTCCAGAGCTAAACAAAGAATTCTCAGCTGAGGAATACTGAATGGCTGAAAAGTAAATAAAGAAATGTTCAGCATCCTTAGTCATCAAGGAAATGCAAATCAAAACAACCCTGAGATTCTACCTCACACGAGTCAGAATAGCTAAGATAAAAAACTCAGGTGACTTATTTATAATAGCCAGAAGCTGGAAAGAACCCAGATGCCCTTCAACAGAGGAATGGATACAGAAAATGTGGTACATCTACACAATGGAATATTACTCAGCTATCAAAAACAATGACTTTATGAAATTCATAGGCAAATGGAGGGAACTGGAAAATATCATCCTGAATGAGGTAACCCAATCACAGAAGAACACAAATGGTATGCACTCCTTGATAAGTGGCTATTAGCCCAAATGCTTGAATTACCCTAGATGCACAGAACACATGAAACTCAAGATGGATGATCAAAATGTGAATGCTTCACTCCTTCTTTAAAAGGGGAACAAGAACACCCTTGGCAGGGAATAGGGAGGCAAAGATTAAAACAGAGGCAGAAGGAACACCCATTCAGAGCCTGCCCCACATGTGGCCCATACATATACAGCCACCCAATTAGACAAGATGGATGAAGCAAAGAAGTGCAGGCCAACAGGAACCGGATGTAGATCTCTCTTGAGAGACACAGCCAGAATATGGCAAATAATTAGGCGAATGCCAGCAGCAAACCACTGAACTTGGAATGGGACCCCCATTGAAGGAATCAGAGAAAGGACTGGAAGAGCTTGAAGGGGCTCAAGACCCCATATGAACAACAATGCCAACCAACCAGAGCCTCCAGGGACTAAGCCACCACCCAAAGACTGTACATGGACTGACCCTGGACTCCAACCTCATAGGTAGCAATGAATATCCTAGTAAGAGCACCAGTGGAAGGGGAAGCCCTGGGTCCTGCTAAGACTGAACCCCCAGTGAACGTGATTGTTGGGGGGAGGGCGGCAATGGGGGGAGGGTGGGGAGGGGAACACCCATAAAGAAGGGGGGGGGGAGGGATTAGGGGGATATTTGCCCGGAAACCGGGAAAGGGAATAACATTCGAAATGTAAATAAGAAATACTCAAGTTAATAAAAAAATAAAAATTTGAAAGCAAAACAAAACAAAACAAAACAAAAAAAAAAAAAAAAACCAAACTCAGGTGACAGTAGATGCTGGCGAGGATGTGGAGAAAGAGGAACACTCCTCCATTGTTGGTGGGATTGTAGACTGGTTCAACCATTCTGGAAATCAGTCTGGAGGTTTCTCAGAAAATTGGACATTGAACTGCCTGAGGACCCAGCTATACCTTTCTTGGGCATATACCCAAAAGATGCTCCAACATACAACAAAGACACGTGCTCCACTATGTTCACAGCAGCCTTATTTATAATAGCCAGAAGCTGGAAAGAACCCAGATGCCCTTCAACAGAGGAATGGATACAGAAAATGTGGTACATCTACACAATGGAGCTATCATAAACAATGACTTCATGAAATTCATAGGCAAATGGATGGAAGTAGAAAATGTCATCCTGAGTGAGGTAACCCAGTGACAGAAAAAGCCACATACTATGCACTCACTGAGACGTGGATATTAGCCCAAAAGCTCGAATTACCCAAATACCATCCACAGACCACATGAAGCTCAAGAAGAAGGATGACCAAAATGCAGATGCTTCAGTCCTTCTTAAATGAGGGAACAAAAATATTCATAGGAGGGGATATGGAGGCACAGTTTGGAGCAGAGACTGAAGGACCGGCCATTTAGTGGCTACCCCACATTGGGTATACAGCCCATATATATACAGCCACCAAAACTAGGTAAGATTGATGAAGCTAAGAAGTGCATGTTGACAGGAGCCGGATATAGATGTCTCCTGAGAGGCACAGCCTAAGCATGTCAAATAGAGGTGAATGCTAGCAGCAAACCATTGAACTGAGAACAGGATCTCTGTTGGATTAATTAGAGAAAGGATTGAAGGAGCTGAAGGGGCTTGCAACCCCATAAGAACAACAGTACCAACTAACCAGAGCTCCCAGGGACTAAACCACTACCCAAAGACTATACATGGACTGACCCTGGGCTCCAGTTGGGCACCTGGAGGTCCTGCCAAGGCTGGATCCTCCAGTGGAATATCAGGGGCCAGGAAGGGGGGGAGTGGTTGTAGAAGGGAACACCTTATAGAAGGGGCGGGGGAGCGGATACAGGGCTTATAGACAGTTAGCTGTGAACGGGAATAACATTTGAAATATAAATTAAAAAATCTAATTTAAAAAAAAAGATCTTGGGATCTTTCAAAGATCCCCCTAGTCTTGGTCTCTTTGATTTCTTAGCTAGGAGAGGACTACTGTAAAGCTGAGAACTTATTCTTCAAATGAAATTGGTGTAAAAATTACTATTTTTCTAGATGAGAAAAGAAAATTCTCTTTTGGAAAATAAGTATTATCATAATTAAATGAGCCTATCTATATTGGCTCACTGTTATATATTTTACTTGGCACATTTACAAATTCTAGGTATTGTTAACATATTGGCAGGAGGCAGATACTAGTTTTTAAGTGTAAAATTGAACATCTGATCTCACCTCAGCAGACTTCTTGTGTTCCTTAGGATTTTTTGACTTTTTCCTATACATTGAGCCAGAAGTAAAGGAAGTGGAAGGACCTGCAAAAAAATAATTAGAAAAAATACTGAAACATATTCCCCACTACTTTAAATGTCAACTAAGTAACTAAGTAGTTAACTAACTATATATATTAAAGATATTATACAAGACCATAAGATCTCATAGTACTGAAGAAATTATTCAACTGTACCCAAGAGTCTCAATGGAGTTTAATTATTAATGACATTTAATAGTGACAACCCAGATTATGAAAGCTTTAAAAATGGCTGTGAAGATTCAACTTGCATAATCACGTCTCACAATATTTTGGAATAGTTGAATTTGTGTTCTGCCTGGAGGAAAAAAAAACTACTAAGAAAGAAAGAAGAAAGAAAGAAAGGAAGGAAGGAAGGAAGGAAGGAAGGAAGGAAGGAAGAAAGACAGACCGGCAGGCAGACAGGTAGACAGCTAGCCACCCTAGAAATACTAGGAATGTAGAATAAATAATCTGTCAGCATTTCCCTAAAGGTTATTATAACGTTTTAAACAAAATAATGATTGACCATCAACCAAACATTTAGTACCTTAGTTATAATCAAAATCAGGATCTACAGTTTATATTTTCAATCTTTCTAGAGAAGTTCTGTTAAAGCATTGGTAGATTTACGTTTTGTTAAATGTAAATTTAAAGTGAAAAATCCAAGTGCTACATAACACATATAATCTATTCTCTACTTAATTTATAAATTTCTAATGAAATTAAAGGAGTTAAAAATGGATTCTGACCTTTCCTTCTCAGAAATATTTTAAATGTTGGATCAAACATGAAACAAGTTATTCTCAAGTCAAAAAAAAGATCCTCAAGGGCCACAGACACGTAGGTTACTAGCTAGTTCTACTCACATTCATCTGAACTCTCACTGCTGCTGACAGGTCTATGACGTTTCATCATGGTGCATCCTGGGAAAGAGAAAAATGATCAATATATACTTGTCCTAGAAGTCAGTTAACATTGTGCCACATTGAGAAGCTGACAAAAGAACTGCTATGAATTAAAAAACAACCAAGATCATAATAGTGAGATCGTCAACAAACTACAACAAAATAACAAAAGCAAACAAAATAAAAACAAAAAACAGTGTTCCCTAGACCCAGGAGTAGCAGCAGTAGGCAAAAATTAGAAACTGAATGGTTTCTATCAAATATACTCTCATATGACCTAGAGTAACAGGAAGAGAATACTATTAAATCCTACAATACAAAGTATATCCAAGGTTTGGTAAGACCATAATATTAGTCCAAATCACAGATCCTGAGTGGTACACTACTGGCCAGAATCAAATGACAGGATCTAGCTGGGTTATCTACAGTCAGAAACACCATAAAGTACATGAAAAGAAACAGCAGTCATGAAGACATAGCTGTCAAGGGCCTAGAATGAAACAATTATAAAACCCAGATGGCTAAAAAGAAGGTGGCTGAAGAAAGAGAATGACCACACAGCCCTTCTTCCTGCCCCCTTTTTTATTCCCATTTCCCAAATAGGAAGCCTAATCTAAAATATTTCAACATACACATAACTTTTCTTCTTCTCTATTTATTTATTATATACACAGTGTCTTGCATGTATACCTGCATGTCAGAAGAGGGCACTAGATCTTATTATAGATGCTTGTGAGCCAGCATGTAGTTGCTGAAAATTGAACTCAGGACCTCTGGAAGAGCAATCACTGCTCTCAACCTTTGAGCCATCTCTTTAGCCCATAAGCTTTCTTTTCACAGTTCCAATATTGTAAAGCTTTGGACTGTATCTTCTACTGCTTCCTGTGTTGCCAACAATAGACTATAAGAATCCATCACCTTTCTGGGAACACATTCAAAACTAGAGTTAAGGAAGACACAAACATTTAAAAAGAGTATGGAACATCTGGCTTTAGATAGTAGCATTAGCTGTTGAACAGGGGGCAACAAATTAAAAATAGGTGATAGTGAGGAAGGCAAGAATGCATTTTCCCAAAGTGTGGCAGGCAAGCATAAAACTGGACCATGTTGTGTGTAGGCAGAAGAAAGGTCGACTGGATACTTTTACATAGATGCCAACAAAATCAAAGGCATCAGCCAAGGAGAAGATATACTAGTGTAGTGTTTGGAGAATCCCAAAAAGAACATTCCTGGAAAAAAAGCCATCATCACTGGGATTAAGAAAATGTGGAGGGGTTGGGGATTTAGCTCAGTGGTAGAGCGCTTGCCTAGCAAGCGCAAGGCCCTGGGTTTTGTCCCCAGCTCTGAAAAAAAGAAAAGAAAAAAAAAAGAAAATGTAGAAAAATAAGACCTAACAGCTTATCTTTAAAAGGTTACTAATGAGTAATTCCACTGCCTAATTTATAAAAAAAATAAATGTCTTGTGGCTTTTAATATATACCATAATTTAATTCATATACTAGAATTCAGATCATGAATGCTTAGCAATGTTGATTGTTAGACAGTTTTAAGTAAAATGGATTTATAATAAAGTGGGTATGATCTTTTTAAATATAACAATTTCAGTTGGCATAAAGATTGTCACTACTCTCACGTTCTCAAAATAGGGCTGGACTTAATTAGCAATGTTCAACTTTTCACTAAGATGGGGTGTTACCACATTATCTGTATCCATTCCTCTGTTGAAGGGCATCTGGGTTCTTTCCAGCTTCTGGCTATTATAAATAAGGCTGCTATGAACATAGTGGAGCACATGTCTTTGTTATATGTTGGGGCATCTTTTGGGTATATGCCCAAGAGAGGTATAGCTGGATCCTCAGGTAGTGCAATGTTCAATTTTCTGAGGAACCTCCAGACTGATTTCCAGAATGGTTGTACCAGTCTGCAACCCCACCAACAATGGAGGAGTGTTCCTCTTTCTCCACATCCTCGCCAGCATCTGCTGTCACCTGAGTTTTTGATCTTAGTCATTCTCACTGGTGTGAGGTGAAATCTCAGGAGGTTGTTTTGGTTTACATTTCTTATGACTAAAGATGTTGAACACATTTCTTTAGGTGTTTCTCTTATTCACATTCCTCAGCTGTGAATTCTTTGTTTAATTTTAAACCCCATTTTTTTAATGGAGTACTACTCAGCTATCAAAAACAATGACTTTATGAAATTCATAGGCAAATGGATGGAACTGGAAAATATCATCCTGAGTGAGGTAACCCAATCACAGAAAAACACATGGTATGCACTCACTGATCAGTGCATATTAGCCCAAAAGTGCGAAATTACCCAAGATAAAATCCACAGACCACATGAAGCTCAAGAAGTAGGATGATCAAAGTACAGATACTTCAGTCCTTCTTAAAAGGGGGAACAAACATATTCATAGGAGGAGATATGGAGACAAAGTTTGAATCAGAGACTGAAGGAATGGCCATTCAGAGCCTGCCCCACCTGGAGAAGCCCTTGGTCCTGCCAAGGTTGGAACCCGCAGTGTAGGGGAATGTCAGGTGGGGGAGTCAGAAAGGGAGGATGGTTGGGGAGGGGAAACACACTTATAGAAGAAGGAGAGGGAATGGAATAGGGGGCTTATGGATGGGAAACCAGGAAGGGAATAACATTTGAAATGTAAAGCTGAGAAAAAAAACAATCTACAAGCAAGCAGATGATCCCTGCCCACAGCTCCATTACTGCTCCCAAACCCGTGGGATAGAGAGAGCTCAATGCCTGGACAGGTAGGCACTCCTGAGACTGCACAGCGGAAGAGACCACCAATACTGCCCACACCTGCCCACATCCCTGGCTCAAGAGGAAACTGTATACTGCCCCTGAGAACCGGTAGATAGGGGCACTGGAGCTGCAGGTCCCCTGCGCCCGAGACACCGCTGGAACCTGAAGGGACAGGATCAACAGTTCTCAGCACCCAAATCCCGTGGGAGGGAGAGCTAAACATTCAGAGAGGCAGACACGCCTGGGAAGCCAGAAGAGACTACACTCTGCCCACATTTCTGACTCCAGAGGAAAACACCAAAAACCATCGGGGACCCCGGTGCACGGGGGCTCCCGGAAAGGGCTGCACAGGTCCTCCTGGTTGCTGCCCTCAGGGAGAGCTCATAAGCAACATCCCACGAAAAGCAAACTTGAGCCCCCGGGACCACAGGTAAACCAATTTTTCACTCCAACTGACCTGCCTGGTGAACACAGGACACAGACCCACAGGAAAAGCCGAAGACCTGTAGACAGGAAAAACTACACGCCCGAAAGCAGAACACTCTGTTCCCATAACTGGCTGAAAGAAAACAGGAAAACAGGTCTACAGCACTCCTGACACACAGGCCTATAAGACAGTCTAGCCACTGTCAGAAATAGCAGAACAAAGTAACACCAGAGATAATCTGATGGCGAGAGGCAAGCGCAGGAACCCAAGCAACAGAAACCAAGACTACATGGCATCATCGGAGCCCAATTCTCCCACCAAAGCAAACACTGAATATCCAAAAACACCAGAAAAGCAAGATCTAGATTTAAAATCACATTTGATCATGATGCTGGAGGACTTCAAGAAAGACATGAAGAACTCCCTTAGAGAAACGCAGGAAAACATAAATAAACAAGTAGAAGCCTATAGAGAAGAATCAAAAAATTCCCTGAAAGAATTTCAGGAAAACATAACTAAACAGGTGAAGGGTTAAAAATGGAAATAGAAGAAATAAAAGAAAGAACACAGGAAACAACCTGGATATAGAAAACCAAGTAAGTAGACAAGGAGCGTTTAATTTCTGTTTTCCATGACCTGTCCATTTTCTTATTTACATTTGGAGTTATTATTCCTTTTCTAGGGTTTTCTGGGTAACATCCCCTAACCCATCCCCCACCCTTCTACATGGGGTGTTCCTTCTCATCCTCCCATTACCACCCTCCCGCCAACAATCATGTTCACTGGGGGTTCAGTCTTAGCAGGACCAAGGGCTTCCCTTTCCACTGGTGCTCTTACTAGGCTATTCATTGCTGTACCTATGAGGTTGGAGCCCAGGGTCAGTCCATGCATAGTCTTTGCAGTGTCAGCCCATGTCTTAACAAACTTCATTAAAACAAAAACAATTTAAGACAATAAATATAGAAATTGAAGTAGAAATAAAAGTAGTATATTTTCTAACTATTCCCTATTAAATGCACAAATTTAATTGTGGAAGCACTTTGTGTAATTGCATAGGGATATTTCTCTCTTTATATCTATCTATATATAATATAGAAACACATATATGTATATATAAATATATACATGTATGTATGTATGTATGTATGTATGTATGTATGTATGTATGTATGTATGTATGTATGTTACTGCCAAACATTTATAGTTCTATTTGTCAGGAGTGATAAGGTATACCTTGTATCCCAGCTTCTTGGGAAGATTAGGCAGGAAGTGTTCCAAGTCCCATGCCAGCCTAGGCTACATAGTAAGACACTTTCTTAAAAGAATAAGCAAAATTAAAAACAGAAATAAATTCCTAGCCTATGGGAGCTTTCCTAAAATATTTAGCTGTTAGTGTTCTAGTGTCACAGTAACAAATTACCATTAAGATAGTGGCCTAAAACTACAACATTTATTTTTATGTTCCGGTGGGTCAGAAATATAGTGTGGCTTCACAGGATAAAACTAAAATGCCAGCAGAGCTGCATCTCTTTCTAGAGGTCCTTTAGAGGATTTATTTCCTAGCCAAGCCTAGTTTCTAGAGTATTCATATTCAATCCATGGATCCTGGCCATGTAAACAATGTTACATTTCTCTGATAATAATAACTTTTATTATCAGATCTAGATCTATATTCCATTTTTCCACTTCTGAAGACCCCTATAATTATATTCAGCCCAACCAAATAATCCAATTTTAGTGTCCTTATTATAATCCCTGTTTAGGAACCTTAATTTTCCTTTGCTATGTAACCTAATGTATTGAGGACTGATACATTTTTACCTTATTTTTAAAACACTTCCATATAAATATGCTCAATCTATTTTGACAAAAAGTATACATATAGTGTTGGAACAGTATTAGAGTGAGGACCTCAGCCAAAGTCTAACTTGTTATAAAAATTTAATTCAAGATGGATCATATACTAAGGGTAAAATGCATGAAATCTTTAAATCTGCATACTAATACAATGGACATGCTTAATTTTTTACATGAAGAATAGAATATTAGGGGATTGATACATCAGACAAGGAGAATGTCAGTATTTTCCAAACCTGGTTATTTTTTTAAGAATACTTTTGTGTGTGTGGTGAGGGAGAAAATACGCATGCATATCTGTGTGTGTGTGTGTGTGTGTGTGTGTGTGTGTGCGCACGCGCGCGTGCTCACGCACACATGCCCAAAGCCAGAAAAGGTGTTGGATTCTCCAGAGCTGGAATTACAGGCGTTTTAAGCCAAATGGTTGCTGTGAGTAGAACTTTGGTCCTCCCAACACTGTTAATCCACCTCTCTCTGTCCCCATTTATTAATATTTTGAATTTCTCTCTCTCTTTCCTTCCTTCCTTTTTTGATTTTTTTCTTGTTGTTGTTATTATTATTATTGGTGTTTGAGACAGGGTTTCTCTATGTAACAGCCCTAGTTGTCAATGGAATCCATTTTGTAGACCAGGCTGGCCTGGAATTCAGAGATCAGCTTGCCTCTGCTTCTCTGGTGCTGGGATTAAAGGTGTATACTACCATACCTGGCTGGATATTTTGATTTTTCTGTCAGTGCTATGTGTGTCACTTCACACAAAGACAAGATGGCAGAAGTATATTTAGAACCAATTCAGAAATTGCTGAAAAACGTGTCCTAATACCAAGCCAATTTTTATGGAAAATTAAAGCCAATATTTTTAAAGACAAGGCCTTACTATGTAATCCTAGCCGGCCTAGAATTTTCTATGTAGACCAAGCTGATCTAGAACCCTAAAAAACCCACCTGGACTACTGGTGTGTTCTATACCAGGCTATAAGTACCCTTTAAAAAAGGATGTAGCTATTATTTTATGTGTCTGTATCTGAATGAGTGCATATGTATCACATGTATGCAAGAGACTGTGGAGACCAGAAAAGGTAGTTGGATCTCTTGAACAGGAGTTACAAGCAGTTATGAACTGCTATGTGGGTGCAGGGAACTGAGACCAGGTCCTCTGCAAGACTGCTTTTAACTGCCGAGCCATTTTTCTAGTCCTATCAAACATAGTTTCACATATCCTAACACAATACTATCCAAATACATACTAATTTGATGCCTACATCCCAAAGAATGATAGTAGAAATACAGTAAAAAGTCTTTGCTTGCTATATTGTTTCTGTAAGAGAAGAAAACTTTGTTTAATAACAGCCCTACAATATATAACATATATATGTATATATATATATATATATATATATATATATATATATATATGACCAAGCTTCGGGCAGAATTAACTGGCATTTGCATGGTACCACAGCAGAAGCAATGTAAAATACACAGGCTGTGTATTCAGAACCAAGGCAGCTATGAAATCATATGATGTAAAACAGAAGTGTACTTTGAGAAAAATCTGATTCACTATGCTCTTGGTTTTGAATCAAATTTAGTCATCATGATCAGAAACCTTTTATTATTCCCAAACTTTTCATGATTCCCATATTCATTCATGGGATTCCTCCCTATTTGGGGTCATGACCATTAGTATAAGAAACTATGATATAACACATATATGTACAGAATTAAAACAAAACCCCATCAACCCCCTATTAAACTTCTTGCTTCTCAAGAGTAGCACAGATGAACTGGGCAACAGTGGTGGCATGTGCCTTTAATCCCAGCAGAGGCAGAGGCAGGCAGATTTCTTTGAGTTCAAGGCCAGCCTAGTCTACATAAGAGAGTTCCAGGACAGCCAGCGCTGTTAGACAGAGAAACCCCATCTTAGAAAAACAAAACAAAATGTAGTACAAATGATCAATAAATATGTGAAAATGCATAACATTCATAACCATTAGGGAAAACGAATCAAAAACTACACTGAAACTGGGAAGTGGAAATGCATGCCTCTTATCTCAGTACTTGGGAAATCGAGGCAAAAAAAACCAAGGAATTCACAAGTACTATCTATCTAAAGAAAGTTTGGAGGCTAGAGACTTTATCTCAGGAAATCAACCAACCAACCAACCAACCAGCCTACCCATCCACCAACCAACCAGCCTACCCATCCACCAACCAACCAGCCAACCAGCCAACCAACCAACCAGCCAACCAGCCAACCAACCAACCAGCCAGCCAACCAGCCAACCAACCAACCAGCCAACCAGCCAACCAGCCAACCAGCCAACCAGCCAACCAGCCAACCAGCCAACCAACCAACCAACCAACCAAAAAACTAAAACTACCAAGATTTTATCTCACTGTCATCAGAATCAAAAAGCAACAAATACAGGTAAAAATATGGGGACTGAGGGTGAACAGAAAAACTTTTTCTATACAATGTTGTAAATTAATACAGCCACTTTGGAAATCAGTATTGAGGTTCCTCAAAAACTAAAAACAGAACTACAATATGTCCCAGTTATACTATCCCTGGGAATATATACAAATGAATCTAAGTCATCATACCACACAGACATCTACACATCTATGTTTATTGTGGCACTACTCATAATAGTCAGGATGTAAAATCAGTCTAAATACCAATAGATAAATGAATAAAGAAAAAATGTGATATGTGTATACAAAATAGTTTTATGAAATTAGTCTACAGGATGATGAGTGGAAGTAGAGATCATATTAAGTGAAATAAGCCAGGTCAGAAAGACAAATACCATGTATTGCTCATATGTAGAATATACATTTAAATGTGTGTGTGTGTGTGTGTGTGTGTGTGTGTGTGAGAGAGAGAGAGAGAGAGAGAGAGAGAGAGAGAGAGAGAGAGAATGAGAGTACATCAATAGGTCCTAATAGCATAATACCTGTTGCAACACTGAGGAGAGCTGGCCCTGGATGTGGGGGGTTGCTGGTGAGCCAGCCCTGAGGGCAAGACAGCAGGAGAGCCAGTGGGCTGACCAGCTCAGATAACCTCTCAGGGCTTTGAATTGGCTCACTCCATCATCTCCCCCATTGATGAGCTGCTGGAGTCCATGAAAAAGGGCCAGTTCTATAGATTCAAAACTGCAGAATCTTCATAAAACAGAGCAACAACAGGATATTCAAGAGAAATCTCAGTGAGGTTTCTGTATCAATAGAGAATAGAAGCCAGACGCCTCATACCAGACCATTGAAAGCAAGGAAGTGTAGACAAATGGGTATGCCGTGTGACACACCGTAACACAAGGTTGCAAGGGTGGAGGGTAGATATGAGGGGAGAAGGAGGTGAGTGGGATTAAAGTAGGTGATGTGAAATTCACAAGGAACCAATAAAAAGTTGGGGGAAAACTCACTTTAACTGTGATTCTAGATGTTGACTACCTGCTCTGGCTATCATGAAGAATCCAAATTCCAGAGGCATGAATTTAATCAAATTAGGGATCTACCCAATGAAAAAGGTCATATTATAGTAGATAAATTCCAGAATAGCTACATCAAAGGCACCCATGCAGTTGGAAACATTTATAAGAAAGCTCTTCTTACTTCAGCAACCTTTGGCTGAAAACTTGCCCACAGATTTTTAGACTATGATAATATCCCCACCGTGGTCTTTAGCCTCTCTCCCCCACTGGGACAATGGAAGCCATGGAAGATGGAGATATTTATAAATATGGAAAAGAACTGTTAATCATTTTTACTTCAATATACCATTCAATGACCACGAGGAATCAAAATGAATGATGAAACTGGTTTGTGTAAACAGAAAAAAAATGGTTGGGATCTACATGTAGGGAACTGGCTGAGATGAAATACTGAGATGAATATTTTTGTTGTTGCAGTAAAAATGAGAGAAATGAAAACCAACTTTTCATTTCATGCACAGTTGCCCTTCAAACTTCAAATGACAGCTAATGCTGGTGAGGATGTAGAGCAAGGGGAACACTTCTTCATTGCTAGTGGGAAGGCAAACTTCTATAACTACTTTGGAAATCAGTCTGGAGGATCCTCAGAAAATTGGAAGAAATAGTTCTAACTGAAGACCCAGCTATACCACTCCTGGTCATATATCCAAGAGATGCTACAATATACAACAAAGACACTTGCCCAACTATGTTCATAGTAGCTTTCTCAGCTTTATAGCCAGAAACTGGAAATAACCTAAATACCTCAACTGAAGAATGGATAAAGAAAACATGGTATATCTACACAGTGGAATACTATTTAGCTATAAACAGAGACATCATGAATTTTGTAGGCAAATAGATGGATCTTGAGAATATCATCCTGAGTGAGGTAATCCAAAAGGACATGCATGATACTCACTTATAAGTGGATATTAGCCATATAATTCAGAATACCCATGCTCCTCTCCACAGACTCAAAGAAGCTAAACAAAAAGGAAGGCACAAGCGAGGATGCTTGGATCTCACTTACAAGGGGGAATAAAATAATCATAAGACAGATGGAGGTAGGGACCTGGATGGGAGAGGGGATGGGGACGAGAATAAAGGGGTTCAGGATCAGGGTGGTGGGCAGGAGGGATGGCCAGATAGCCATGACAATGAATGGAAACTCCCTTTTTAGAAAAACTGGTCGAACGTCAAGAATCTCAACATTTCTATGGTTGGTAGATAAGCCAATCAATCACACATATATCCTATTTTAGTTTTATGTTTTTATTTTAATAAAGATTTCTGTCTAGTATAAACTTTTGGTTAAAAATAAAACTTACTTATGTGAGCAGAAATTTGATTAGTCAATTTGATTATACCTCACAACCATTAATATTTTTAAAAATTATTAATGGCTCTGTGCTCATTGATTTTTTTTTTAATTTTTTCCTGTTCAGTCTCACATATAAAGCTACATTAAGTACAATGGAAATAATGAACTTGAATAAATGAATATAGTTTGCTAATTTTTGTTGTTTTGAGACTTTCATGTAAATCATGCTACTGTCTAACTTTCAAGATTTGTCTTGAACTCCTTATACTTGTCTCGACCTCTACAGTATCTTTTTCTGGAGAAACGACTCTCATTATATGCACACCAGATTAATCTCAAACTTGAGATTCTCTTACCTCAGCCCCATGAATGCTAGGATAATAGGCATGTACCATCACACCTGATGTAGATTGCTAATTTTTAAATGATTATATCTCTTCATATATAAATAGTGCAAGTACACGGAACTTTTCTTTCCATATATCTTTTAAGCTAGTATTGTGCTATGCATATTGCAAAGCTGTTTTAAGAATGTAACCTTTTAATATATATACATACATATAATTGATTTCTCTGTGTGTGTGTGTGTGTGTGTGTGTGTGTGTATGTGTGTGTGTGTATGTGTGTGTCACACTATGTACATAAGTCTGGTATTCATAAAGGTCAGAAGAGGGCAGCAACGGATCCCCTGGAACAAAAGTTATAGACGTTTATGAATCACTATGTGGCTGCTGAAAAGTGAACTTAGGTCCTCTGCGAGAGAAAACAGTGCTCATAACTTGCTGGGCTACCTCTCTAGCTCCTTTTTCTTCTAATTTTTCTTCTAATCCTCTATTTTATTGTTTTCTTTTATATGATTTTAAATTGTTTGTATTAGTTAAGATTTGAGGATGGTAGTTAAATATTTGAGAGCCATTCTAAAAATAAAGCCATGATTTTAGAAGGGG
Organism: Rattus rattus; assembly: GCF_011064425.1. Lineage (NCBI taxonomy): Eukaryota > Metazoa > Chordata > Mammalia > Rodentia > Muridae > Rattus > Rattus rattus. The sequence continues at coordinate 3,359,339 of NC_046172.1, read as the reverse complement.
GGGATTAGAGTACTTTAGAAGTTCATTCTTCTAAGAGTTCAGTGAACAATTTCGACATGTTTTTGTCATTTTTTTCTTGAAAACTACTTCAAAATTTGAAAACCATAGACTTTGAAAATTTATTATGAGCTTAAAAAGAAAAATCTAAGAAATTCAGAAAGCCACATCTAAGTAAGCCAGAGTAACAAAATCAGGTGTAAGAAACAAGTACCATGACTATGATCATAGCCTAAAACCTACCACACATCAATGATGTGTGACAGATAATGAGACTGGGGTTGCAGAATTAATCCTAAAATCTATCAACACAGATGTGGATGTGAAGTGAAGGGGGATTGTTGTAAGCTTATGTCCAGTGAGAGTGGCAAAAGGGCAGTCAAACATGGAAGTTTACATACAAGTCAGGAATAACTTTAAGAGCACCACAAAAAAAGAAAGGTTGAAAAGGACAACAAATGAACATATCTCATAATCATATAATGTCAATTTAGAAAATAAGAATAGCTTATTCTTAAATTTATTTTTATCAAGTTTATTTCTTGAATTTATTCTTAAAACAGAGAATCTTCTACTTTAAATAACAATGACTTCCTTATATTTGTTTCACTGTTTACTTTCTTTGTCTCTTTTCTTAAACTGGGAATTTAAGATTATGTACTTTACCCTTTCATAACACATTCAGTGTTATTAGCTTCCCTCTCATTCATCTAAGTTACATCCTACAATTTGTGTACATTGTATTTTCATTTATACTCAGTTCATTATATTTTATTTTTGCTCTTAACCCACAGTTTTTTTTAATTAACTTGAGTATTTCTTATTTACATTTCAATGTTATTCCTTTCCTGGTTTCCGGAAAACATCCCTAACCCTCCTTCCCCTCTATGGGTGTTCCCCCCATCCTCCCCCATTACCACCCTCCCCCCAACAATTACGTTCACTTGTTAACCCACAGTTTTAAAAAAACATGGCTGGCTTGGAACTTACACCTTCCTGACTGCTTCTTGAAAGCAGGGATTAACACTGTGGGAGAGAGAACTCATCGCCCAGAAAGATGAGCAATCCTGAAACTTCAGGGCAGGAGAGACCGCTAGCACTGCCCATTCTTGCCCACATCCCTGGCCCAAGAGGAAACTGTACAGGGCCTCTGGGAACAGGAAGATAGGGGCACTCTAGCTGCAGGTCCCCTGCAGTCCAGACACCGCCCAGATCCGAAGGGAACCGGTCAACAGGAAATTGAGGACCCAATTAGAGGATCAAACCTAAGGATAATAGGTATAGAAGAGAGTGAAGACTCCCAACTCAAAGGACCAGCAAATATCTTCAACAATATCAAAGAAGAAAACTTCCCTAACCTAAAGAAAGAGATGTCCATAAACATACAAGAAGCCTACAGAACTCCAAATAGATTGGAACAGAAAAGAAAATCCTCCCATCACATAACAGTCAAAACACCAAATACAGAAAATAATGAAAGAGTATCAAAAGCAGTAAGGAAAAAAGGTCAAGTAATATAAAAAGGCAGACCTATCAGAATTACACCAGACGCCTCGCCAGAGACTATGAAAGCCTGAAGATCCTGGACAGATGTCATACAGACCCTAAGAGAACACAAATGCCAGCCAGGTTACTGTATCCATCAAACTCTCAATTAACATAGATGAAGAAACCAAGATATTCCATGACAAAACCAAATTTACACAATATCTTTCTACAAATCCAGCACTACAAAGGATAATAAATGGTAAAACACAACATAAGGAGGCTAGCTACACCCTAGAAAAAGCAAGAAACTAATCGTCTTGGCAGCAAAACAAAGAGAAGACAAGCACACAAACATAATCTCACCTCCAAATACGAATGTAAAAAGAGGCAACAATCACTACTCCTTAATATCTCTCAACATCAATGGACTCAATTCGGCAATAAAAAGACACATTAACAAACTGGATACCCAATGAGGACCCAACATTTTGTTGCCTACAGGAAACACACCTTAGAGACAAAGACAGACACTACCTCAGAGTGAAAGGCTGGAAAACAACTTTCCAGGCAAATGGTCTGAAGAAACAAGCTGGTGTAGCCATTCTAATACCGAATAAAATCGACTTTCAACCAAAAGAAATCAAAAAGCTAAGGAAGGAAACTTCATATTCATGAACGGAAAAATCCACCAAGATGAACTCTCAATCCTAAATATCTATGCTCCAAATACAAGGGCACCTACATACATAAAAGAAACCTTACTAAAGCTCAAAGCATACATTGTACCTCACACAATAATAGTAGGAGATTTCAACACCCCACTCTCATTAATGGACAAATCGTGGAAACAGAAATTAAACAGAGACATAGACAGACTAACAGAAATTATGAACCAAATGGACCTAACAGATATTTATAGAACATTCTATCCTAAAACAAAAGAATATACCTTCTTCTCACCACCTCATGGAACTTTCTCCAAAATTTACCATATAATATAAAACAGGTCATAAAACAGGTGTCAACAGAAACAGAAAGATAGAAATAATCCCATGCATCCTATCAGACCACCACTGGCTAAAGTTGGTCTTCAATAAAAATAAGGGAAGAACACCCACATATACATGGAAATTGAACAATGCTCTACTCAATGATACCCTGGTCAAGAAAGAAATAAAGAAATAAATTAAAGACTTTTTAGAATTTAATGAAAATGAAGGTATAACATACCCAAACTTATGGGACACAATGAAAGCTGTGCTAAGAGGAAAACTCATAGCGCTAAGTGCCTGCAGAAAGAAACAGGAGAGAGCATATGTCACCAGCTTGACAGCACACCTAAAAGCTCTAGAACAAAAAGAAGCAAATACACCCAGGAGGAGTAGAAGGCAGGAAATAATCAAACTCAGAGCTGAAATCAACCAAGTAGACACAAAAAGGGCCACACAAACCAGAGCTTCCAGGGACTAAGCCACTACCCAAAGACTATACATGGACTGACCCTGAACTCTGACCTCATAGGTAGCAATGAATATCCTAGTAAGAGCACCAGTGGAAGGGGAAGCCCTTGGTCCTGCCAAGACTGAACCCAGAGTGAACGTAATTGTTGGGGGGGGCGGTAATGGGGGGAGGATGGGGAGGGGAACACCCATATAGAGGGGGAGGGGGAGGGGTTAGGGGGATGTTTGCCCGGAAACCGGGAAAGGGAATAACATTCGAAATGTAAATAAGAAATACTCAAGTTAATAAAAATATATACATATATAAGAAAAAAATTTTTTAAAAAGGACCATACAAAGAATCAACAGAACCAAAAGTTGGTTCTTTGAGAAAATCAACAAGATAGATAAACCCTTACCCAGACTAACGAGAGGACACAGAGAGTGTGTCCAAATTAACAAAATCAGAAATGAAAAGGGAGACATAACTACAGATTCAGAGGAAATTAAAAAAATCATCAGATCTTACTACAAAAGCCTATATTCAACAAAACTTGAAAATCTGGAGGAAACGGATAATTTCCTAGACAGATATCAGGTACCAAAGTTAAATCAGGAACAGATAAACCAGTTAAACAACCCCATAACTCCTAAAGAAATAGAAGAGTCATTAAAAGTCTCGCAACCAAAAAGAGCCCAGGGCCAGATGGGTTCAGTGCAGAATTCTATCAGACCTTCATGGAAGACCTCATACCAATACTATCCAAACTATTCCACAAAATTAAAACAGATGGAGCACTACCGAATTCCTTCTATGAAGCCACAATTACTCTTATACCTAAACCACACAAAGACTCAAGAAAGAAAGAGAACTTCAGACCAATTTCCCTTATGAATATCGACGTAAAAATACTCAATAAAATTCCGGCAAACCAAATCCAAGAGCACATCAAAACAATCATCTATCATGAACAAGGAGGCTTCATCCCAGGGATGGAGGGATGTTTAATATACTGGAAAACCATCAACATAATCCACTATATAAACAAACTGATAGATAAAAACCACATGTTCATTTCATTAGATGCTGAGAAAGCATTTGACAAAATTCAACACCCCTTCATGATAAAAGTTCTGGAAAGAATAGGAATTCAAGGCCCATAGCTAAACATAGTAAAAGCCATATACAGCAAACCAGTTGCTAACATTAAACTAAATGGAGAGAAACTTGAAGCAATCCCACTAAAATCAGAGACTAGACAAGGCTGCCCCACTCTCTCCCTACTTATTCAATATAGTTCTTGAAGTTCTAGCCAGAGCAATCAGACAACAAAAGAAGGTCAAGGGGATACAGATTGGAAAAGAAGAAGTCAAAATATCACTATTTGCAGATGATATGATAGTATTATTTAAGTGATCCCAAAAGTCCTACCAGAGAACTAATAAACCTGATAAACACCTTCAGCAAAGTGGCTGGGTAAAATTAACTCAAATACATCAGTAGCCTTCCTCTACACAAAAGAGAAACAAGCCGAGAAAGAAATTAGGGAAACCCTTCACCCTTCATAATAGTCCCAAATAATATAAAATATCCCAGTGTGACCTTAACCAAGCCAAGTGAAAGACCTGTATGACAAGAACTTCAAGCCTCTGAAGAAAGAAATCGAAGAAGATCTCAGAGGATGGAAAGATGTCCTATGCTCATGGATTGGCAGGATTAATATAGTAAAAATGGCCATTTTACCAAAAGATATCTACAAATTAAATGCAATCCCCATCAAAGTTCTAATCCAATTCTTCATAGAGTTAGACAGAACATTTTACAAATTCATCTGGAATAACAAAAAACCCAGGATAGCTAAAACTGTCCTCAACAATAAAAGGACTTCCGGGGAAAACATTATCCGTGAACTTAAGCAGTATTACAGAGCAATAGTGATAAAAACTGTATGGTATTGGTACAGAGACAGGCAGATAGACCAGTAGAATAGAATTGAAGACTCAGAAATGAACCCACAGACCTATGGTCACTTGATTTTTAACAAAGGAGCCAAAACCATCCAATGGAAAAAAGATAGCATTTTCAGCAAATGGTGCTGGTTCAACTGGAGGTCAACATGTAGAAGAATGCAGATCGATCCATGCTTATCACCCTGTACAAAGCTTAAGTCCAAGTGGATCAAGGACCTCCACATCAAAACAGATACAGTCAAACTAATAGAAGAAAAACTAGGGAAGCATCTGGAACACATGGGCACTGGAAAAAATTTCCTGAACAAAACACCAATGGCTTTTGCTCTAAGATCAAGAATCGACAAATGGGATCTCTTAAAACTACAAAGCTTCTGTAAGGCAAAGGACACTGTGGTTAGGACAAAACGGCAACCAACAGATTGGGAAAAGCTCTTCACCATTTTGACAACTGACAGAGTGCTTATATCCAAAATATAGGAAGAACTCACGAAGTTAGACTGCAGGGAGACAAACAACCCTATTAAAAAATGGGGTTCAGAGCTAAAACAAAGAATTCACAGCTGAGGAATGCCGTAATGGTTGAGAAACACCTAAAGAAATGTTCAACATCTTTAGTCATAAGGGAAATGCAAATCAAAACAACCCTGAGATTTCACCTCACACCAGTGAGAATGGCTAAGATCAAAAACTCAGGTGACAGCAAATGCTGGCGAGGATGTGGAGAAAGAGGAACACTCCTTCATTGTTGGTGCGATTGCAGACTGATACAACCATTCTGGAAATCAGTCTGGAGGTTCCTCAGAAAATTGCACATTGAACTACCTGAGGACCCAGCTATACCTCTCCTGGGCATATACCCAAAAATACTCCGACATACAACAAAGACACATGCTCCACTATGTTTATAGCAGTCTTATTTATAATAGCCAGAAGGTGGAAAGAACCCAGATGCCCTTCAACAGAGGAATGGAACAGAAAATGTGGTACATCTACGTAATGGATTATTACTCAGCTATGAAAAACAACGACTTCATGAAATTCCTAGGCAAATGGATGGAACTGGAAAATATCACCCTGAGTGAGGTAACCCAATCACAGAAAAACTCCCATGGTATGCACTCACTGATAAGTGGATATTAGCCCAAATGCTCGAATTACCTTAGATGCGCAGAACATATGAAACTCAAGAAAGATGACCCAAATGGGGATGCCTCACTCCTTCTTTAAAAGGGGCACAAGCATACCTTTGGGAGGGAATAGGGAGACAATGTTTAGAACAGAGACTGAAGGAACGCCAATTCAGAGTCTGCCCAACATGTGACCCATACATATACAGCCACCAAACTAGATAAGATGGATAAGCAAAGAAGTGCAGGCTGACAGGAACCGATGTAGATTCTCCTGAGAGACACAGCCAGAATACAGCAAATACATAGGTGAATGCCATCATTAAACCAGTGAACTGAGAACGGGACCCCCGTTGAAGGAATTAGAGAAAGGACTGAAAGAGCTTGAAGGGGTTCGAGACCTCATATGAACAACAATGCCAACCAACCAGATCTTCCAGGGACTAAGCCACTACCCAAAGACTATACATGGACTGACCCTGGGTTCAAACCTCATAGGTAGCAATGAATAGCCTAGTAAGAGCACCAATGGAAGGGGAAGCCCTTGGTCCTGCCAAGACTTTACCCCCTTGAATGGGATTGTTGGGGGGAGGGCGGTAATGGGGGCAGGATGGGGAGGGGAACACCCATAAAGAAGGGCAGGGGAGGGGTTATGGGGCTGTTGGCCTGGAAACCAGGAAAGGGAATAACAATTGTAATGTAAATAAGAAATATGCAATTTAATAAATATGGAGAAAAAGAAAAGAAAGCAGGGATTATAGACATGCATTACCATGCCTGGCTCCTTTTTTTTTTTTTTTATTTTTTTTATCAATAGCCTTAAAAATTCTCTTTAACACTATATTGAATAGTAACAGAGTGAAAAGTGAAGATGTGTCTACTCCGTCCAGTCTGTAACTGAAAGTTTGATTCTCTGTTTTCAGCTTCTGTTTAAATTTACTTTCTCAAAGTCTTGCATTTCCATTTTTTCTCAAAATAAAAAACAAACCATTATAAGAATAATTATATGACAAAATACAGATTGTTCATTTTCCTACCACATCTGTAAGGTATTAATTTGAAAAAAAGGAAAGTAATCAATTACAATCTTAAAAAGATTTTTATGCTCCTAGGGTAAAGAAATAGGCAATAAAATAAAACCTGTCAGTTTGGAGGTAGCTCAATTACCTATCCTTGGGTCTTGTTAAGAAGGCAATTGGATGGCAATAAGGAAGTATCTCTCTGTCTACAATTGATAAATATTCATCATACCTGGTATTCCTGGTGTTAATTTAGGTACAAGGAGTTGTTTTTTTCCCAGTAGTTGGAATTTTTCAGTTTTCCTGCTTATATTTTAGCTACTTTACTACTACTTATCATTTCAAAAGACTAACAGATAAAATCAAGATGTATAACTTTGGATCCTGATTGAAACGCTAGTCGGTTATATCACTTGTTAGTTCTATAAAAAGAAATGATCAACAAGAAAGTTAAAAAAGACTGACTAAAATGTGGCTTTCTGAGAATTAGTTTAGTCATTTTCGCTGTTCACACTCCAATACAACTAAGAAGATAGATTGGTATACATATAAATACCTGAGTGGTTTGAGGCTAAATAAAATGCTATTTTGAGAGTTTATTTCTGCTTTTTTTTGAGAAAATTTTTTACTTTGTAGCTGAGGACGGTCTGGAATTCAATATATAGTTCAGGTGGGCCTTAAACTCAGAGCAATTCTGCATTAGTTGCTAGTGCTGATATTACAGATGTGAGCTGTCTCTGGCACCAAAAATGGCTTTAAACACTTATATAAGCAGTCACTAAAAGATTCAAAATGCAGACTAGATAGCATGAATGGACTCTAATTATCTCTTTATTGCCCAAGAAAAAGAAATTATATGTAAACTAAAAAAGACATTCAGACAGGAATGTGCAATGAAAAGGAAACAGTATATCCCTATCCAGTATATGTCCTTCCAGTGCCATTCTAATTATTCAGGCTCGTATTTTACAAAAAAATATGGGCAAATATAAAATTCAAAATTCTGAAAAAGAATTGTTGCTGTGCAATTTGTAGAAAGTAAAAACCTGTCAAAAATGCTTGTAAGCTGAGAGCATGACAGATGGTTCGTCATTTTGAAATTTTCTGGACTCTAAGATTCAATGTTTTCTTATTTAGGATTTTTGTTTAGTTTTATCCCTCAAATTCAAAGGCCAATAAATTAATTTGGCCCAGTGATATAGAGAACTCTGCAGAGCAATCAGGAAAAAGGAAACCCATTAGTTTGCAATGTGTGATGGTTAATACTGTTAATTTGACAGGATCTAAAAACAGGGAATGGTTATGACGGAGTGTCTAGATTGGCTTGACTGAGGTGGGAAGATCCACCATAAATGTGGATAGCACCTTTCCATGAACTAGAGTCCTGAACTGAATAAAAAGGAGAAACCAAGTTGAGCAGCAGCATTCCCCTCTTTCTGTTTCCTGGCTGCAAATATAATATAACCACAGCCTCAAATAGCTGCTATCATGACATCCAGGCCATGAAGTCCTATGACCTTAAACTGTGACCCCAAAATAAACCATTCCTTAAGCTGCATATTGTCAGGGATTTTTATTTTACTGAGGAAAAAAACTGTATGTAGCTCTTTTTATTTACATTTTTTCATACAACACATTTTGATCATGTTTTACCCCTTTCTTCTCAGATTCTCCTCATCTCCCTGTTAATACAGCTTGTGTTTCTCCTTCTCTCTCTCTCTCTCTCTCTCTCTCTGTCCTTAAAAAGAACACAAAAACAAAAGTCAAAATACACAAAAATGCCAAAACAAAAAAGCAATATACAGAAATATTAAGAAATGAAGAAATGAATACAAGCTAAGACTTATGAAAGCATGCACAAGTATATTTCTAGACAGCTGACCAACAGATTCCTTTTACTCAATTATTCTAACAGTCCATTAAAAGGTAGTTCATTCTAAGTTTACATCAGCTATAAATAAATGAAGGAATTATTTCATATATATAGAAAGCCTGCCTTTTAATTTCGAAATTTTCCATTAATACTAATTTGATTTAGGTCTTATCTTCATTTTCAGCTTCACTAAATTTAGAATGACTTAGAGGACATGACATATTTCTGAGAAATCTGTGAGAGTGTATAAAAAGCTTAACTGAAGAGGGAAGACCCATCAATATTGTGGGCTGCATTATCCCACAGGTTGTGGACCCAAACTGAATAAAAAGGGAAAATAGGATGGGGCGCTTGAGATAGCTTTTTTAATAGAGCAAAAGGATTTGTCATAGTAACTGATGATCTGAGTTTGATTTTTTAGAAGTCATAGTAGGAGAAACAACTGCCTTTTTTTTTTATTGGATATATTTATTTACATTTCAAATGTTATTCCCTTTCCTGGTTGCCCCGTTCATAAGCCTCCTGTCCCATCCCTCTCCACAACCACCCCGCTTCCCGCCTGCCTGACCTGACATTCCCCTAAACTGGGGAGTCCAGCCTTGGCAGGGCTTCTCCTCCCATTGGTGCCCAACAAGGCCATAATCTGCTACATATGTAGTTGGAGCCATGGGTCTGTCCATGTGCAGTCTTTGGGTAGTGGTTTAGTCCCTGGGAGCTCTGGTTGGTTGGTACTGTTGTTCTTATGGGGTTGCAAGCCCCTTCAGCTCCTTCAATCCTTTCTCTAACTCCACCAACAAGGACCCCATTCTCAGTTCTGTGGTTGGCTGATAGCATTTGCTTCTGTATTTGTAATGTCCTTGCAACGAAACCAAAAGAGAGACACACAAACATAATTCCAACTCTAACAAAAACAAAACAAAACAAACAGGAAACAATGATCATTATTCCTTAATATCTCTTAACATCAATGGACTCAACTCCCCAATAAAAAGACATAGACTAACAGATTGGATATGTAAAGAGGACCCAGCATTTTGCTGGATACAGGAATGCACATCAGAGACAAAGACAGACACTACCTCAGAGTAAAAGGCTGGAAACAATTTTCCAAGCAAATGGTCCCAAGAAATAAGCTGGAGTAGCCATTCTAATATTGAATAAAATCAATTTTCAACTAAAAGGCATCAAAAAGAAAAGGAAGGACACTTCATATCCATGAACAGAAAAATCCACCAAGATGAACTCTCAATCCTAAATATCTATGCTCCAAATACAAGGGCACCTACATACGTAAAAGAAACCTTACTAAAGCTCAAAACACACATTGCACCTCACACAATAATAGTAGGAGATTTCAACACCCCACTCTCATCAATGGATAGGTCATGGAAACAGAAATTAAACAGAGACATAGACAGACTAAGAGAAGTCATGAACCAAATGGACTTAACAGATATTTATAGAACATTCTATCCTAAAGCAAAAGGATATACATTTTTCTCAGCACCTCATGGTACTTTCTCCAAAATTGACCATATAATTGGTTGAAAAACAGGCCTCAACACATACAGAAAGATAGAAATAATCCCATGCATCCTATCAGACCTAAAGCTGGTCTTCAAAAACAATAAGGGAAGAACACCCACATATACATGGAAGTTGAACAATGCTCTACTCAATGATAACCTGGTCAAGGAAGAAATAAAGAAAGAAATTAAAGACTTCTTAGAATTTAATGAAAATGAAGGTACAACATACCCAAACTTATGGGACACAATGAAAGCTGTGCTAAGAGGAAAACTCATAACGCTGAGTTCCTGCAGAAAGAAACAGGAAAGAGCATATGTCAGCAGCTTGACAGCACACCTAAAAGCTCTAGAACAAAAAGAAGCAAATACACCCAGAAAGTAGAAGGCAGGAAATAATCAAATTCAGAGCTGAAATCAACCAAGCAGAAACAAAAAGGACCATAGAAAGAATCAACAGAACCAAAAGTTGTTTCTTTGAGAAAATCAACAAGATAGATAAACCCTTAGCCAGACTAACAAGAGGACACAGAGAGTGTGTCCAAATTAACAAAATCAGAAATGAAAAGGGAGACATAACTACAGATTCAGAGGAAATTCAAAAAATCATCAGATCTTACTATAAAAGCCTATATCCAACAAAACTTGAAAATCTACAGGAAATGTACAATTTCCTAGACAGATACCAGGTACCGAAGTCAAATCAGGAATAGATAAACCATTTAAACAACCCCATAACTCCTAACTTAATAGAAGCAGTCATTAAAGGTCTCCCAAACCAAAAAGAGCCCAGGTCCAGATGGGTTCAGTGCAGAATTTTATCAGACCTTCACAGAAGACCTAATTCCAATACTGTCCAAACTATTCCACAAAATAGAAACAGACGAGGCACTACCAAATTCCTTCTATGAAGCCACAATTATGCTTATACTTAAACTACACAAAGACCCAAGAAAGAAAGAGAACTTCAGACAAATTTCCCTTATGAATATCGATGCAAAAATACTCAATAAAACCAAATCGAATCCAAGAGCACATCAAAACAATCATCCATCATGATCAAGTAGGCTTCATCCCAGGGATGCAGGGATGATTAAATATATGGAAGTCCATCAGCATAATCCACTATGTAAATAAACCCAAAGAAAAAAACCACATGATTATCTCATTGGATGCTGAGAAAGCATTTGACAAAATTCAACGCCCCTTCATGTTAAAAGTCTTGGAAAGATCAGGAATTCAAGGCCCATACCTAAACATAGTAAAAGCCATATACAGCAAACCAGTCGCTAACATTAAACTAAATGGAGAGAAACTTGAAGCAATCCCACTAAAATCAGGGACTAGACAAGGCTGCCCACTCTCTCCCTACTTATTCAATATAGTTCTTGAAGTTCTAGCCAGATCTAGACAACAAAAGGAGATCAATGGGATACAGATTGGAAAAGAAGAAGTCAAAATATCACTCTTTGCAGATGATATGATAGCCTATTTACGTGATCACAAAAGTTCCACCAGAGAACTACTAAAGCTGATAAACAACTTCAGCAAAGTGGCTGGGTATAACATTATCTCAAATAAATCAGTAGCCTTCCTCTACACAAAAGAGAAACAGGCTGAAAAGAAATTAGGGAAATGACACCTTTCACAATAGTCACAAATAATATAAAACATGTGGGTGAGACTCTAATCAAGTAAGTGAAATATCTGTATGACAAGAACTTCAAGTCTCTGAAGAAAGAAATTGAAGAAGATCTCAGAAGATGGAAAGATCTCCCATGCTCATGGATTGGCAGGATCAATATTGTAAAAATGGCCATTTTGCCAAAAACAATCTACAGATTCAATGCAATCCCCATCAAAATTCCAACTCGATTCTTCATAGACTTAGAAAGAGCAATTTGCAAACTCATCTGGAATAACAAAAAAACCCAGGATAGCAAAAACTATCCTCAACAATAAAAGGACTTCTGGAGGAATCACTATCCCTGAACTCAAGCAGTATTACAGAGCAATAGTGATAAAAAAAACTGCATGGTATTGGTACAGACACAGACAGAGACCAGTGGAATAGAATTGAAGGCCCAGAAATGAACTGTGGAAGAGTAGCTTGCTAGGCTACCAAAATGCCTTGCAGAAAAAAAAAAATAGGCCCTAATATATGAACTACAACTGATTACTTAACAACACTAAGGTTCTCCAAGTCTACTATTATAAATCCCTAAAATATAAGTACTTAATTTTTAAAAGATTTATTCATTTATTTATATAAGTACACTGTAGCTGTCTTCAGACACACCAGAAGAGGGCATCGGATCTTCTTTTTACAGATGGTTGGGAGCCACCATGTGGTTGTTGGGAATTGAACTCTATAAACTTTAGAAGAGCAGTCGGTGGTCTTGAATCGCTGAGCCATCTCTCCAGCCCAAGTACTTAAATCTTAAAATGTAACAAAACAGTGCATTTATCCTTGGGTGACAAAATGAAAAGATGTAACATCAGGAAGACAAAAGTATGAGGAAACCAGAGATGAATGTGAGTTACCAATGGACTTCTGGAAGGCAAAGGTTACTGAAAGATAGGTGAGCAAAATTATCAAATGTCAGAGAAGTAGAATCTAGAAAAACCATAGTTGATGGTATAGCAGCTAATAAAGAACATCCATTTCCAACTAAAATTAGATTATCAGAATGCCTTTAGGAAAGTGACTTTGTTTGTCAGTAGATATTTTATACACAGTAAAACAGCTCTCCTTGCAAAAACTAATGAAACTCCTCTGCTTACCCTAGGCAACTTTTGGCTGCAAATGGTTGTGCACAAATTTAATCCCAGGACTTTAGGAAGAAGAGGAGCAAAGATCTCTTTGAACTCAAGGCCAGTCTGGTCTACATAGCATGTTCCAGGACAGCCAAAGTTACACAGTGAGACCTTGTTTCAATAAACACATAAACATGGCTGGAGAGATGGGTAAGTGGCTGCTCTTCCAGGACCTAGTTTCAATTTCTAGCATGCACATGGCAGCTCACAAATGTCTGCAAATCCAGTTCCAGGGAATCTCATACTACCACACAGACATATAGGAAGGTAAAACACAATGCACATAAAATAAAAATAAAAAAGTAACAACTTTTGTCTACCCAGATACATCAAACACTCATGTAATTACTCTAAAGTGGAAGCAACAACCTGAAAACATCCATTAAAATATCACTTAAGACTTCTGATTTCATATAAAATAGAATATATACACAACCAACTTTCTTGTCTCTTAGATACAACTGTAAAGTCTGAAAAGAATGCAAAGACACTTATGTACTTCAATAGTATTGTTCTTACTTAGAGTGAGCAAAGCTGCTGTCAAAAACAATATATATGAAAGAATGCTAGAGAGCTCTTTTTCTATAGCTCATGCTGGCCTGGAATTCACTATGTAGCCAGACAAGTATCAAACAATTCTTCTATAGCAATTCTTCTATGTCTCTTGAATGCTGGAATTAAACCCAGCCTAGAACTTTTGAATGTATAACAATAGTAGATCAGGAAAGAGTATCAGAAAGTAAAGTACAATTGAATTGGTAGTACCTTTACCTTTTGTGGGGGGATTGGGTGGGAGGATACTAGGGATGGAACACAGCAATTTATCTAAGACTCTACCACTGAGCTATGCTCCCACTTCACTTTAATTACTTTTCCTCCTCTAGTATCCTCTTGCCTAAACTTAATACAACAACATGTGTTCTGGTTCAAGTTTTGTTTTATTTTGAAGGAAACTTCTAGCAGTCAGAGAAAATTGAGGGGACTCCCCGGGGTTTTTCTCTCCCCCAAACTCCAATGCCTGGAAAATCCATAGTGGAGGCTATGGTAACAATGAATGTGATTGACTTAGGGAGACATAGGAGCTAAAACTGCAAAGAAGAGGAAACATTTGTTCCATGTGGTGGAACCATCAATGCCTCCACAAAGTCAAATTACTTTTGTTTAGCTTTTAAGATAGTGTCTTAGCCCAGACTGACCTGGAATTCACTTTGTTGTCCATCATCTGTACCTGCTTAAGGGTAGCTCTTGACTCTAGTCAACATATCAAAGAGTTAAAGAACTAAGTTAGCAAACTTAGTTCTTATCCCCTACTGACCAGTGGGTGACAGATCTCCATAGTACTGCAAAGACACTGACTGCTGAGCTGATACTGGAACTGCGACCCACAGAAATCAAACTGGAACTTGTACTCTAAATCTAACCAGGTTAACCAATGCTAAAACAAATATATCAATATACTTCATTGCACTGAAACAGGATCCAAATTCACATATTATCCAAATATTCTAGGGTAAAAATCTAAAATTACTTGTTATACAAAAAGAGCCAGTAAAATGCCAACTTGCACAGGAAAAGACAAGACAAACATTGAAATTATTTTCCCTCAGGGTAAAAATTTTAATTGGAAGGAGAAAGGGGAATTAGGAGAGATTCAGGTGGCCCAAATGTTGAATTGACCTAACAACGTTAAGTCATCTATTATTAAAAATTCTCAAATAAACAACATCAAACATTCTTAAGATTGACAAGATAAACTGAGCATAGTGGTGAAGACCAGTAATCCCACTTACTGGAAAGTGGGGGCTGGAGAATAAGGAGTTCAAATCCAGTCTCTGTTATGTGAGACCATGTCTCAAACAAAATAAAAGCTAAAACAAAAACTAACAGTAAAAAAAAAAATCTATAAAAATATAAACAAATCAAAGCTTCAGGAAAGGAAAAAGAAATAACCAAAATAAAAATTAACTGTATCAAGGGCTGGAGAGATGGCTCAGAGATTAAGAGCACTGTCTGCTCTTCTAGAGGTCCTGAGTTCAATTCTCAGCAACCACATGGTGGCTCACAAACCATCTATAATCAGGTCTGGTGCCCTTCTGGCTTGTAGGTAAAGCATGAAGGCAGAAAGCTGCATGATGTATACATACAAATAAATAAATGTAAAAAATTAACTGGGGACCACTTCCGTGTTTGGCCAGAGTCCCGGACCAGCGGAGGATCCCTGCCTTTCAGCAGCTCTTGCTCCTAGGCTCCCCCGAGGGGAGTTCTGGCAGCCTGGTCGGGAAGTGGCACTCCTGAGGCAGCAGAGCGGAGGAGACCACCAACGCCGCCATCTCTGCCCACATCCCTGGCCCAGGAGGATACTGTATACGGCCTCTGGGTACCGTGAGAGGAGGCCCCAGAGCAGCAGATCCACTGCGTCTGAGACACCGCACCTGAAGGGACCGACCGGATAAACAGTTCTCTGCACC